>NC_088380.1:174587500-174891666 GCF_037993035.2 Macaca fascicularis | reverse complement strand
AAACTGTTTTTAGCTGATCAAGGACTTGGTGGGGAAGCCACTGATCATTACAGGGTCTTTATTTACAAATATTGCAGTAGTTCTGATCAGGAGGTACATTCATGTGTGGCACAGTATGAGAAATAAGAGACTTTTGTTTCTTGAAAGCTTGTAGAATGGTATTCAGAATTCCAACAATCTGGCCTATGCTTTCGTTAGGTGCCACTCTTCAATTTTGCATAATGAGTGTGCCCTTAGGAAGGCAAGAGCTTCTCCTTGGAAATCCTCTCATTTACAGAGAAAGAAAAATCCCTCCTTTCAAATACATCTTACACATGCAAAACAGCAGTCTGTTTCTGCTAAGTCACATTCTAGCTAAATGGATAATTGAATGGTGAATGGGAGCTGGTACTCAGCTGCTAACCTGCAGAGTTTCCACACATACACACTCCCAAACTGCAGCAGAGCAATTCCCAGGAGGCAGAAAGCATGACTGATTTTTCCAATAAAGCTACAAAAATCGATAATCCTCGTGGATGGAATGCTTGCATCTCTAACCATCTCAGAGTTTCATCTTCCTCTGCTATTCCTTCCAAACAAGCCTCTGTCTTTACTTGGCACATGTTCCCGATTCCATACCACCAGCATTTAGCCTGAGTTCTATTCCAGTTCTGCTGAACGTACCTTTTAGAGGCCCTGCAATGCGTCTTGATTTAGGGATGCTTGGGTTTTATGTGGCTCTGGGAAATGTTGCTTAGCTTTTCTGGAGCTCCAATAAGTTCTGATGTATGGCTGTGCATGCCTGCTTGATTAATGGCACATGCGAGGACTTGGAGCTTTCAGAGGTCACCCCATGTGTACTGAATAATACAGTGCAGAACCAAAAATATCCTTGGATGAGAATCCTGGCTGCACACAAAAGCAATGACATTGCCTGCTTTAGTTGACATTGCTGGAGACTCAGTGCTTCTAAGGAAATTCACTTCCCCCAAACAGATAATTTCAAGATAAAATTAGAATCATTTTGGTTTCTTGGCTGTTTCTATGTATAGTGCCATAGGTACAGGATAAGTAGAAGACTGGGAAAGCTAGGAAGCTGCAATGTTTATTTCTGACAGGACTTCCAAGTTCAGGATAGCCAGGCCATGGTGTGAAGCAAATTAAACATCCGTGCAAAATATGCTACCGTGTGCAATGCTGTGGTTGAGAATTTAAATGCACCAAAGTCAAGAGATTCGAAATGATGGTTCCCACAGCAACTATAACTCAGTTCTCTGGTGAATATAAAATTAACTTTATTGCAAAACATGCTGTTCAATTTACGCCTTAATCTAGTCATGGCAGAGTTACAGTTGCTGTGAGAACGCTAACTCTGAATTGTTTTGAATAATTAATTTAATGAAAAGTTGGTGGAAATGTGAACTCTGATAGAAAGTCAACTTAAATTTAGGGAAGTTGGCCAACTATGCCTATGCAGAGTAGCAGTGAGTCATTTTTGGAATTGGAGATTATTTAGTGTACTCTTTGGCCTGGGGGGCACTGGTAAAGTGAAAAGGGAATTGTCCTCCATCACCAATAACACACTCCTGCAGAGGATGGCTTTCCTGACAGGTGAGGGGGGCCCTCTGATGCCCATATTCTCTGATTTAATTGCTGGACTCCCAAGAAACCCCCTTGCAACTACTTGTGGGCAAAGTGCAATGATTAAGCCTGGCTTCTGTCAAGTCAACCTGGATTTAGCACTCACCAGACCCTCTCATGGACAGATAAGCCTTTCACACATTGCTTAACCTCTCTGAGCCAGTTTTCTCACCTGTGAAATGATGATGCTAATAGTATTCACCTCACAAAACTGACATGAGGATTAGAAGAGAGGAGGCATGCTGAGAACTTAGCACTGGGACCAGCCAGTTCTGTGATAAGTACTTAATAATGTTAGCTGGGATTTTCTGAAAAGGGAATTCAGTAAATCAGTAAATTAAAAACATGCACCAAATCAATTATTTGGCCTGCCTGGTTATTTCAGTCCAAACTGATTTGGTATAAGATGAGCCAGCAGGCAGGCGTGATAAAGACAGAAGCATGAGTTGGCAGAGTCTCCTAAGAAACAGTGTCTTCCCTGAGGATGCTTGAGGCCACTTCTGTTGAAGCTCTAGAAATGAATCAATCTATCATCTCTTCTACCAGGTTAATATTTCTCAATTTTTTTTTTCATTATCTCCTATCCTAGAAACCTTTTTAGACCTTTTCCCCCCTAATTCCTCTCCCTTAATGCCAAAGACATGCTACATAGCTGTTTATGTCATATGCACACGTTTTATATATAAAAAGAGTAAGAATTTCACCCACCCCTAGAACTATTTTTCACTCTGTTGGGGGTGATATTATCCCCACTGCAAATTATGCACTAGGTCACAGGCAGATAAATCCCTTGTTCAAGCCTGAATCCTCCAAAACTCAAGAGAATCCTTTATTTACTTGGTGAGCCCCTTGGCTACTCCTTTGAATTCAGCTCTTGACTCCCTAAAAATGGGCTATTCTAGCACCTAAGAAGCACAGTATTTTTGAAGCTAACTCGTAGTGGATTCATACAATTCCCTCCCCAACTATTTTTAGATGCAATGTGGTTTTTCATTTTCTCTATCTTAAATGACTTGGGCAGTAAAGGGTGGGTGGTGAGGGCTCACACACAGGGAGTCTCAAGCCAGCCAGCACTTACTGAGCATCTACTATATTCCAGGCTTCAAGGCAGGGGATAATTTAGGACTTTTCTGAATAGTATGTTTTCCTGCCAGGAGCCACGTTTGGCCCATCCAAAGTAGTTGCCTCTGTCAGAGACCACGTTTCTTGGGAAGTATTGTCAGGATTTTAAGAGAAAAGGGTAAAGCCACAGCCTGGGAGGAAAAACAAAGTAAAAGGCAGTGCCCCCAGCCATGTGTGTCTCTAGGTTCTAAAGCTATTCTCTGCTTGGCTTTCACTACCTTCTTTATGTATCAGCCTCACGCTGCTTTCGGGGCCTCTGTCCTATCACCTCAAAGCCTTGGCTTGAAGCTTTTTACCTCGCTGTGATCAGTATCAGCAACATTTTAATGTCTCCTAAAAGACATAACTTTATAACACTGAAATTGTTTGTTTTAATGGTTGCATTACTGTTCAGAAAGTATTTTAAAGTTGTATTACTTAGCGTAACCCCATCTCACTGGTGATGGAAGCACAAATTTAAATGCCAAGGTAAAGCCATCCCAGGAGCACTGAGATCAGTTAGACATGACTTACAGTGACCTGTTGGTCCAGCCGGCTACACTTAGCTAAACTAGAATTTCACCTCTGCATCTTCTGAAGCCTCAGCAGAGCTGAAAGTAGAAACTCTAGTGGCTGAAATCCCTAATGATCAGCACCTCTGTCTACTTGGGCCTCCCTGAGTTTCACTTTCTAGTTTCAGGAGTTAATTTAACCTGATGGCTAGTTCAGCCTGGTGGGCTTGAATGGGCATTCTTTCTCTGGGATGTCTGTAAACCATGCAACCTGAACTCTTTTGGTTTTACTGGAGTTGGCAGCACTGGGGAGATGTGTCTTCTCTGACTTTTTAGAATTTTTGGAATATATGCACCTGAGGCTACTAAGACAGAGATGGCTCCAGTACAGTGCTCTATTCGCTCCAAAGTAGAAATGTTTGTGTATGTGTGTGAAAAATACAAAGTATGATTGATTCGTCTGATGCTTTGAGAGGCACGATGAATGAAGATACAGAGAAGCCTCAACTGGCCTTTGAAAGTCTGTACAGTTTTCATTCTGCATAGCCAAGTGGAAAGCACAAGTTGATTTCTCCCAAGGCAACAAAAATAAAAGTTGATTTCTCCCTATATACTTAGGTATATAAAGAAATGGCTTTTTAAATGTATATACCTTTTAAATATTCAATATTGGTTTTGATCTACTGGGAAGAGCTGAAACATCATTCTTGATTCTAGATGCTTAATCAATTCCTCATTCCAATTAGATCAAGAGACATTTCCCAAACTTTTCTGCTGGATCTTTAAGGTCTCATCCCTGGGAAAGGCAGTTTCCTCTGGCTCTAAAGAAGCATGTTCTGATTTGTGGGATCAGATGGGAAGCTGGTAGATAAGTCAGCCTTTGTAGTTCCAATGCCAATAAGTCTAGTTATCTCTCCCACACATGCATTTAAAATGGCCAGGTGTTTCCCTGGTTTTGCATCTGCCTCTGAAGGATGTTTATGGCATGCCTGCATGCAGAGAATGTGAACAATTACAGTAGAATATCATGCTGGGAACTGTTCCCAGAAATCAGTAGCCTGATCTGAGACAAGTTAGAAGGAAAAGCAAGGCAGTCTAGAAAATGCAGAATACTTGTGTTGTGCTGTCCTGTCCTGGGAAAAAGATCAACAGGTTTACACTGCTGAACTGGAGTCTTCTCTCTGGGTCACGCCTGCAAAGCCCAAGGAATTCCTCTGAGTAGAGCAGGACATAGAGCACATATGTCCATCAAGCAGAGGGGAAGGCATAGCCCAGGGGGACTATGTGGCAAAGCTCTTGAACCCAGTCATAGAGGGGAAAACGATGACTCTGGAGGAGCCCCAGTCACTGCCGCTCAGTCCAACTTTCTCGGGTGTTCTATCCAAGGCAACTCAGAGAAGATTCTTGTTCCTGGCCTCCACTGCACAGCTCTGGCCTTTATCTCTATTTTACATGGCCACTCCTATGAACCTGCAGGAGCCTGAGAGAGGGCTGTAATCTAGCTCTGTAAGGGAAAGACTTCACAGTTGTAATTCTATAAGCATAAGGAAGGGAAAGGGACACAGGGTTCCCAAACAGCACAAATTATTAGGCACTGTTAGCACAATACAGGTATCCAGAATCCTGAAGATACCATTTGAAATTTTTAGGTCTTAAACACTTGCAAAAGCAGCATTTCAGAGCGTGGCATTAGACCAATGACCAATGCAGAGACATGTTGTAATAGATGTGGATGTACTGGGCTGGGCATGCTAAGAAGTCAGGTGGGCGCACACACACGCATGCACACACAGACGTGTATACACTCATACACACAACAGGAATTAGTCACTGGCTCGGTTTGCTGGTATTTGTTGTTGAGATTTGGGGCTTAGCTGTCATTTGGAGCAGATGGAAGGAAGATAAGAAGCTGAAAAGGGTGGCAGGGGAGGCATTAGTGGGAAATCCTGCCCATGCTTCTTGAATGCTGTATTTGCCAATGGTGTAGATGCTGGATTTAAGCCAATGAGTCCACCTAGCAGCTTTGTGTAAAATACTTTCTGCTGCTGCTCATTGTGTTTGGGGGCAATGGCTACCTGCCTGCTTCACAGGCTTGCTGTGAGGTTGACTGAGGCAACACAAAGTCTTTTGAGCTCCTTGGAGAAAATTCACCATGCAAGTGCAAAATATCACCATTGTATCATGGTAATGAGACTCCCACCAGCTTAAACCAGTCACCAAGGAGAGATGGGGCATCATACAAGAGAAGCCAAAGCTGTTCCAGTCTCAATCCAGGCAAATGATGCTTCCTCACTCAATACTAATCCTGCCCTGGAGGTAGATGTCAGTAGTCATAGATGGGTGGTCCATTTGGCCCCCAGTCTTGTTTGAATGGCCTGCACAACATTTTAATACATTTTTAGTTGCTTGCCAGCATTTGAAAATTGGGAGACCATGCATAACAATCCCAATACCTGGCCTCTACTGAAAAACTGGAAATTTTGGGAAGACTAGGCTTGCATTTCTACATGGCCATGTTCAGCTGGAGCTGGGTCATGTCTGCTCTCCATAGATGGGACATTCACTTTCCAGTTTGTCACCACTTCCTGGCCTCTTACACCCTGTTTAATGCACTTACTTTACGCCATTCTCGCCTACCCCATGTATGGGAATTTGAGTTTACAACTCTTTCTAGAGGCTCTTCCCTCCCTCTCCTTCCCTGAGCCAACACAGATCCTTAATTCATAGTGCCCTCAGTATCCAAATGGAGACGCAGTCCCCTGACAGGGGAAAGGCCTGCCCAACCACCTCCTACTAAGGGGAAATGGGAAGAGAACTGGTTTTTCACACTTCTAGCCTTTGCCAGTAATTCCACCTTAAAAGCTCAAAGTTTTCCTACTTAAGAGATGTCCAAGCAGTAATCTAACTAAGTAGATTATAAGCATCTGAAGGTTTTCAAAATAAATAAAAATGTAGACATAGCTAAGAGAAGATGAGGTTTCATTAATGAATGTGATTTAACAGAACAAGTTGTGCCATATATGGAGGATTAAAAGATAAAAAAGGATAGGAGGGAAAATAAAATTTTAATGAGTTGCCACCTTCATTTGATTTAACTAAGTTTCCTCCATGTGGAAGATATTAACACTTATGAGGGAGTCATTTGTGTGTATCCACACAGTTTGATACTTGACTACTTTCTTTTATGCAATTACATTGTGTTGCAAATGAATTTAAACTACTATTTGAAGTTAAAGGCCTCCATCCTTACGTTGATCTCCTTGGGAAGCTTGAGCAAGGACGATGTTGAAAAACTAACCAAAAATTATTGACAGAAACACTGAGAAGGGTGTCTTGGGTTAGAAAACATCAAAGTCTCAAGTGGGCAAAAAGGCAGCTGAGGTCTGAAGTTCCCATGACTACCAGCCTCTGCAAACCACTTCTTTCTTGTCCTTGCTGCCTTGGTGATATTCACACAGAGGTGGCTCATGTGTCACACCAAGTATAGTGCTGGCACATGTTAGGCACTCAATGAATGTTTCACAAATGATTGAATATAGTTATCACTGCTCATCTGGAAACAGATGGAGGGCATGTAGACCCCAGACATGTTACCATAGATGATGTGTGTGGCTTTCTTATTGATGTTTAGAACACCATGTTCTTAAAACCAGCAATTGGATCCTAAGTGGGCCATTTCCATATCCCTTCCTGCTTTCCTCCCACTCCCTGTGCTCCCTTCTGAATGGAATAGAAACCAGGTGTTCCAAGGAGCTTGTCTTGGACAGTGAAATAGGAGGAGAGCCACGAGCACCTGTGTGGACACATGAGGTGTGGCACCCTTGGCTTCTCTTTCTGGAATTTTGGGCCCTTTGGGAAATTTTAGGTTGTCTAATATCTCTACAATTTTCTTAACCATTCACTCTGTGAAGACACATTTGGGAAACTACAGTAAAGATATGAAAGTGTGGTAATAATTTTTAAGCTAACACTTACAGAGTAGCAAGCATATGTTAAGTGCTCTCCATCAGTGAAATCCTCAATACAGTAGGTCGTAGGTATTATTTATTATTCCCAATTTACAGATGGGAAAAACTGAGGCTTATTGAAGACACATAGCTTGTCAAAGGTCACCCAACTTGCAAGCGATGGAAGGTGGATTTGAAGGCAGTCCTGTTTGATCCCAAATCTCAGGCATTTAATTCTTTTGCTATATAATTCCCCATGCTGCCTCAAACTTGGAATGCATAAAACCAGCCATAGTCAAGCATTGACAAAGAATGTTAATAGCAAAGAGACAAGATGTTACATTCTATAAACACAACGTGGGAGATGATTGAGAGTTTGGAGGGGGTTGTGTATTATGCATTCTAAACTGCTTAATTCTGGGTAGACTGTTGTCTGTGCTAGGCTTCTCTCTAGGATGTGATAACATTTCCTGTATCAGACCTCCAGGGAGCAGGTCTGTAAGTGAATAGATGCTGATCTTTCTTGGCCCCATTAAATGGAAGCAAAAAGTTAAATCAGTTCATATTCGACATATAGCAAAGAGTTGACAGTAACATGCTTAAGGGATCTAACTTGACTTGCCTGCTTTGCTGGGATTAATAGGAAAAAGCTAGTTTCTCACACTGCCTCCAGTATCTTCAATCTCTTTTCTTATTCACTGGGATTGCAATCATCAGTGACATTTAGGCTTTCTGGGCTCACACACACCTAAATGTAGAGAAACAATCTCCTTGCCCTGTTGCCAGGATGCTATCTGCAAAGCTCAAGCCACCGTTTTGAGTTTTGTGTCATTAGACAGGGTGTGTTTCAGATGCAATAGCATGACCGGTGATTGACAACTGGCTAACTTGTTGGAATAAAATCAGGTACAAACGTTTCCTCTGTGCTTGTGAGGTGGTTATTTTGTAATCTTGGGTACTCTCCCACTCCCTCGCATTGTTTCTAGACACCTAGACAGGGCTGTCTGGCAATCCCTCTTGAAGTTAAAGCATAATTTTTGAAATAATGAAATGCAATTAACACTTATCAGAGTTTGTCATTCTGCTTACAGCTTTGGAAAGATGACCCTTCTGGGCCAACCTCTAACCAACTTCATTGCTAATTTGACCAGGTGCTGCGGTGGCTAAACTTGGAATGTATAGCCCAGGATTCTCAGCTCTTTTAATTCCTCCTGGGCAGCAATTCTGTGGGGCTTTCTGTCTCTAGACCGTTGGTTAACCCTTTCTTTCTCTGGGGACTGGCAGGACGTAGTTTTTGTGATGTTCAGTTTGCACTGCATGGTGCTGGGTCTCATGCATGATTAAATGGAGCAGCCTCAAAGAGCTGTGCTGAAACTGTTTGGAACCTGGAGTCTAGGGGATATGTAAGCAGTCCCCTCTCCATTCCAACTGGGATGTGATTATTATGAAGGAGGGAAATCACAGGGGCTCCTGCATTTGCAGTTGAGCTGGCTGAAAATGAAGGCAACCCTTAACCTAAATGAAGAGAAAAGGATTTTCTTAAAGAGCCGCTTATCTAAATGGTAGGGGTCCTGACTGAGTATAAACTGGGATTCAGAGACTGGCTGAGCTTAAAGAACTTGTAAGCATCCTCTACTACCCTGGGTTGAGAGCCCGTCTGAGGGTGAGGAGAGGTGAGGATACAAAAAGGACTCTGGTGTCTGTTCGACAGCTCAGACCTGGGACAAAACCTTGATGTATGGGAGAGCCACTATTGGCAAAAAGTGAAGTTTGTCTTCTCAAAGGAACTTTGGACCAGCTGACAAAGCTGGGGAATGTGGTGTTCTCTCCTTTACTGTGTAAACACAGCAGGACTTCAGTAGTGTGAGCACCCAATGGTGCTGCTGGCACGGGAGACCACATCCTTGGCATGGACCCTGGCAGCAGGGCAGTGCTGTAGGAGTCCCTGTAAGTGTATTTCTCAGGCAGCAGGTTTCAATGAAGGGATCAGGCTTGTAAAATCAGATTGGGTTAAATATGAGCATGTGAGACACGCTTGGAAACTTCTAGAGGCCCTTGGGGTGAAAGTGCGGAGTGAGCTTTGCAGTTGGGATGAGCCATGAAATTGGTGAGGTGATGTCAATGACTCCTTATTTGTGGGACACGCTTGTAGGGCGTAGGGTGATTTGGGTCCTATCTGTCTTGGGATAGCATCGTGAAGGGCTGGAGTGTGTCTCTGTTCTATCTTGAAAACTTCTCGTGTCACCTACCAGTTTCATTTTGACTCTTACCCCAGCTCAGTCAGAATATACAAACATCTTTGTTTGGAAAACAGATAGTTGATCTTCTCAACTGACACTTGTTGGTCAAGGGGAGTCAACCACATCATCAGTGATCTGAGAACAGAAAGTAATGCCTCCACAGACTATGGAATGAGGTTATTTGTAGAGAATCCCTTGGTAACAGCAATGGGAAAAGACCAGACTCATTCTTTAAGGACCTTAATAACAAAACCCCTGCCCAAAAACCAAAAACCAAAACAACACTGGCTGGTAGCTATTCAGATGTTTTCGGATGCAACTTTGTAGATGTTTCATCCTGTCACTGGGGACCAAACAGACCTCTCCCTTACTGATTACAATGAAAATATGTTTTTAAAAACAAACACTTTACTTAAAACTAGGGATTTTTTTTTAATTAGAGGGAAGATTAACTAAATGCATTTTCTCTTATAATTTAATCCATTCTAATTATCCTGAGACTGTTTATGATGAAATACTTAAATTTTGTGTAGCTGCTATTTTGTGTGGGTTCTTTATTACTCATTAATGGAAAAGTTCAATAATAGCCAATGATGTGGTTACCTTTTGTGGGTCTGATTATAACAATGCATATAAGTGCATAGTGAAAAGGATAAAGAATCAAGCAATAAACCCCATTTTTGACTGGCAGGTTTTCAAGATGATGGCATTCTATTTTCCAAAGGCAATAATGGCAAGCCTTTAAAGAAGAGCTCGTGAAATAGAATGCTATGAAAAAAAGAGGGCTGGTAAAGATTGAACCCAATTAGGCAGGAAACTTGGGAGGAAAAGCAAAGTCTGCTGCTTACATGAACATCTGGGATATCCTGTATGGCTCCAGATAACCCAGGAGATGAACCAAAAAATTGCAATGAATTCCCAGATGTTACACTTGGGTCATGCTCCAAAGGAGTCAAGAAATTGCAGCGTGGGAGGAATGAGGGTAATTGTGAAGTTTATCGGGCTGAATGGGGACAGAATCAATGAGGGTCTTGATTTTCCAGAAGGCATGTGTGGTACTTGATTGAGTCAAATTTGGGTGTCCTGAATGATTTCTTGATGTTCAGAGCCCGTGCAAATATAATCTTGGAATACAGAATCATGAGGAATGAAAAGAAGTAAGAAAAGGAGACACAGGATGCTGTGTTCTAAGATATTGGCTAGGCAGCATCCTCAAACTTGAGAAATGCCAGCTTCCTTCTTCTATGTACGATCAATCAGGTCATCTGGTAAAATAAGCAGGTTCCATTCCGGGTAAGAGAGGCAGTTTATGTCTGTCTGTAAGAACCAGAAGCCAGCAGGGTGCTGAACAACCTTTGTTTGGAAAATGGATAGTGGGTGGGTGTGATTTTGACCTGCTACTAACTTCTTGATGGATTGGAAGCAAATTTGTGAAAGGGAGGTTGGAAGTGGAAGAAATGTCTAATAAGAATTTTTTTTTTTTTGAGATGGAGTTTTACTCTTGTTGCCCAGGCTGGAGTGCAGTGGCGCGATCTCGGCTCACTGCAACCTCCGCCTCCCAGGTTCAAGTGATTCTCCTGCCTCAGCTTCCCAAGTAGCTGGGATTACAGGTGCTTGCCACCACACTCAGCTAATTTTTTGTATTTTTAGTAGAGATGGGGTTTCACTATGTGGGCCAGGCTGGTCTGGAACTCCTGACCTCAGGTGATCCACCCACCTCGGCCTCCCAAAGTGCTGTGTTTTTTTTTTGAGATGGAGTCTTGCTCTGTCACCCAGGCTAGAGTGTGTAGTGGCGTGATCTTAGCTCACTGCAACCTCCATCTCCTGGGTTCAAGGGATTCTCGTGTCTCAGCCTCCTGAGTAGCTGGGATTATAGGTGTGTGCCACCATACCTGGCTAATTTTTGTATGTTTAGTAGAGGCAGGGTTTCACCACGTTGGCCAGGCTGGTCTCAAACTTCTGACCTCTAGTGATCTGCCTGCCCCAGCCTCCCAAAGTGCTGGGATTACAGGCATGAACCACCAACCTTGCCACAAAATCCTGTGTTCTTAAAAACTTTGTTATCATGCTTGCATTTCTCTGGATCCAAGTGAAGCAGACATGGATGGATGAGCCATGTCTTTGCTTTATTATTAAAAAATATAAATGGACAAAGTGGGGCCTGATGATTCAACTTATGCAAGGAAGTTTTTCAATGTACAAAAGATTCCTTAGGTAAATCAGACATAAATTGGAGCTGAGGTGAGCAGACAAACAAACAAACAAACAACAAAAGCTCAATTCACTACCCTCAATAATTCAACAATGCCTCATCAGCTGGGCAGCACTCTGCTGTATCTATCCCTTGAATGTAAAGTCTTTAGTGCATATTATGGGAGCCTACATTGAAAACCTGCCTTACAGAAGAGAGAAAGGCTTGATTGCGTTAGAATAGCCCATTCATATGCTTCTGCATCAAAAGTAATGAAATCCTAGAAATGGACAGGTCCTTAGAGATCAGCTCATTCAAGTGTGTTCTAAATTCAGTCAATCACATGCTGCATTTGTGACATTTGCAATATCTGTACTATTTACTTAATATTTTTCTTTAAATTTACTCAGGCCTAATATCACTACCTACTTTTGCCCCCTCCCTAAGCAATAATAGCTGTATAATCATGAGTTTGATGTGCTAGTTACATTTTTTCCTAATACTGTATTTATTTTTAAAAGCCCGACATGACTATTCAATAAGGTGTATTTGCAGACCAATGAAAAGCATCTCAAGTTTGTGTATCATGCCCTGGAAGGCAATGATGTGATCCAACCCTTTCATCTGCGATATAAAGAAATTGAGGTCAGGAAGACTTGGTGACTTGCTCTAGGACATACCAAATGTATATGGTAAAGTCAAAGCTAGAACACAGATGTCCTACTTCATCGGCCAGTCTGTTGTTCATGATACCATAATGAATTGGCTGCCAAGTGATGAGAAAAATGTCCATCACAAATATCTAAGGGAGCTCAGCTCTCCAGGAACCACTTTGTTTTCCCTTCTCCTTTGATGGAAATTCTTTAGTGCATATTGTGAAAGCCCAGAGCCATAGACATGGAAGGCACATGGATTCTCTATAAAAGCTCAAGTGCAGAACACTCACTATACGTTAGGGCAATGCATCCCATGTTTTTCAACAGCTCTTATTACATGTTCCCCTTTCTTTGAGCCTGGAATTTTCCTTGTGTTAACTCTCCTCCATGAGTTTATGTTTCAAGAGTTCCAAACCGTTCAGTTCTTTGTTCCGGTGAAGTCAGGAAGGAATACCTTATATCAAGCTATTGACTCGGCAAGCTTGGCCCCATCACCGTGAACCACAAGCTAGTCCATCAAACCAGTTCCCCTGAAATACTAAGGGAACAGCGCAGAGGACGACACAAATCACTGTCTCCCCACAGAGCTAAAACACCAAGAATTCTCCCCTTTTCTTTTTTGATGGGAACTCATAACATGAGGAGATATTACTAAATCACATAAAAATACAAAAAAATGCTTCCATTTAAACTACAGAATGATAGTCATAAAGTTAGAATGTAATTTGTGTCTATCTTGTCTATTTTCCAACTGACGCTGAAAGCCCTTCAATGTCTAGGACAAGTAAGCAAACGCTTCCAGTGATGAGACTCTAGCTGCTGGTAAAGCAGTTATTTTCTTTCCTTTTATTTTTTTTGCAGTGGTGTGAAAACATGTTTCTATAAGTCTGCCTCCCAGTCCTTGTTCTGGGGTTGGATAGGAAACCTCTGGCAGACTGACCCAGACTCAAAAAGAACTTCTAGGCAGGTGGTGACTCCTGATCTGCACTAAGGAAGCTCACATTTTGGCCAAATTACAGGGGAGTGGTGGGAGAGAATCAGCAATGGAACAGCTTTTGCATTCTGTTAAAAGTTTATCCATCATCTTTATCAGTGAAAGGCCACCACTTTAGGTTTTCACTTAAAATACAAGAAGGAACTCCAAGAATAGTTCTAATAAGAGCCCCTGAAGGAATAGGTTAATTAACCAATCAGAGAATTAGTTGCTTCCATGGGCCTGGTGGTAAGGATGGTTCCACAGTGGCTAATTCCATCTCAACTTGATCTCATTGTAGAGTCATGAAAGCTCAAGTGTTCAAGGACAATAGCCACTAGGAAAAAAAAACAACAACAACTTTTCATAACTTAGAATGAGACTGGAATGAGATTCACAAGTAGCTGTCCTCAGTCTGAAGTTGGTTAATTCTGACAGTCACTTTCTTCCCAGCCTGTTCCCTATTGTTCTGAAGCACTCTCCCTCTCGGACTGTGACCCTGTCTAATTCTGATGACAATCACTTAATCAGCACATCGGATCATTGCACGGCTGGTTTTACCTTGGGTAAAGATTCATTTTCCTTGTTAACATCACAAGCACCGATTTCTTTCCCCAACCAATTAAAGAGGAAAAATAGAAGGGCCCAGTGCGATACAGGGAAAAGAAAACTGTTCTGACTTGTGGCACCTGGGCAGGTCACTCAGCCTCACAAGGTCCTAGGAATCAAGCCCTTATGATTCTGAGATGAAATCGGAGGTTAGGACCACATAGATAAAATACACAAGTTGAAATAACCATTGCAGCCTTTACTCACTACCCAGATATCAAACAGTTCACTCAGGGTCGGGAAGTGCCCAGTGTGGGCAGATTTAGTCTGCGGGTCAGTTTGTATTATTCACAGCAGATGTCTGGGTAGCCCATGTTCAGGAGATAATTGCAAGAGTCCACAGTTAGCATGTAGCATCCCTCCTTGATTCCCCAGCAATGCAAATGTTGGCTTCTTCTTGCATTTTGCCCAATTGTTCTGCTCATTAACACAAGCTAACATCTACTTTACCTCTTCATGAAAGGCTGATCTACATTTACTATATATAGTTCTTAGTGATTTTGACCTATTATTATACAAATTCTATGGTTCCTCCATGCTCTGGTGTTATAGCCTTTGCATGGCCTTTTGATGTTAGTTCCCAGTATTTTTTTAGACAGGATCTCGCTCTGTCACTCAGGCTGGAGTGCCGTGGCGTGATCTTGGCTCGCTGCAATCTCTGGGCTCCCTTGAGCCTCCCTGGGCTCAAGCAATTCTCCCACACTGGCCTCCCAAGTAGGTGGGACTACAGGCATGTACCACCATGCCCAGCTAATTTTTGTAGCGATAGGGTTTCACTATGTTGGCCAGGCTGGTCTCAAACTCCTGATATCAAGTGATATGTCTGCCTCAACCTCCTAAAGTGCTGGGATTACAGGTATGAGCCACTGCACCTGTCCTAGTTCCCAGTATTAATAGGGGGTAATGGTGGTAGTGGTGGCAGATGACAGGAACAACAACCCATTTTAAAATTATGCTTAAAGAATAAACCTCTTCTAACCACACAATATGCTGTCTGATCTAGTCATAAGAGTAAACCGCATACTATACAAAAAATGTTAATATATTCCAAAGATACACATGAATTGTGGCTCATATGTATTCAAAGTATATTTTTTATCTACACAATTCTGTCGATTTTAGCCATGCCATATATTTAACTTTTAAGGAAAAGGTTATATAACAATCATTGCTTGGTAGAATCCAGCCTGCCAATAAGTTAGTTCTAACAGTTAACATCGAAGTGTTATACCTTATATTTAAATCTTTAGCAATCTCTACTAAATTGCCACATATAAATAATTTGGTTGCAAATTTCAGAAAGGCATTAACCAAACATGGATTGATCCTGGGGCTTCCACCTGACTAAGTTTTAGAAGTCTGTCCTTGTGTCCTCATCTTTTCTCCCTGTCTCTCTTTTTGACTCTTTTAGTACAGTAAATGTAATCCACAAGGACTGATGTGAACTGTTCAGTTGACTATTTGCAATGACCCCAAGAAAACTACCTCACTATGACCTTTTGAAAACAGGCCACAGACAACCCAAGTGTCCAACACCAACTCCCACAATTCTGCCTTACGAGATATTTCCCTAGGCATTGTTTGCTGACTTGGTATCATTTCACTTTTATGTATTTTCTATTTTCAAAATACAGCATTTGAGGCTGCGCTTGCAAAGGACCAAAGAGCCCCCATTTCTTCTCTGTCAGTATCCCCAAGGAGGAGAACTGATGCTGGGCTTGTAAATTGTGGCATTTACTTTAAATGAAATGACAGGAGTGTCTGCTCAAACTAGAAGACTAAAACTCCACAAAACAGCTCTGGGGGCCAGAGATAGAAAAGCAAAAGTTGCAATTATGCATGCATGAACATCTCTCTGGTTTTTGAATGGCAAATCTCACTGATCAAGGTATGCTTGGCTTTGTTTTTGAGAAAACCACCGTGAACATAACTACGAGGAGATGGCACATGTCCTACTAATAAAGCCACAGAGCCCTAATTTCTCACAATAAACGGCTTTGTAGTAAAGATCTTTATAACATACAGAGTACAAACTCTAAAGCCACAGGAGATCATCGTTCTGAACAAGAGATTATACTGGACCAGCACTCTCTTCATTTTGGGAGCTTTACCTGGCATATCAATTTACACTTTCTGTACGTCTCTCCAGAACACATGTATGTCATCTCACAAAGATGTGAAACCTGTACCAAACACTTCAAGTAGCAGAAACACCTTTTTTTTCCAATTTACCTCACCCAAAGGGCTAGCTTGACCGAAACATCTATGTTCTCTTGTTGGCCAATATCCTTGCCGTTCTCTACTGAGACCAAAGTTGTCATCTTCCCATCTGTTTTTCAAGGGCCCCGGAAGCATTTTAGTACATCTATTGTTTTCTCTCCACTCCCACTCTGTGATATCTGGAGTAGAACCCTCGGATCCTTCAAGCTGTAATTGGTGTCCTTTTCTTAATGGGGGTGTGGACCTGCCTTGCTTTTCTCCCCTCTATCCATCAAGATTTGTGCAATTCAGGAGTCAGATTTTTTTTCCCCCCCGTAATGGGCCACACAAGCAGCTTTGTGGGCCATGCAGTCTCCTAATTACTCAGTGCTGACAGGTGGCACGGAAGCTGACGAGGCATCAATGAATGGGTGTGGGTGTCCCGTAATAACACTTTGTTTATGGTCACTGAAATGTGAATTTCATATCATTGTCACGTGCCAGGAAATAGTTTTCTTTGGATTTGTTTTCAACCCTTAGAAAATGTAAAAACTATTCTTAGCTGGCAAGCCACAGGAAAACAGGCAGCAGGCCAGATTTGGCCCTCTGGCCGTAGTTTGGCGACTCCTGCTCGAATCCATCTGGACTGCCCTCTTGTGAGCTATTTCCAAAGTAAAGACAGATTGTAGGTAGGAGAGAGCCAGCAGGCATCACTGTGGAAACACTAACCCTGCCCCTCTGTCCCCTAGATGTGGGAAGGGGCAGCAAAGGGGAGGTGAGGTTGGATTGTATGAATTAAAAGAAAGTAGGATTATCTACCTCAATGCTGATGATTGGCAAGAGGTTTTGAGGGGAGGATTTGGGGCAAAGGAGATATGGGGAGGGGAATGTTTATTTAAATAACACCAGGCATGCAATAGTACAGCAAAAGGAACGCCCCTGATGAATGGATGCTATTGTAAGAACTGTCTCAGTACTGGGCTGTGCACAGCCCTCCCTTGAAAGTCTTCTGAATTATTCCTCAGACTCTGCAGGGAACTGAGGATAAAAGCGGCTGCAGGGGAGCAAGACCTGGAGTGTCATCGAGAGATTGCAAAAACAATTCACTGCCAACAGACTGTCCCAGCAGGGTCCCAGTGCTACGGCTGTGGCCCTGATTGGCATGCTGCCCCTCGGATGCCCAATCAGATGGAACTGGAAGAAATCGAATACAGAGTCAGTCCACTTTATCTCTGTATAACCACTCAAATGAACAGCATGGGAAACTGAGTCTGATCTCATGAATCTGCCCTGCACAAGCTCTAGCCCTGTCTCTCACTCCAGGTGGCCCATCTGTGACTGGGGTTGTTAGGCTGGGACAGAGGGGAGGGTCTCAAACTTGATGGCTGGGATCAAAGGTAACTTCAAGGGGCTAAACTGTAGTTTGGCTGGAAAAGTCTTTGAGAATTTCCATGTAGGCAAGTAGATTAGTCAGCTTGGTATAAAAATGGATCCTAGGCTTGATACAATTAAACAACAAAAGTAAAAACTGGAGGTAAAATGATGCTCAAGTTGACAACTTTGTCATCCCAACTGTCTGAGAGATGTGGAAAGCCAAAGACCATTGGCTCCCAGCTCCTCTATGAAAGGGATGATTAGGTACATTTAATCCAGTATAGTCCTACCCTAAACCACAATTGTCCCAAAAAAGACAGAAAAATAAAAATGAATAATCTCCAAAACTATTTCTTCTTAACAAAGAAAATGACCTTTAAAATATTCTTGGTCAAGAAGCTTTTGTAGAGAGGTGGCTGAGTGAGAATAAAATGGGACCAGAAGAGGAGATATTTAATGATGGTGGTGGTGATGGGGAATCTCAGGACCTTATGGTGGTACCTGCTATGGAGGGAACCCCGGAGTCCTGCCTGTCTCTAACCTGGCCTAAAATTAGTGAGTTCACCTTGTTGCCAGCAAAGCAGGGATCCAGTGATCCAGCCAGCTGAGAGAGGATTTAAAAAGGGGAGAGCTGCAGACCACAGTGATTTGGGGTGATTGCAACCCCCAGACAACAATTTCCCATGCATGTGCATTTCTCCCTCCCCGAGATTGGAAGTTTGGAGGGGTTTTCTTATCTGCTCTGGTCCCTTTCCTTTCAACTCGGAATCCTGGAAAGAAGGAAAAGCCCTTCCCAATTAGGGACCTCCTTTTTCTCCTTCCCTATCCCCTGGGAGATTTGGAGAGGCAGCAGGAAACGTGGGAGAGCACTTGTGTCCCTGAAGGAACAGCCAGTTGCCATGCGCGACCGTCACTATAGATCTACGATTTATGAAAATAAAGCAATATGTGCCTGTTTCGGTGCCTGCCGTTTGCCTACCAATGGTGCAGTGTTCACCATTCCAGCCCTCTCGGCATTCACATTTGCCATCTTTACAGGTCCCGTGCTCAATGCAGCGGGGGTGGCACACGCGCTGGTCACACGCTGCGCCTGTCCAGCCCTCTTCACAGCGGCAGGCTCCCCCGATGCAGACGCCGTGAGTGCCACAGTCTACTGAGCACACTTCTGGAAGAAAAACAATGATTACAGCTCAACACCACAGCTGGTGAAACCTTCCATGGAGTCCAGACCACGCACACGGCCCGGACCCCTGGAGCAGGCCCTGAGGCCCAGCGCTCTGTCATCTTTGGAGGCTTGTCTCTCCTTGGCTGGGTATCAGTTCATTGTTCTATCTTTTTTTTCTAGAGAAGTGGTTCTTAAAGTGTGGCCCCTGGAACCAGCAGCATCAGTATCACCTGGGAACTCGTTAGAAATGTAGATTCTTGTGCCCCAGTTGGACCAAGTGAATTAGAAGATCTGGGAATGAGACTCAGAGATTTTGTTGGAACAAGTCCCCCAGGTGGTTTTGATACTCACTAGAAGGTGAGAACGAGTCTTCTAGAGATTGAGACTGTTTTAATCAGTTTGGCAAAGCTAACTGGGAAGTACCCACCTGAAAAGATCCATATATGGATCCTGACTCTCTAGCCAGCTAGGATTCCTCCCCCACTGACAGCCTGAACTGACCAAGTCCAAGAGGTCAGTTGCGGACCCCGCTGCTCCATTCCCATGATGACTGCAGATACCCCCCTTACCCAGATCGGTACCTTGGCGGCAATAATGACCGCTGTAATTATGCTGCATTTACACAGCTTCTTTCTCAAAGGAGCTCAAAGTCTTTTGTGCTTGGGGAGGAGACAGACAGACAGATATGCACTCTCTGGTATTCCAGACCTCTCACGCGAGGACAAGCACATGCCAGACATTCACCCTTTCATCAGTCTACTGAGGGAGGCGTGGCTTGGCATGCCAGGGGAAGGAACACCGGGCCGGGGAGTGGGGCCGGTGACTCACTCAAAGTCACACAGCATATCTGCAGCATAACTGGGTTTTGGGTCTAGGACCCCACCTCCTCCTATCCTCTGCACAGCCTTGCCAGGACCACCAGCATCAGAGTTGAAGCCAGAGTTGAGTGGGCTGAGAAGACATCCCAAAATAGCCCATTTTAACTGACTCTTCTCCTTTTTTTTTTTTTTTTCTTTTTGGAATGAAATATTCATTTCTTTCCCATTGTAGGCAAAGCTTCACATCTATTCTCTTCCTGATTGCCATGGCAATCTGACAGCTGTCTCACTACCCAGAGGAAGGGGGTGGAATGATCGCTTGCTTGGATAGGGACTTGTCAGTGTGAGCAGAACCTTTCTCAGGAAGGTTGGGACTGGCTTGAACTGTTGAACTGTTCCATTTTTAAGGTCACTCTGGAGGGAAGACACATGCTCTAAATTTTAGGAAAATGAAGTGTACAGCGCGACTTCATTATTTTCCTGTCACTGGAGTATTACAGAGCTTTAGAACATGTTCACGCAGCACCCCGAGGGAGCCTCTTTTCTGTTTTATGGGATGTTCCATTTAGTTTGTCTGGGGCTGAATTGTTCTGTTTTGTTTTCTGGTACCTTTAGGGAATGTACATAAGAAAACCTATAATGCAAATGGAAGCATCCCTCCTGGGCCCCTCATCCATTTGCGGTGATGGAACCAACCCAGTGCTTTTTGTTTGTTTCTCAAAGATCACAGACTCCACGACTGAGGAGAAGAGAATGAGAAAGACACATTGTGATTCATCAAAGTCCCCTTATCCCAAGCTAAGTGTTAAGAGTAGATTCCCATCCATCTGAGAATGGAATGGAACACAGGGCAGGAGTGTTGGAGAGACGAAGGAGAAAATCTTGTGGCTTACCAACAGAGCAGTCGGGACCCATCCAGTTGGGATCGCAGCTGCAGAGGCCCGTGTCAGGCAGGTACGTGCCGTGCCCGCTGCACTGGTCTGGGCACTGGACCCTTGCCAGCTCACAGTTCAGACCACCCCAGCCAGGGCTGCACAGGCATTCTCCATTCACACAGACCCCGTGGCTGGAGCAGGTGGGATCCAAGCAATCAACTGAAAAAAACAGAAACAAAAACAGAAGAATAAAAGCATTGATCACCCATGGAGGATGGGCCATGAGACATGGGCTTGCTGCCGAATGGACCAGTGGCTCACCAATTCCCATCCACTTGCTAGCAAGTAGAGCAGCCCAAGAAATACTTATGTGGTCTCCTGAAGAACACCCATAAAAAGTAAAAGGCTTCTTATTTGTCAAAACACCGAATCTCAAACTTGAAGAAGATGCAAGAGAAACAAAAAGGGGCTTTCTCAAGCAGAATTAGGAGAAATCAGATATAGAAGTATGCCGTTCCACCTTTAGCATCTTGTGCTTATAAAGATTAGGACCTCGACTGAATCGTATCAGAGCATCTGCAATAGGCATGTGAATACTTGCCCTGTTTCTACATGCGTTGCCAAACTGCATTGCCCCTCACTATAAGAGAGAAAAGTAGAGAGGCTCATTGTAACTTTACTAATACTTGACTTCAAAAGGTAACAAAAGATGAAAAGGAAAAACCAATGAAACTTATAAATGAGTCACTTTCCTAATGAGGTTTCACTTAGGCTAAGTCTAAAATTAGTATTCATTCTCTGAGCACACACCCACTGAAGGAGTTAGTAAATGTGCAGGATAGAAGAGGCGAAGTTAGGTGTGAAAATGATTCAAAAGGGATCACCTTCCTACAGGTAATCACCAGGGGACTGGATACCTATCTCTGACCGAGGCACTGACCTTCTACCAGTCAATCAGATGAGTTGATGGGCAGAGTCCAGTCATTGTGGTTCTTGCCTGTTTCACTGTCTGATTGTTTGGCCATCTTAATAGAGTGGATATACATCCAGTAGGTAACTTGAACAACCTCACAGTGAGGAGAGGAGTGAGCTGCAAAGGCCAGTTCGACTTTTTGCATGAGAATGTGATCTCAAACCTGGGACCTCCATTCAATCTAAGGGTTGAATAAATAGGGCCTTTTAGAGGAAGCCCAGCTTTCTTATGTGTTCCTGTGTATTCTCAGGAAATGATGCAATGCCATTTGGAGAAGAGGGTTCTTTGTGTAATATGTGGTTTAATGAGAAATGATGGTCTAGCAGAGGGCTCAGATGTTGCTTTGTGGATCAGACAAATGTGGATGTATCGTCACCTTATTTGATTATGACATATTTCTCCTGTTTTTACGGCTTCCAAATCAGGCCTGTTGGCCCAGATTAAAGGATTGCTTCTTCCATCACCTGGGGGTACAGCTAGCTTGGGACCACTTTGAATTCTCTTCTTGAGGTTTTTATGGACCACACTGACAGTGTTATTAAATCCTTCCTGTGTATGCGTGCCGTCTTATGGTTTAAATTCTCAGAAAATTTTGTTTTCTTTCCTTGCACAGTGCCAAGATTGAAATATGCAAGACTTCCGGTCTCTAAATAATTCACTATTACACTAAGATGGTAATTCCTCGGGGTCTCAGCTTTCTGTAGGATCTCCTAAGACATTTTTTATGCTGAGTGTCTTTTTTTCTTTCCCTATGGGGCACAAAATAGTGGTTTTTTGTTTTGTTTTGTTTTTTTGTTTTTTTTTGAGACAGGGTCTTGCTCTGTCACCCAGGCTAGAAAGCAGTGGTATGATAATAGCTTATTTTAGCCTTGAACACATGAGCTCAAGTGATCCTCCTGCCTTCGCCTGCCAACTAGCTAGGACCACAGACACACACTGCCATGTCCAACGAAGCTTTTATTTTCTCTATAAATGGGATCTTGCTATGTTGCCCAGGCTGGTTGTGAACTCCTGAGCTCAAGCAATCCTCCTATCTCAGCCTCCCAGAGTGCTGGGATTACTGGTGTGAGCCACCATGCTCAGCCATTAGTGTATTTTAATAGTGTATTTAAATATGATATTATTTAGATTATCCATGCCACAAACTAACCAGTCCTGAGGGACATCAGACTTGAGAAATTTGGACTTATTAGAAATCACAATATTCCAAGAAGTTTCCAAAGGGCAGCCCTCCCTTGAGGCAAAAATAATAATTTTCAGAGGTAAGAGATATTTCTCACAATCCCATTTGCATATTCTTAGGACGGTATTATTTATGGAAGTCATTTCAAAACCATTTCAGGCGTGGGGAAAAAACAGTGGTTAAAAAAAATCAGGGGTACACTCCCCCAGAGGTGAATTTTAGTTGCTTATTATTATTAGTTGGAGATATTTATGATGATGTTACATAATCTTGTTACTATCACTTTACAGTTGAATTCATTGTCTCAGGGAATATAACTCCTGATGACATAAGCCCATTTGATACCTTCAGATTTGCTCCATTTAGGGTGGTGGAGCTCATCTGAATGTAAACTTGAGCTGAAAGCATCAAACACATAGAAGACAAAGGGCGGGCCGGGCGTGGTGATTCACGTCTGTAATCCCAGCATTTTGGGAGGCCGAGGTGGGTGGATCATGAGGTCAGGAGATTGAGTCCATCCTGGCTAACATGGTGAAACTCTGTCTCTACTAAAAACACAAAAAATTAGCCAGGCGTGGTGGCCGGTGCCTTTAGTCCCAGCAACTCGGGAGGCTGAGGCGGGAAAATGGCATGAACCCAGGAGGCGGAGCTTGCAGTGAGCCAAGATCATGTTACTGCACCCCAGCCTGGGTGACAGAGTGAGACTCTGTCTCAAAAAAAAGAAGAAGAAGAAGAAAAAAAAAGACAAAGGGCTGTGCAGGGCCTTTGGTGTCTCATGCCTAGCACAGGTAAGGGAATATAACAGGTGTTCAATACACAGTTGCTGCAAGAATGAAGGACAGACTATGCTATAAGCATTTGTCATTGATGGGACAACCTTCCTGTGTAGAGAAAGGACTGATGGGAAAGAGAAATGCTGCTAACGATTTCTTGCTTTTGGAAAAAATTCATATTTGGGGATCTGTAAATTATGAACAAATTCATTCAGAACGCATCATGTTTATATTCTTCCAATAAAGGAAATTCTGAAGTTCTAGTTTTTCACTCTGCCCTCATTTCTAATAAGGCAAATATCAAAATATACACAAAAATATCTTGTGGCTTGTTGCTTCAAAAATTGCTCTCAACCTATAATTAGCCATTTAAAATATTTGGTGAGGTGCCAGCAGCTAGGAGCTTTCAAAAAAAAAAAATCACAATCTTTTTCTTAGAAGGATGAAATAATAAAAAGTAATACACTAAAAAAAAATGAAAATGGCATTTTTCTTCCAGATAAATTAGCTCTCTCTTCTCTATCCTGAATTATGGTATAAAGGAAGGAGGAAAATCCACAGAGATTTATTAGCACCGGTACTAGAATGCCATCAAAAAAACCCATTTATTGTATCTAAAAATATGAGTTAACCCTTTCTCTGGTCAGTGATACCAGTAAATATGCCCTTTGTGCTATATAATTACAGCAGTGGATGGAATAACTAAATTCAAACTTCAAGAGGAGCAGTTTTACTACGAATTTTAAATTTGGTTCCGATTTTCTAAGATGGTCTTGTGGCCACGTCCTTAGAGTCTTTAGCAGGCAGGAGGGACTATGGCATTTTACGAAGCTTTATAAATAGAAACAGTGTTACACTTAAAAGGGGACAGTGGCCTTTACCAGCTAAGTACCATGTGCCTCGAAACACCAGCCCCCTGGCAGCTGAAATCATTAGAACTCATTTAGTCTTGGGCCCTCTGTAGGTTTGACAAAAAAGGGTTGTGAATGCAATTTCTATCCCTAAGGATAAAAAAGGAGGTCAAGGAGTTTTACAAACAATATGTACTATAAGCCCCTGAAGAACCATGAATTACATTTATGAAGTTAAATGTCATTGAAAAATGACTCAACCATGAAACTGACATGAAAACATGGCTGACTTAAACTAATATGTCAATTCCTCTCTCATCACCTTCCCACTCCCCCAGACATCATTGAATGAAACCTCACGAACACATCCTTTCATTTTCTTGTGCAAATTTGTTAATAGTACAACCATGTTTATGCAGGAAAAACGAAGGGATGGCAACTATTGATTTAGTTGACATGGCCATTTCAGGTAAATTGTTTGAACGTTATGACTATGATGAATATCAGAAATAAAAAAGCTAAATTGAAGAAAAAGTGCTGATCCAGACTTTCTGATTCCATTTCCTATTTTGAAAACAGCGTATGAATCACCTCGGTTCATTTTTTTTGGGTAGCAGAAATCAATAGAGGAGATTTCATCCTTTCATAATGATTCACGTGGCTTGTTTGGTTGGATGGTTAATTCACTCTGAACATTTAAATAAGACTGGGTGGGATAGTGAGAAAGTTGAGAAATCACTTGAGATTCCATGCATACAGCTGTGTATAATCTTTACTGGAGAGAAAAAATTCGAAGACTGGCAATGTTGTTGCCCTAGCACTTTCCTTTCTCCAAATGATGCATGCAAAAGGTCGTTTTAACCTTTCTTGTCATATTATTGGCCTCTCTTATGTTTTCAGCGAATGCAGCTTTGCCTCCTGCAATCCATTTATCTTTAAGAACTTTAACCTTTCAAGCAGGGTTATTAAATCAGTATTTCCTCCATCCAAACTCCCAATTTTTTATCATGCAGACATAGGGAGGCTACCTTTTATAATAGAGGAAAAATTATATAGAAAACTGAGCAAGTGAAGATCTGGGGGTCAGACTTCCGGGCCCCATTAAGGGCATTACTGCTGATATATTGAAAAATCTTAGAGGAATAATGTTATGGAAGCTGACTTTTGGTAGCCATAGTTCTAAAAACGATGAAATACGGGGTTTCCTAAGGGAACCCTGTGTGGGTGTATCTAAGTATAAAGCACTGTCATTACTTTGTGGTGAGAGCTGTGATGATTGATTATTTTGTATGGAACTCTGGAGATCCACTGTTGTGGGGATGAAAGAATCAATCAATTAGCATCTGAGAACCTCATAAAACCTGAGATCCCTTGTTAGCCTGGCCATGAGGAACACAGAATGCATATGGCATCCAACAGGATCTTTTTTATGGGGACATCTTGGGTGATTACCTCAAGTTCATGCAGAATAGGCAGGGGCTTCACTTTTCCCCCTTAGTTTATTGGGCAAGTTGATACTTCTGTTTCTACTGGGGACACGGGAGGGAAAAGGGCCATTTGAGTTGTGTGAGGACATTTCACTGGGAGATTGACTTAGACAAAAGGATCCTCAGCTGGAAGACAATGACGAAGCCAATTCAGAGATTGGGGAATGGGCAAGGGGCTGAGAGGGTCTATGATCGTACCTTCCTACCAGCTGTGGCCAATTCTTTGTATGGTGAGAAGTAATCGATGGGCAACCAGAGACCATATTGTGCAAGGGCAAATACAGAGCAGGAAGGCTGACAGGCAGCATGGCTCTCTCTTGCCTTATAGCTACTGCAAATCAGTCCCAACATTTTGGCACAAAATAATTTATCTCAAATAACTGATCAAGGTAACTAGGACTAGTTAGAGCTGCTTTTGGATCCCCTCCAGAGAGGTGCTCTTTCTCTCTGTTCCTGTATCCCCTCTTCTATGTCCCCCCTCCTGATCTCCAGGCCTGATGTCTGACCATATTGTCAGATTAGATTCAGTTTATGATATCCCTGATTTTCACCCATGTGTGTGAGAGGCCCTTACGTATCTGCCAGGGTGAGATTTTCAGGATCCATCAAATCCCATCCCTCTTGCTGCACTCTCACTCTCCTCTAGTTTTGTGCAATTGTAGGTAAACCAGGCTAATTTGCCCTACATGGTTTTTCTAAATGACATAAAAAACCTATAGTCTTTCAAGCCTGATTGCTGTCTATTGATATTAATTTTTGGTGAAATATTTACACGGACATATATGGGTCTTAGATTACCAGGAAGAGTTAGTAACAGCAACAACAACAACAAACAGCTTTTTGTTTGGAATGGAGGCAAGGGGCTTAGGAATTCTTGTTTCTTTTCTCTGAATAGCTTTAGTAATTCCCAATTACTAACTAAAGCAGGAGAAAAGAGGAAGAAAGATAGGGCGAGGGAAAGGAACAAAAGAGGAAAAGAAAGAGAAGGGAGGGGAGGAAAAGTAGAAGGAAACAGAAGACAGAAAGACAAAGGCAGAGAGAGCAATTTAAAGAGAAAAAGGTGAAAGAGAAAAGGAATTAATTTCTATAAAGGAGAGTAAAACAAAACGTTTCTTCCAGAACCATCTCCAGAGGCCTTTCTTGTTCTACAGCTAAAGAAGTTTATCAAAGCAAAAGAGTTTGAAGCTTTTTGTGCAAAATGTTGAAACTTCTCTCGCAAAACACGCAGCCCGAGACTGGGCTCATTAGCAAAGGTCGGGCCCTGCAAACACCTCCCTCTACTGCTGCCTAGCTCAGAGACTGGAGGGCTTACCTTCCTCACAGTGCTCGCCTTTGTAGCCAGCAGAGCAGACACAGTTCCCATCAATGCAGGAGCCGTGGCCCCCGCAGGAAGGATCGATGCACTGATTCATGGGCACGTCGCACTCTGCGCCTTTCCAGCCACTGTAACACTGGCACGTCCCTTTAGAATATTGTCCATTCCCACTGCACAGGACAGGGCAGGCAGCTGCACAAACCAAAGACAGAGCACCAGGTCACGAAGGGTCAGCATCTGAGGGGCGGTGGCAGTCTAAGGAGGTAGAGCTGTCTGGCCTTGGGGCTTGGCTTACAGTGTTCTAGGTTGGGGATTCTGGCTGTGGAAGTGCAGAACCATTGCCAGATAAACAACATAAGTGCTACTGATAACAGCGGCTACCACCAGTTAAATGCTTGTTATGTGCTGGGCACGGTATAGAAAGAAGGCTTTATGTGCAATTCATGATTTCATCATCATAATCACCCTATGAGGGGAGGCTACAATCGTGGTTCCCATTTTTGCAGGTGAGGTTCAGACGGGGGAAGTGACATGTGCAGTCACACAGCTCACAAGCAGGGGAGCCCGGCGGGGAACCAGGTTGGCCCAACTTTGAAGTGGTGTCCTTCACTAAGTGACACTGAAGTACTTATTGTTGTTCTGTTGTTGGTATTGGAGGTTAGAATCCATTTTGCTGATTATTTCACCCTCAGATCAGTCGACTCTTATTCCTAATAAGGTTATGCCTATTAAAAAGGAAGGGGGGATGAGACACAGCTGAGCCACTAAAAGTCTCACTGCCTCAGTTTTCTTATCTATACCATGAAGAAATGAAGTAGTTCCCCCTTTATCCGCAGTTTCACTTTCAGTTTCAGTTACCTGTGGTCAACTGCTGTCTGAAAATAGGTGAATACGGTACAGTAAGGAATTCAGAGAGACAGAAATTGTATTCACATAATTTATGTTACAGCTACTGCTTTAATTGTTCTATTTTATTATTATTGTTAATCTCTTACTGTGCCTAACTTATAAATTAAACTTTATCCTAGAAATGTGCATGTAGGGAAAACATGATATGTGTAGGGAAAACATGGTATGTGTAGGGTTTGTACCATTCGTGGTTTCAGGTACACACAGGGGGTCTTGGAATGTATGCCCTGAGGATAAGGACAGACTACTGTCATTGTGCCTCCTTCAAAGTGTAATATGTATAATAAAGTATAATGATTAAATATGCTTGACTTATTAAAAAAAAAGAAAAGGGGGCAGGTAGGCTGAAGACATGAAATTTCTAGCAGTTCACCCTTCAGCTGTACCTTCTTCCATCTGTTGGTGGGAAGAAGGTTGGAAAATCAGTGGGGATTGTCTGGGAGGAGACTACCTACAGCTTTAATCAGTTTGGCCTCAAAGGTGCCAATTCCCGCCTTTCAGAGTTCATCAAGAATGGGATTTCAGTGGTCATTCTCCTTCAGGTCTTGGACTTCTCACTTCCACATCAGTTTGTAAAGAGCCTAACTTTCTAGTCTGCCTTCAAATTTGGGCCTAAAATCCTCCGGCTATGGAAGTGGCATTTGGAGGCCTTCAGAAACGATGGACACAGGTGTTTCAATGACTCCTGGTGTTATCCATGGTTTGGAATGCACAGGTCACAAGAATTCTGCATGTGTGTGTATACACATCTACAACCTGGGTGAGCTCCCTGTGCCATGCAGCGATGGCATACCTAATCATGTCACTTCCTAGTTACCTGCCCCACCCAGCCTCATGAATCCCCTTTTGTTGTCATGTTTCTATGTAGTTTTTATGGTAATTAACTTTCCTCTGTGCATGTCTAATTTCCCAAAGATATAGTCAGCTATTCAAGACAGGGACTATGTTTATCATTGTTGATTTCCTTCTGTTGCTACATTCATCAATGGTGGCTTGATTAGGTAAACATTTCTCCTGTGTTTCTGATATTCAAAGATTTCCCAGTGGTAGGGGGTTGTGGGCAAGCACTAAATGGCCATTTATGAAAGACGTGGGAAGAACAGTCCCTGGAGTGAATCTCATGCTGTAAACACAATGTCTTTTTTCTGGGGAAGTGCATGTTTGACCTTAATTGCAAACTGATTTGAAATAGAACTATCTCATAGTTGACATACAATGAAGGGGATATTTCCCCTCAAAATGCTTTATAATAGGACAGTTGCCAAAACTATTGGGGGCGCTATTTTCTGTAGAAATTTTATCCTTATGAATGTACCAGAGAAGAAGAATGAGTTCAAAAGTGAGAACTTCAAAGCCGCACATTGAATTTAGATGAACTGTCTAAATGTAGGGATCATACTCTCTATCTCCAGGATGCTTAAACAGAGGAGTTTGTACAGAGTTGCTACAGAGGCTGATTGTCTAAGAGAGGGTAGTAAAAGAGCTTTGAACCCAGGGTGCTCAAGATTTAAATTAGGGAATATGCAAATATGAAGTAGCATGAGAAACTCTGGACTTTCTTAAAGTTTTGAGAGGGATTTAAGACAGTAAGTTTGTTCCATGCCAGTTCCTCCTGAGACTCATGCTAAGCTCTAGGTCAGGGATGGCAAGTGTGTGCGTATGAACTACAGTACTACCTTTCCACACCACTGCAGACATCACTAATTGATCACGGCATCTCGTTCCCCTGAGCCTAGACAGAGCCTCAAAACTGTCAATGCAGTGCCCAGGCTGAGACCGGCAAGCAGGCAGAGTTGGTATTCAAGAGAAAACCTACTTGTCATTTCTGATCTAGGTAACAGTGAAGGTATTTCCTGGTGGGAAGACTAGAATCAACATCACTTCTCAGCCCCCTTCCAGCCCTGCACTGAAATAAAAAAACAGTGAGAAGTATGGTTGCACAATGTGTACTTGGATGAGCTTCCAAGGGCTGTTTCTGACTCTCTGACCTAAGGGTTATATATTGGATGGGCTGTCATGGATGGCAGAGAGAGTTACATCAAATCACCAACACTAGTCTCTGATTACATCCTCCTTCCTCCCAAAAGGTGGAGGAGGGTGGAAAGTAAGGTGCAAAAGTTTTGTCTTTTTTAATTGATAAAAAATATAGATAAAATTATTTTCTTTTTTCCTTCCTTCCTTCCTTCCTTCCTTCCTTCCTTCCTTCCTTCCTTCCTTCCTTCCTTCCTTCCTTCCTTCCTTTTTGAGACAGAGTCTTGCTCTGTCACCCAGGCTGGAGTGCAGTGGCATGATCTCAGCTTACTGCAATCTCTGCCTCCCTAGGTTCAAGTGATTCTCCTGTCTCAGCCTCCTGAGTAGCTGAGACTACAGGTGCCTGCCACCATGCCCAGCTAATTTTTGTATTTTTAGTAGAGACGGGGTTTCACCATGTTGGCCAGGCTGGTCTCGAACTCCTGACCTCAGGTGATCCACCCGCCGTGGCCTCCCAAAGTGCTGGGATTACAGGTGTGAGCCATTGTGCCTGGCTGAATTATTTTCTTTATTCATAGTGACACTGTTCCTCTTCTGCATAAACTTCAAATAGAAAAAAAATAGGATTGTCTAGAAGGTAAGAATGGGTTTTATTTAAAACCAGGTGCTTGGGAAATCAAATTTAAAATTTGACCTACTTAAATTACTCAGTGAAAAAAATAAAAAATAGGTCAGAGAGTTTTCCACCTTCCAAACGCAGCCTTCCTTCAGGGTTTGCTGCATGCTCACTGGGAGTGTGGTCAAAAATGCAAAACACTGTGATGTTCACTGGAAAGCAGGACACTCGATGGGCTTCGTTTATGCCATACAAAGAAGTGGAAGGCGGCACATCAGGAAGCGAGACTTTCTAGTAATCCAGTTGCCATGGGGCAGAGTGCAGAAACACCAGATGAGCTCCCTCCGGTGGCGGCTGGGGTGTCCTGCATGGAGAGCACCTTCCCTCTGGGGCAACTGATTGATTCTCAGACATAACTCAACCCAGGGCATCCCAGTATCTGAGGCTCAGGCTGATCTTTATTCAAGAGGCTGGATGTGAAATGGGGAAGCTCTTGTACTAATAAGTCTTATATTTTTACTATCACACAAGCTGCATTATTTTTTATGACAGGTTATAGAAAAATGACACTGACTGCCTACTCTGTGCCAAGAAGTATTATGGAGCAGAAGTGGTAATAGCAAGGGTTTTGGTGCCAGAAAGACCTGAGTTCAAAACCAAGCCTGTATCTTACCAGCTGTGGATTTTGGCAAGATTACTGCACCTCTCAAAGACCCAATTTCCTCTTCAAAAAATTGTCTTTCAGCATTGATGGAAGGATTAAGTGAGATAACATGTATGGCTCACAGGAGGGGCTGACACTTGGTAGGCAAATGAACAGATGCTCCCTTATAAAATTTCCATCTCAATCTCCAATCTGACTTCAAGGGCTAATAAAATAAAGAAATGCCATAGGTCTTAAACAAGCACACACAAACACTAGCAACCACCAGACGTATGTCAAATTATACTAATGGAAAGATTTCATTCTTTCTTCTTCCAGTCTTTTCTGGTGTGGGAGGGAGTTGGTTGTGATTGGTCAGGTACGAAAGTGGAGCGTTTTGTGTCTCCGCATGTCTCTCTTCTTCCTAAGGCTTACGGGAGCAGAACATTGTGCATTCAAGCTTCTATGTAAAATTAATTAAAATGTTTGTACAAATTGACTATTCCTGTTTTACTAAATCTAGTAAATGGAAGCTCTAAGACTCCCACAGAAGAAAAATAAATTACCACTACCACTAACAACTGACAGGTTAACAGGCTGATGACAAAAAAATGACAGAATTTAGATTCACCTAAACGGTATAAAGCTCATTTTAATGATCCAGCTGAAGCTCCCCCGCCCCCCCAGCCTCCACGAAGTTCTCTGTAAGGGATGAGATGAATGATCAGTGTTATATACTCGGTGGGAAGTAACAGGAGAAGCCACCTGTCCACTTGGAGCTTGCAGTAGAGAGAATACATGGAGAAAAGTTAAGGATATTGGAGAAGCTCAGTAATAAAAGCAGAGCGAAAATGACTGCATCTTGACAAATAATTTGTGGGCTGGACTAGATGTGTAGAGGGAATTTCAAATAATGTATTTAAAAATTATTTGAAGTCTGTTTTATACTTATTTCATTTTATTATTATTATTATTATTTTTATTTATTGGAGACAGGGTCTTGCTCTGTCACCCAGGCTGGAGTGCAGTGGCAGGATCACCATTCACTGCAGACTCTACCTCCCTGACTCAAGCAATTCTCCCGCCTCAGCCTCCAGAGCATCTGGGACCACAGGTGTGCACCACCATGCCTGGCTAATTAAAATAAAATTCTGTAGAGATGGGATCTCTTTATGTTGCCCTGTCTGAACTCGAATTCCTCAACTCAGGTGATCCTCCTGCCTCAGCCTCCCAAAGTGCTAGGATTATAGGCATGAGCCGCTACACCCAGCTGAAGTCTGTTTCAAAATTTCTTTGGAAAAGAGAGGTGAGAATGCTTAAAGCTAGTACTCTAAGCGAATTGTCAAAATAGCACTAATAGTTGGTTGCCTTATATCCCAATTAGTCAGCAACAGTGATGAATAACTCACATGGGTTAGTAGCTTGGTTAGGTGGTAGAGGATAAGTGATGGAGAAAAGAAGATGCATTGTTCCTCCTGAAGCAATTGAGGATGTAATATTTGGGTCACGGAGGCCAGGTAAACAAGGATCGGTGACTCCCCAAACCAAAACTCCAAAGGCCACCCCATTGGCTTTTGAGGTTGTGGACTTAACTTGGTGCTGAGCAAAACAGTGTCAGAAAGGTGAGTTTCCCTTCTAGCAAGATCCCTGCAACTGGCAATCCATCTGGTAGAAAATTAAGTAATAAAATTTGACCCCCACTGCACACTGTATTCAAAAATAAATTCCATACTATGCAGCCATAAAAAGGAATGGGGTCATGTCCTTTGCAGAGACATGGATAGAGCTGGAGGCCATTATCCTTAGCAAACTAATGAACAGAAAACCAAATATTGTATATTCTCATAAGCGGGAGCTAAATGATGAGAACACATGGACACATACAGGGAAAAAACACATACTGGGACCTTCTGGAGGGTAGAGGGTGGGAGGAGAGAGAGGATCAGGAAAAATAACTAATGGGTACTAGGCTTAATACCTGAGTGATAGAATAATCTGTACAACCCCCCATGACACAAGTTTACCTATGTAACAAACCCACACTTGCACCCCTGAACTTGAAGTAAAAGTTAAAAAAAATTCCATACAGATTAATGACCTAAGTAGAAAAACAAAAACTACAAACGTATTAGAAAAAATACTGGAGACTAATTTTATTTTCCTGGGAGGGAGATATGTAAGACATAAATTCTAGAAACCATGAAGGAACAGAAGATCAGATTTGATTATGGAGAATTAATATCTTCTCTGTGACAAAGGATACCCTAAGCAAAATTAGGGGACAAGCAACTCTGAGAAGAAATATTTTTTTCTCATGTTTTACAGCATAACGTTTGATATCTGAAATACGCAAAGAACTCTTGCAAATTAATAAAAAGATGAATGAAAACCTAGGCAAAGCACATATCAGAAATAAGATAAGTTGCCAATAAAGGTAAGACAAGATACTCAGCTTCATTCAAAATTAAGTAAGTACAGATAAAAATGATGAGAAATATTTTTGGCTTATCTGACTGGGGAAAAAAATAAGGCTGCTTACACCCAATGCTGCCATGGCTGAGGGGATGGGCTCTCTCCATCCCAGTGGATGGGTGCAAATCAAATCTAGTTTTCAGGGAGATGATTTGTCACTCTGTGGACAGCTCCCTGGCTCACCATGCCCAAGCAGGAAGTCTGTTGACTTCGGCATCTCAGTTTTCCTGACCTATTAAATGGGCAGAGCTATAAAGGTCTGTATATGTAGGGAAGGAGAGAGAGAGACGAAGTTGGAAAGAGAGCTGGCAGTGATTATGAAATACAAATGCAAAGATCACCAGCCATCCTAAGTGTGATGCTCACCTCTGACCTGAACAGCCCTCTCCCCCACCCCCGCCACCTTCCTGCCCAGAGTACTCAGACACTTTAGTTGGTTTCAGTGGGGGCAAGAGTTGGCAGGACCCCCGTGAAGAGAGGAAACCAGATGGTGCATTGTGACAGATGGGGTCAGAGTCCCTGGCTCAGAGGGCCAAAGTTCAGCTACACCAACTTCCTCATTCCCATTCTGTCAAATGGCACATTAATAAGCAAGAAAGTGATTCAGGGAAGAATTTCCAGAAGGACAAAAAACTCATCAGGTGTGTCAAATCTCTGACATTCAGGAGCCATGTGGGGAAAGAAGCACACGCTGACTTAAGCACGAAAGTATAGATGCTTTAATTAATCCGGGGTGAATTTAATTGCTTTAGTTAAGTGGAAATCGGGTTAAAAATGATGCAGAGCATGCTGGGGTGTGTTAAAAACATGACATATGAGTTGGATGAATCGATAAATTAAAAGTGCACAGATGTTTTAATTAAACCCAGGGAAGTTAACGAAGATCGCAAGAGACTTTTAAGCCTATGATTAATTCAATTCATTTAAAATACCTGTAGAGATATGGGGATGCCTCCATTTTGAGAGTTATAAAAGTTCTCAATCGATAAGTACTTAAGCTGTTCTTTAAAAAAGTTTCCGTTGTTGTGCGTATGTGTGTGTGTAAGACTGAACGGCATTAATTACATAATGAATATTTAGATTCTTCGGAGTACACAGTAAGCTTTTCTGCATCTCAAGTCCAGACGGAAGTAGGTTTACGCTTCTGTTGTATTTGGAGCATCAAGATGAATTTGCAAGTTGTTGGCGTCCTATTACCTGCAAACATGGAAGCTTCTTGAAGGCATGAGGGGTCTGTTTCATCCAATACTGCCTCTCAGCAGGCAGAACGGTTCTGGGCGTGGTGTAGGCTTATGAGTTAGACAGCCTGAATTTCCTTTCCTCTTTCCCTTGTTTTTGCCAGCTGTGTGACTATGGATACTTTGCTCTCAGCCTTGATTGCTTTATCTTTGACGTAGGATAAGAATTCTGCAGGACTTACCCCATAGTGTTTCCAAGGGGAGGAAATGAGATAATGATGTGAAGTGCTGTGCACAGAGCCTGGCACACAGACAGCACTAGATAGGATTTTATTATCACTATTCTCATTGGGAGAAAACTGTTCCAACTGGTCACTTTATAAAGAGACAAGATAGGGTAAAACGTCCTTTCCCTGTCCCCCATCCCAGCTGACCTCTTTCTAAAGACTGGTTTATTTCCCAGCACAAAAGATTTTCCCATAAACCACAGGATTTGCCCAGCTCTGTGTGCATCACGTCTCCCTAGGGTTAGGTATTCTGACTTCCAGGGCTGCTCTGCTACTCATCTAGTAGTTTAAAAAGGAAAACAAAAGAAGGGTTTTTAGTCTCAGAAGCAATTTAACTTCGGGGAGGGCTGACGGACTGAAGCCCCGCGAAGTGATTTCTGTTTGGTAATGCAACAGCCACGAGAAACATCACGGGCAACCGTGTTTTGGAGCTTGCAGGCATGGACTCGCACGTGGCCACCAAATAATGTTCACTGTAAGTTCCAAACTGGGGAGGAAAGGGCTCCTCCGTGCCTGCTTGGCAAGCCAGGGGGATGAGAGGTCAAAAGTGATGTGACTGCCTCGATCTCTGTTCTCTTTGGGCAGTCTGAGCAGGGTTCAAGGGCCATTTATCTAGACTCAAACTTGAATGTGCATGGGAGTCATCTGGGGACCCTGTTAGAATGCAGCTTCTGACTCAGAATGTCTGGCATGAGGCCTGAGCATTTGGATATTTAACAAAATCCTGATGCTAGTACCCCAGACCTTCTGGATCAGAAATTCCAGGTGGAGCCCAGCAATCTGTGTGTTAACAGATGATTCCAACAAGGGCTCCAGTGTGGGTATCACTAATCCAGTGGGTAAGAGCATAGTTCAGAAACCATACCTGGGCAAGGGTCTTGAATCTCTCTGAGATTCAATTTCTTTAGCTGTGAAACAGAGATGATCATGACGTATGATATAAGGATGAAATGAGAGAATTCACTTAAAACCCTTTGCACAGCACCTGGCATGTAGTTGATCTTCAATAGGTGGTGGCGATTCTTCTTATGCTATTTTATCAAAGGTGACTTTGCCAAGGGTGTCTGCTCAGTCGCTTTCTGCAAAGCATATACCCAAGTGCACCTGCTTCAAGCTCCTGCTCCTGGGCCTTTGCTGCCAAAGAATCCCTGTACGTTTCTTCAGGTCAGGGGTGGGAGGAAAGAGAGGTGGGATTTGGCCATCCAGCTGTGGTGGGCTGAGGGACATTCTTTTGGGCAGCAGCTATGGCCCATGGCCTGTCTGCATTAATGAGGATGTCAGGGCAAGATGGGGTGGTAGAAGGAGATGGGTATGAATGATGGAAGGTTTGAAGGAGCTAGGATGCAGCCCTGGCTGTCTCAAGAAGGACAGCTGGGACCTGAGCCTCCTTCATGGAGAGAGAAGGAAGCTCTGAGGGAGGCATTCCTGGTGACGGGGAGGACCATCCACCCTCAGGGAGGGGACGAAGACCTTTGTCATTGTTCTCCACGGTGCAGAGGAAGATGTCTATTAATGGGAAACAGGGGAGCATATTGTGAGGCAGAGTCAGAGGGGGCTCAGAGAACCCCAGCTGCTGGCAGTACTTATTGTTGAGGACTTCAGGAGTGGTCACACTGCCCTGGATTCAGGGGGTCTTCCTGTCACGTCTCTCTTCTGGATGGCTATCAGGGCACAAGCTTCAGAACCAGGCAGACATGGCCCTGCTATGTAACTTTGGGGACATAGCTTACTTTCTCTAAGTCTTTGTTTCTTTCACTGTAAAACAGGAATAATAATAATGAATTATTTCAAAGGCTTGTGAACGTGGATACTGGCTAACATTTAATACATGCCAAGCATGGTTCTACAAAGTTTCCATGTATTTACTTTTTGGTCCTCACAGCAATGTAATAGGAAATATAGCTGTTGTCTCCATTTTACAGATGAGAAAACTGAGGCTCAGAGGGGTTAAGTAATTTTCTGAAATGGGTACGGTTAACTAGAGCAGCAAGAATTCAAACCGAGAAAATTCCAACTCTACAGCTTTCCTTCTTAATCACTTTGCTATTATGAGGCAATGCATGTACATTGTGGAATAAATGGCATTTCTTTTCTGTAAACTTTTTCTTTCCTTCTTTTTTCATTCCTCCTTCTTTCCTTCCTTTGCTCATGCCCTCCCTCCGTGCCTCAAAGGTGGCTGACTTATTGCTGCATGATTGATCCAACAAATTAGAACCTTGTTCTTTAGCACTTGCTTTGGTTCTTGTGACATTTTCCAGTCATATTTCATCTTTATAAGCCTTGCCTCCTCTATTCAAGTAACCAGACATTTAACAATCACATATTTTGTCCTGGGTACCAAACTAAATACAGGGAGGTACCAGGGGGACTGCTGGAAGCTTGTCATGAGCAGGAGAACCACCTGGAGAGGAGGTGGCCGGCATGTGGCAGGGGCCGCTGCTGCGATGTTGCCAAGCCCAGGTGACTGCACGGTCATATCTGAGGGTGCTTCAGGGAGGTGGCGACTGTGAGCATGGCCTTCCATGAGGAGCAGCAGCTTGATAGGAAAGGCTGGGATTGATGCGAACGTTCCAGCTGAGAAAACAGCCTGAGCAAAGAGGAAGAAGCAGGGCCTCACACTTTATGAGGGGTGACTATCGGGAACTTAGAGTGAGTGTTCAGGTTTCAGTGGGAGATGACAGTGCGAGAGTAGTTCAGATCATGGATGACCTTGGATATCATTCTAAGAAATGTGATTTTCATTTTCGGAATGTGGCCCCTGACCACCTGCGTCAGACTCCCCCAGGGGACTTGTTAAAAAGGGGCATTCCTGAGCTGTACACCAGTCCTACAAGTCAGATTGGCTGGCATGGGGGAGGAACCTGGAAATACACATTGACAACAATCTCTTCAGATCCATGTCTTTAAACCAAAGCTTTTATAACCACGTGAGAGGCGACTGGGAGCCACCGAAGGTGTTTGAGGAGAGTAGTGACATGCCCCTAAGAGCTTTGGGAGAACTCTGGAGGTGGGGAGGAGAAATACTATCATGGAGAGGCTGGTGGCCAAGTGAGCAGGGCAGTGGCTCCCACAACTTAATATTTATATAGAAAAATCCAGCTGTAAGGATAGAGAGGAAAAATGGAGCAGAGATTGTTGGAGGTCGATGGAACAGGAGTTGGCAGGTGATGGGAGGAGAGAGGGTAAGAACATCAGGCTCTGAGGTCAGAAGATTTCTCTCTCTCTCTATCTCTCTTTCTCTCACTCAGGCTGGAGTGCAGTGGCAAAATCTCTGCTCATTGCAACCTCCATCTCCCAGGTTCAAGCAATCCTCCAAACTCACCCTCCTGAGTAGCTGGGACTACAGGCTTCACTACCATGCCCAGCTAATTTTCATAGTTTTTGTAAAGATGCAATTGCACTACGTTGCCCAGGCTGGTCATGAACTGCTGGGCTCAAGCGATCTGCCTGCCTTGGCCTCTCAGAGTGCTGGGATTATAGGCGTGAGCCACTGTGTCTGGCCAGGAGCTTTTGTTTCAAACCCTGGCTCTGCCACTTTCTACCTAGGAAACTCTTGTTTCCTCTCCTGAAAAGTTTACTTGAGTTCAAACTCAGAATTCTAGTGTGTAACCATCCCACAAGCTGCCTGCAAAGACAAAATTCCTTTATGCCTCACCTCTGAGATCAGTCTCATGGCTAGTCTAGTGTTGAAAGTCCAGGCCAGACTGCCTGGTTTGAATCCCAACAATTCCACTTACTTGCTGAGTGATTTTGAGCAAGTTACTTAAACTCTGTGTGCCTCATGTTCCACATCTATAAAATGGGATGATAATCATCTATAAATTAGGGCTACTGATGATTAAATGATATAATTACGTAGTTGTTAAGCACAGTGGTTGGCATATATAGTAAGAACTCAATAAATGTCAGCTCTGATGATGATGATGATGATTTGTTTTTAGTGCTGGCGTGTAGCCATGAGGAATTGGGTGGTGGGTACTTTTGCCAGTTAACAGGAGAAGAATGGCAGGATTCCTGTTTTTTTCTTTCAAAGCTCCACAGAAGCTGGGTAGGAGCTGAAACCAACCCCTAGAGAGAAGACTTTATGTTCCTGTGGTTGTGGCATTTCTGGGCCTCCACTGACAGCTGTTTAGCAGCAGGAGTTGTCATTTCTAATAGCTATTAAATACGCATTACCTAACAACTACGGCTCTGGTGTGTTAAGTTTCTGCTGCAGGTTGAGGCCTCAAGCTCAGCCCAAATAATCCATCCGAGAAGCCAGTGTCAAAACAAAACAAAAAAAACCCAGACACCTCAGTTCTCTTCTGAAATGCAAGGCTGCTTTACAAACAATCCTAGGAAGCACCTGAAGTTAAAGCCTTCACATAAAAGCAAATACAAGGGAAAGGAATAATAATTAAAAAACCTCTAGCCCACAACAAATAGCATTACAGTAATAAGAAAACCGTGCAAGGGGAATAGTAATAACAAAAAAACTGTAGAATAAACAATAACTTGAATAATAAACACAATTATTGCTGGACAGGAGAGGTGCCTGATGGAAAATGGTACAAATTGCTGGGAAAGAAATGCCACTTTTCCTGAAGTTGTGGATCTGAACAGCTTGCCTATTAAGTTGCTCAATTAATGTAATTCTATACTATTCAGTCTTCTTGGTCGCATTTTCTCCATATTCCCTGATGCTAATGGGTTATGTTTGTTGATTCACACCACTGTTCTTTGGTTTATTTGTTTTTGCCTTTACTCCTATGCTACACTAGTTTGCCATGTAGCAATTGCACTGTGCAATATTACAAGAAGGACTGGGAAAATGTTATGGAGGTAATGTCTATTACGGTTTGCGATAGTATTTGTCTCTAGTTCCCAGTGATTTAAATGTGACCAAACCTTCTGTACTTTGTCACAAAAAGCGGGTTTTCCAGGTGACTATTTTGGTGAGTGTCAAAATAAGAATTTACAGTGTATTACTGTCGATTCACTTTGAATTAAAATATATATATTGCAGCAAAAAAAATTTTTTTTTAAAAACTTTGAAAACTTCAAATGTTCATGATGCCTTACAGGCATCCTTACGACCCAGTCTCTCACCGCCCAGGAGACCAGGAGCACCTGTGTGATAAGGCCGGCCTCTGCCCCAGGTTCCCCTTCCGGCCTTCCCTGACTGTGATCTAGTGACATTCAAATGCACCAGTAAAATACCCTATGCCTTTGGCTCCACCCTGACTCGGCAATAAAGGCACTTGGCCACCAGCCCTGACTTTCTCTCAGCTCCCACCTGCCGGGCTGAACCCGATCCCTTGAAGCTGGTCCTACACAGCCCTCTGCATGTGTGCTGTGGCTCCCTCTCTAGAATCTATGAGTATAATAAGTCCCCGAATTTCATATGTCTCTCCCAGCGTGAGTTCCACAGTTGGAGTGATCCTTAAAGACCCCACCAGGGGAACTTACTCCCCCATTTATAACACGCACATTTTATTGCTTTATAAACTTCCTTATTTTCTCCTTTGGAATGTCTATAGCGTTCAAAGTCCGCATCACAGCATTTTGAGCTCCCATTTACGTTACCCCATTGCTTTTAATATGAATTGATCAGACCAGAAGCTCTCGGAAGGCAGAGCCTGTGGTTCCCTCACTCCTCCCTCTAGTCTGGCTCTTAGCGCAGTACCTGTCTCACAGTGGGCACATCACAAGTATTCACTGAATGCATGAGTAAGTTCAGTCCCCTAGACTGACTCAGGACAATGTGTTAGATCCATTCCATGTTATTTCCATGAGCGGGTCAGTTTCATTTTGCCTTCGGAGCCTCTCAGGGCCCCCGAGATGGTGGGGGCTGTGGAATGAACACTCTTGCAAACGCATGCCGACTGATTCCTCCATTCACTGCAAGGATGTCTTCAGATGCCTGATGCAGACTGGCAGGTTTATAAGAAGACAAGGAGCTGCCATTTGCACTGCACATCTGAGGGCACAGGAGGCTCAGTGTGAGGTCAAGAGAGTAAATCCGCATTTCTGTCACTTGGACACATACTCAGTCGCTTGGATGTGATGGGAGTCTCTCTTGCTAACATGGCAAGTTCTCCCCTTGGCAGGAGGGCCCGAGTCTGCCGGCTGCCTGCAGTCACAGAAACTGGCAGAGCTCAAGGCATCCTGGGCACAGCTGTCAGTGAAGGAACAAAGGTCAATGCGAATTTGTGATACGGGAGGACCTTATGTTTGGGGCCTCTTAAGAGTTTTCATCAAGAAAGAAGGACAGGCCTGGCTTGGTGGCTCACACCTGTAATCCCAGCACTTTGGGAGGCCGAGGCAGGTGGATCACCTGAGATCAGGAGTTTGAGACCAGCCTGGCTGACATGGTGAAACCCCATCTCTATGAAAAATCCAAAATTAGCTGGGTGTGGTGGTATGCCCCTGTGATCCCAGATACTCTAGAGGCTGAGGCAATAGAATCGCTTAGACCCTAGGAGAAGGAGGTTGCAGTGAGCTGAGATTGTGCCACTGCACTCCAGCCTGGGTGACAGAGTGAATCTCTGTCTCAAAAAACCAACCAACCAACCAGAAAAGAAAGAAGGACACTGATTATGGCCCACAGCCAGGAGATGGGGCGTCCTGTTCTGGGGAGCAGGAGACTCAGGTGCACCTGTCTTTGCACTTGCTAGCTGATTACCTCATTCTGTTGGCTTGGGGTTACTCCCTGCCAACAGTCAGCAGCTTCTTAAACCCGAAAGTTGTTTGTGAGTGGCAACTTGTCGCAGCCACTGCTAAATTGTGCAGGACCAACGGGATCGAGACTTCCCACCTCTCTGCCTTATGTGTGAGGGGGAACAAAGGCACACACACACACACATACACACAATCACATTTTACTTTTTTTCTTATTAAAATCAGAAGTGCATCTCTGATGTAATGCACTGAGTAGGGCATAGCATCTTGCTAAAAATGCATAACCTCAATCCAATCACCGGAAAATATCACACAAACCCATACTGAGAGACACTCTACAAAATACCTGACTAATGCTCTTCTAAAAGGTCCAGGTCATAAAAGGCAAGGAATAACTGAGGAACTGTCACAGACTGGTCAGGTTAAAGAGATGAGGGAGACGTGACAATTAAATGCAATGTGGGATCCTGGATGAGAAACAAAGGGCAAAATTAGGAAAAGTCTGTAAATTAGCTAATGGCTTTGTATGGATGTTAATGTCTTGGCTTTGATCTTTGAGTTACAGAAATTTAAAATGTGGACATAGGGGAAGCTGGGTAAGCTCTGTATGGAAACTCTGTGTTCTATCTGTGCAACTTGTCGGCAAATCTAAACTGATTTCAATATAAGGTTTAAAAAATTGTAGGGGGGAGGATTGGTTAAAATAGAATTTACCTCATATCATTGATATGAAGACAAAGGTACATATTAAGTACTTTACACAATATCTGGTGCATATTGAGTACTTAAAAGCTATTAGTTGTTATTTAAAAACAACTGGAAGTATAGGTTTAACATTTCAGAAGTAAGTTCGGTGCTAATCATTAGATTTTTGCACTTGAACCTGGTGCAGTTAAACCTGTGTGCTTGTGTTTACTTGTTTCTCATTTCATCCTGCAGGTGTGGTCAAGGAATTTTGTTATATTAGGAGCCAGTAGTTATGAATTGAGGTATTTAAGGCTTGAGTCTCTCCAGATCCCAGGCTTATGTGTGCTCAAGTCCACTTTTGGGATTCTTGATGTTAAATAAGTGTGTAAGAAGCTGACTTGGCTTGGATGCTAATCAAAGTGAAAATGTTACTCTCTAGATAGGGTTCATGGGGGCACTAACATTTCCTACAGTTTTCTCTTTTCCAGTTTTCTGGTTTTGACATTGTTCTTTTTAAAATAAATTTATCGCTGGGCACGGTGGCCCATGCCTGTAATCCCAGCACTTTGGGAGGCCGAGGTGGGTGGATCACCTGAGGTTGGGAGTTCAAGACCAGCCTGACCAACATGGAGAAACCCCGTCTTTACTAAAAATACAAAATTAGCCATGTGTGGTGGTGCATGCCTGTAATCCCAGATACCCAGGAGGCTGAGGCAGGTGTAGCACTTGAACCCGGGAGACGGAGGTTGCGTGAGCCGAGATCGCGTCACTGCACTCCAGCCTGGGCAACAAGAGCAAAACTCCGACTCAAAAAAAAAAAAAAAAAAATCTACAGAACTATAATGAATTGACTTAAAGAAGTATGTTAAGTGATTAATAATACTTATGTCCCATGAAACTGGCAGAAATAATAAAGGTGATACATGAAAGATCAAAGATTGGGAAAGAAGGTTTTAGAATGAGGGGAAAGTTCTCTTTGTTAACAATGAAGTAGCTTAAACTGTGGCCATTTAAAAAACACTAAGGCAAAAACATCTATAGGGCAAAAAGGTAGAATCTTACTCCTAGCACTCTTCAACCAACTTCGCCCAGAATAAACGGAGAAATAGGGGGAAAAGCAATTTTATTCTTTAAACACTTCAATTTTGTCCACTGTGTGCATGAACAGCTAAATTAAAGTATACAAGTTCAAAGCCCGATTTCAGGAGCAGCGACTGAGTATGGAGGAGTCACTACTCTTAACATCCACTCAATATTTGTTTCACAAGGATCAATTATATACCATGGCTAATGCACACTTGCAGTGTGCGCCCAGCCACAGTGCAGGTGGTGAATGCAAAACACACACTGAGAGTCCTTTTAAGCAGCTAAATGGACACCCCATTACAGATCCATAATGCAGAATGGACGCTCATCTGCAAATGGATTTAAAGCAAAGGGTTCTTAAATGGCCAGGGTACTTAGGTTTAAAAGGCCAGTAACTGGATGTGCAGTCAGAGCACACATGGTTTTTAGGATTAATAATACATCGATGTGTGTCAGTGTTAATATACATTTACAGCTCACAGGCCGTGCGGCTGAGTGTTCAGCCTATTTGCAGCCACATATAAAAGGATGACTCTGTCCTTCTTCTCATTAATGCTTTCACTCCCAGGAAAATTAGATTACGCAAGGAAAGCCATTCAAATGACACTGAGGTTTTCCTTCCTTTAAAGCCTCTGCTAGGAAAAGCGCTCAGCCTGGTGATGCATGTGCTGTTCTCTGTTCTCCCTGCTCCATCAGTGACCCTCAGAGCCTGAGGGAGGCGCTGCGAGGAGGTCCAGTCTCCACTGTTCACTTTGCTGATGTGCTCCCTGCCGTTGATAGAGTGCACTAAGCGTGGCACAGCCCAGAGAGCTGTTGGGCGGCTTCCCGCCTGACACACAGCCCTGAGAGCTGTTGGGTGGCTTCTTGCCTTATTTTTAAAATTATACTTGAAGTTCTGGGATACATGTGCAGAATGTGCAGTTTTGTTACATAGATATACATATGGTTTGCTGCACCCATCAACCTGTCATCTGGTTTGCCGCATCCATAATAGTTTGCTGCACCCATCAACCCATCATCTACGTTAGGTATTTCTCCTAATGCCATCCCTCCCCTAGCCCCCCACCCCCCAACAGGCCCCACTGTGTGATGTTCCCCTCCCTGTGTCCCTGTGTTCTCATTGTTCAACTCCCACTTATGAGTGAGAACATGTGACGTTTGGTTTTCTGTTCCTGTGTTAGTTTGTTGAGAATGATGATTTCTAGCTTCATCCATGTCTCTGCAAAGGACATGAACTCATCCTTTTTTATGGCTGCATAGTATTTCATGGTGTATATGTACCACATTTTCTTTATCCAGTCTATCATTGATGGGCATTTGGGTTGGTTCCAAGTCTTTGCTATTGTGAATAGTGCTGCAATAAACATACGTGTGCATGTGTCTTTATAGTAGAATGATTTATAATCCTTTGGGTATATACTCAGTAATGGGATTGCTGGGTCAAACGGTATTTCTGGTTCTAGATCCTTGGTATTTCTGGTTCTAGATCCATAACGTAGATCACCACACTGTCTTCCACAATGGTTGAAGTAATTTATACTCCCACCAACAGTGTAAAGGCATTCCTATTTATCCAGATCCTCTCCAGCATCTGTTGTTTCCTGACTTTTTAATGATCGCCATTGTAACTGGCATGAGATGGTATCTCATTGTGGTTTGCAGATGACGTGACTGTATATTTAGAAAACCCCATAGTCTCAGCCAAATTTCTCCTTAAGCTGATAAGCAACTTCAGCAAAATCTCAGGATACAAAATCAATGTGCAAAAATCACAAGCATTCCTATACACCAACAACAGACAGAGTGCCAAATCATGAGTGAACTCCCACTCACAATTGCTACAAAGAGAATAAAATACCTAGGAATACAATTTACAAGGGATGTGAAGGACCTCTTCAAGGAGAACTACAAACCTTGTCTTCTTTTTAAGTTTATCGAAGTTTTCACCATACTGCGTGATGGAAGAGATGCCTGTAAGTGGTGTCATTTAGGAATTAAGTCTCATGCACGTGCCATCAGACCCAGAACTTTAAGTACAGAAAGCCCCCTTCACTTATCAGCATTTGGAAGGCTGGAACCCTCACATCTTTGAAACAGTGAGACTATTTGAAATAGTATTTTTCAGAGCAATTGTGATGAGGGTGGGAAAGGAGAGGTACTATTTAGCATTTACAGAGCAGCTTCACTAATGATTGTCTTGCAGAAAGTCAAGGCAGGAAGGTCTTTTAATAAAGCACACATAAAAATAATGGGAAGATTAGTTACATATATAAATACATAAAATAATATGCATAATTAAATAAGAAAGTCAAGGCCTTTCATGCGTTATTGTACCCTGCTAAGAGCTTTGCGTGTGTTATCTTACACTATCCTCACAATAAACCTAGGAAGTAACTCCCCACTTTTCTAGAAGAGGAAACCAAGGTTCAGAAATGTTAAATCAGTCACTTAATGTCAGACACCCAATGGCAGAGCTGGGATTGGAACCACTTGCTGACTCTGCAGCAAGTGCACTTAACTGTCCCTTCACTATTTTTCAGACTGTGATATGGCCTATTAGTAGGTGGAAAATCAGCGCAATGGGTCATAACTAGTATTAAAAAAAAATGAGGCCGGGCACAGTGGCTCATGCCTGTAATCCCAGTGCTTTGGGAGGATGAAGCGGGTGGATGACTTGAGGTCAGGAGTTCGAGATCAGCCTGGCCAACATGGTGAAACCCTGTTTCTACTAAAAATACAAAAATTAGCTGGGTGTGGTGGCACATGCCTGTAATTCCAGCTTCTTGGGAGGCTGAGGCAGGATAATTGCTTGAACCCGGGACAGGGAAGTTGCAGTGAGCCAAGATCACACCACTGCATTCCAGCTTGGGTGACAGAGTGAGACTCAAAAAATAAAATAAAATAAAAAATGAAATAGGATAGAAAAGAAACATGGAGTAAAATATCATTTTGTGAGTTTCATTTCAATTTCCTACTTGTATTTATACATATACACTTGTGTGTCTGTGTATCTGTGTCTGTGTCTGTGTGTGTGCCTGTGTATAAGTGTGAGATGCTCTGCTCTTCACTACAGCTGCCTCTGAGAGAGCCATTGAAGGTCACACTGAAGGTCTCTTGCAAGCAAGGTGTGTAGCCCCTAAATTCTCTGTTATTGTGAGAAGCATTTTCTTTCTTATATTACCTTTCCCCCAAGAATCTCAGGGCTTCAGCCATTCTGCGCACAGTAGTGTAGATAAATTAATAATACAATTTAAAACCGATTCCACCAAGATAAATAGCGCTTCCTAGATTAAGAGTGTAGCTGGCCAGAATGAATGAAATTTACTAACCCTGAGATGCTTAATCTTCCATTACATGGAAGTTAATGATTATAAGAAAGGAGTGATGGTAATTCACTTCTGCTTTTACAGGAAATCCGACCATCTCATTTTTAGCACATCTTTCTTCTCAGCACACCTCAGTGCCAAGGATAACTGCCCTGCTCCTGTAGGTACATTGGCCAATGGTCATAAATCAAAGCCTACTATTCACCAAAGGCTCATGCCTTCTGGCATGCATGGCCTTGCAAGATGTTTCCAGGGAATTTGCTGGGAAGGCTACATGGGTGCTCCTTCTGTTACCCACTCAGAGAAGCCTAGGGAGGGTCTGTCTTCCAACCATAGCAGGGAAGCGGTGGCACATACCTTTAGCACAGTCTGCTCCTAGAAATCCTGGGAAACAGTGACACACCCCGGACACACATTCACCATTCCCATGGCAATTGCGTGGACAGTCCTGGACTGAATCTGAAAAAGAGATAAATGTAGTGATTACCTTTTCCTCTGCCTACTGGTGCAGTAATTTAACCATTAGTAACTTGCCATTTTTAAAGACCAGTGCTAGCAACCTCAGATGCCTATAATAGGGGATTGGTCAGGAATATGAATGAGTGAAGAAAGAGAATAGGGAGTGGTGGGGACTAGGACAGCTTGAACAGTGCTCTCCAGGTGATGGCCCCAGGCAGGAATGCAGGGCTAGTAGTGCTGTAACTTTTGCTTTTTAAGAATAAACTACCAATCTCATCCATCATAGTGGCTCACAGCTGTAATCCCAGCACTTTGGGAGGCTGAGGCAAGTGGATCACATGAGGTTAGGAGTCCGAGACTAGCCTGGCCAACGTGGTAAAACCCCATCATTACTAAAAACACACACACACACACACACACACACAATTAGCTGGATGTGGTGGTGCACTCCCGTAATCCCAGCTACTTGGGAGGCTGAGGCAGGAGAATTGCTTGAACCCAGGAGGTGGAGGTTGCAGTGAGCCGAGGTCGTGTCACTGTACTGCAGCCTGGGCAACAAGAGTGAAACTCCATCACACACACACACACAAACACACACACACACACACACACACACAAATTGCATGGGCCAGGTACTATTGTAATTGCATGGGCCAGGTACTGTGATGCTGAGGGCACAGCGGCAAATAAAGCCAAGTCGCAGACTGTGTAGGACACTTACATTATCACAACCAGCTCTCAGCAAATTCTAAACTCTAAGGAGATAAATAATTGACCTTATCAACTCGTCATTTACATCAGGTATAACTTCCAATGCCAACCCTCCCCCTCCCCCTCCCCATAATAGGCCCCAGTGTATGATGTTCCCCTTCCAGAGTCCAAGTGATCTCAGTGTTCAATTCTCACCTATGAGTGAGAACATGCGGTGTTTGGTTTTCTGTTCTTGCAATAGTTTGCTGAGAATGATGGTTTCCAGCTGCATCCATGTCCTTACAAAGGACACGAACTCATCCTTTTTTATGGCTACATAGTATTCCATGGTGTATATGTGCCACATTTTCTTAATCCAGTCTGTCACTGATGGACATTTGGGTTGATTCCAAGTCTTTGCTATTGTGAATAGTGCCGCAATAAACATACGTGTGCATGTGTCTTTATAGCAGCATGATTTATAATCCTTTGGGTATATACCCAGTAATCGGATGGCTGGGTCATATGGTATTTCTAGTTCTAGATCCTTGAGGAATCGCCATACTGTTTTCCACAATGGTTGAACCAGTTTGCAATCCCACCAACAGTGTAAAAGTGTTCCTAGTTCTCCATATCCTCTCCAGCACCTGTTGTTTTCTGACTTTTTAATGATTGCCATTCTAACTGGTGTGAGATGGTATCTCGTTGTGGTTTTGATTTGCATTTCTCTGATGGCCAGTGATGATGAGCATTTTTTCATGTGCCTGTTGGCTGTATGCATGTCTTCTTTTGAGAAATGTCTGTTCATATCTTTTGCCCACTTTTTGATGGGGTTGTTTGTTTTTTTCTCATAAATTTGTTTGAGTTCTTTGTAGGTTCTGGATATTAGCCCTTTGTCAGATGAGCAGATTGCAAAATTTTTCTCCCATTCTGTAGGTTGCCTGTTTACTCTGATGGTAGTTTCTTTTGCTGTGCAGAAGCTTTTTAGTTTAATTAGATCCCATTTGTCAATTTTGGCTTTTGTTGCTGTTGCTTTTGGTATTTTAGACATGAAGTCCTTGCCCACGCCTATGTCCTGAATGGTATTACCTAGGTTTTCCTCTAGGGTTTTTATGGTTTTAGGTCTAACATTTAAGTCTCTAATCCATCTTGAATTAATTTTCATATAAAGAGTAAGGAAAGGATCCAGTTTCAGCTTTCTACTTATGGCTAGCCAATTCTCCCAGCACCATTTATTAAATGGGGAATTCTTTCCCCATTTCTTGCTTTTCTCAGGTTTGTCAAAGATCAGATGGCTGTAGATGTGTGGTATTATTTCTGAGGGCTCTGTTCTGTTCCATTGGTCTATATCTCTGTTTTGGTACCAGTACCATGCTGTTTTGGTTACTGTAGTCTTGTAGTATAGTTTGAAGTCAGGTAGCGTGATGCCTCCAGCTTTGTTCTTTTGACTTAGGATTGTCTTGGCAATGCGGGCTCTTTTTTGGTTCCGTATGAACTTTAAAGCAGTTTTTTCCAATTCTATGAGGAAAGTCATTGGTAGCTTGATGGGGATGGCATTGAATCTATAAATTACCTTGGGCAGTATGGCCATTTTCACGATGTTGATTCTTCCTATCCATGAGCATGGTATGTTCTTCCATTTGTTTGTGTCCTCTTTTATTTCACTGAGCAGTGGTTTGTAGTTCTCCTTGAAGAGGTCCTTTACATCCCTTGTAAGTTGGATTCCTAGGTATTTTATTCTCTTTGAAGCAATTGTGAATGGAATTTTATTCATGATTTGGCTCTCTGTTTGTCTGTTACTGGTGTATAAGAATGCTTGTGATTTTTGCACATTGATTTTGTATCCTGAGACTTTGCTGAAGTTGCTTATCAGCCTAAGGAGATTTTGGGCTGAGATGATAGGGTTTTCTAAATATACAATCATGTTGTCTGCAAACAGGGACAATTTGACTTCTTCTTTTCCTAACTGAATACTCTTTATTTTTTTTCTTGCCTGATTGCCCTAGCCAGAGCTTTCAACACTATGTTGAATAGGAGTGGTGAGAGAGGGCATCCCTGTCTTGTGCCAGTTTTCAAAGGGAATGCTCCCAGTTTTTGCCCATTCAGTATGATATTGGCTGTGGGTTTGTTATAAATAGCTCTTAATATTTTGAGATACGTTCCATCAATACTGAATTTATTGAGAGTTTTTAGCATGAAGGGCTGTTGAATTTTGTCAAAGGCCTTTTCTGCATCTATTGAGATAATCATGTGGTTTTGTCTTTGGTTCTGTTTATATGCTGGATTACGTTTATTGATTTGCATATGTTGAACAAGCCTTGCATCCCAGGGATGAAACCTTTTTGATCATGGTGGATAAGCTTTTTGATGTGCTGCTGGATTCGGTTTGCCAGTATTTTATTGAGGATTTTTGCATCAATATTCATCGGGGATATTGGTCTAAAATTCTCTTTTTTTGTTGTGTCTCTGCCAGGCTTTGGTATCAGGATGATGTTGGCCTCAAAATGAGTTAGGGAGGATTCCCTCTTTTTCTATTGATTGGAATAGTTTCAGAAGGAATGGTACCAGCTCCTCCTTGTACCTCCAGTAGAATTCGGCTGTGAATCCGTCTGGTCCTGGACTTTTTTTGTGGGTAGGCTATTAATTATTGCCTCAATTTCAGAGCCTGCTATTGGTCTATTTAGGGATTCAACTTCTTCCTGGTTTAGTCTTGGGAGAGTGTAAGTGTCCAGGAAATTATCCATTTCTTCTAGGTTTTCTAGTTTATTTGTGTAGAGGTGTTTATAGTATTCTCTGATGGTAGTTTGTATTTCTGTGGGGTTGGTGGTGATATCCCCTTTATCATTTTTTATTGCGTCTATTTGATTCTTCTCTCTTTTCTTCTTTATTAGTCTGGCTAGGGGTCTACCAATTTTGTTGATCTTTTCAAAAAACCAGTTCCTGGATTCATTGATTTTTTGGAGGCTTTTTTGTGTCTCTATCTCCTTCAGTTCTGCTCTGATCTTAGTTATTTCTTGCCTTCTGCTAGCTTTTGAATGTGTTTGCTCTTGCTTCTCTAGTTCTTTTAATTGTGATGTTAGGGTGTCAATTTTAGATCTTTCCAGCTTTCTCTTGTGGGCATTTAGTGCTATAAATTTCCCTCTACACACTGCTTTAAATGTGTCCCAGAGATTCTGGTATGTTGTATCTTTTTTCTCATTGGTTTCAAAGAACATCTTTATTTCTGCCTTCATTTCGTTATGTACCCAGTAGTCATTCAGGAGCAGGTTGTTCAGTTTCCATGTAGTTGAGCGGTTTTGATTGAGTTTCTTAGTCCTGAATTCTAGTTTGATTGCACTGTGGTCTGAGAGACAGTTTGTTATAATTTCTGTTCTTTTACATTTGCTGAGGAGTGCTTTATTCCAACTTTGTGGTCAATTTTGGAATAAGTGCGATGTGGTGCTGAGAAGAATGTATATTCTGTTGATTTGAGGTGGAGAGTTCTGTAGATATCTATTAGGTCTGCTTGGTGCAGAGTTGAGTTCAATTCTTGGATATATCCTTGTTAACTTTCTGTCTCGTTGATCTGTCTAATGTTGACAGTGGGGTGTTAAAGTCTCCCATTATTATTGTATGGGAGTCTAAGTCTCTTTGTAATTCTCTAAGGACTTGCTTTATGAATCTGGGTGCTCCTGTATTGGGTTCATATATATTTAGGATAGTTAGCTCTTCCTGTTGAATTGATCCCTTTACCATTATGTAATGGCCTTCTTTGTCTCCTTTGATCTTTGATGGTTTAAAGTCTGTTTTATCAGAGACTAGGATTGCAACCCCTGCTTTTTTTTGTTCTCCATTTGCTTGGTAGATCTTCCTCCATCCCTATATTTTGAGCCTATATGTGTCTCTGCATGTGAGATGGGTCTCCTGAATACAGCAAACTGATGGGTCTTGACTCTTTATCCAATTTGCCAGTCTGTGTCTTTTAATTGGACCATTTAGTCCATTTATCTTTAAGGTTAATATTGTTATGTGTGAACTTGATCCTATCACTGTGATGTTAGCTGGTTATTTTGCTCGTTGGTTGATGCAGTTTCTTCCTAGCATTGATGGTCTTTACATTTTGGCATGTTTTTGCAATGGCTGGTACCGGTTGTTTCTTTTCATGTTTAGTGCTTCCTTCAGGGTCTCTTGTAGGGCAGACCTGGTGGTGACAAAATCTCTAAGCATTTGCTTGTCTGTAAAGGATTTTATTTCTCCTTCACTTATGAAACTTAATTTGGCTGGGTATGAAATTCTGGGTTGAAAATTCTTTTCTTTAAGAATGTTGAATATTGGCCCCCACTCTCTTTTGGCTTGGAGAGTTTCTGCCGAGATATCTGCTGTTAGTCTGATGGGCTTCCCTTTGTGGGTAACGCGACCTTCCTCTCTGGCTGCCCTTAACATTGTTTCCTTCATTTCAACTTTGGTGAATCTGACAATTACGTGTCTTGGAGTTGCTCTTTTCGAGGAGTATCTTTGTGGCCGTTCTTTGTATTTCCTGAATTCGAATGTTGGCCTGCCTTACTACGTTGGGGAAGTTCTCCTAGATGATATCCTGAAGAGTGTTTTCCAACTTGGTTCCATTTTCCTCCTCACTTTCAGGCACACCAATCAGACGTAGATTTGGTCTTTTCACATAATCCCATATTTCTTGAAGGCTTCGTTCATTTCTTTTTCCTCTTTTTTCTCTAGACTTCTCTTCTCACTTCATTTCATTCATTTGATCTTCAATCATTGATACTCTTTTTTCCAGTTGATCAAGTCAGTTACTGAAGCTTGTGCATTTGTCACATATTTCTCATGTCATGGTTTTTATCTCTGTCAGTTCATTTATGGCCTTCTCTGTATTGATTATTCTAGTTATCCATTCTTCCATTCTTTTTTCAAGATTTTTAGTTTCTTTGCACTGGGTACATAGTTCCTCCTTTAGCTCTGAGAAGTTTGATCGACTGAAGCCTTCTTCTCTCAACTCGTCAAAGTCATTCTCCATTCAGCTTTGATCCGTTGCTGGCGATGAGCTGTGTTCCTTTGGAGGGGGAGATGTGCTCTGATTTTTTGAATTTCCAGCTTTTCTGCCCTGCTTTTTCCCCATTTTTGTGGTTTTATCTGCCTCTGGTCTTTGATTATGGTGACGTACTGATGGGGTTTTGGTGTGGGTGTCCTTTCTGTTTGTTAGTTTTCCTTCTAACAATCAGGACCCTCAGTTGTAGGTCTGTTGGAGTTTGCTTGAGGACCACTCCAGACGCTGTTTTCCTGGGTATCAGCAGCAGAGGCTGCAGAAGATAGAATATCGCTGAAGAGCGAGTTCTGCTGTCTGATTCTTGCTCTGGAAGCTTCGTCTCAGGGGTGTACCCTGCCATGTGTGGTGTGAGGTGTCAGTCTGCACCTAGTGGGGGATGTATCCCAGTTAGGCTACTCAGGGGTCAGGGACCCACTTGAGCAGGCAGTCTGTCCATTCTCAGATCTCAACCTCCGTGCTGGGAGATCCATTGCTCTCTTCAAAGCTGTCAGACAGGGTCATTCAATAGTCATATTCTTTAAAAATTATTACCCCATCATCCTAATTTTTGTCCTAAAACAAAATACCTTTAGACTTTCAGGTTCCAAATTACTAAGATGATGAAAAGGAAAGTATAAGCCACTATTCCCAAAATGTGATGTTATATCACCCTTGGAGAGTTGGGGACTTTGACCTGGTGACATAGTATGAAAGGCTGTGAAGTCTAATTGTTCCTAATGGAGTTACCTGAGAGTGATAAAGGATGTGTTTCCTTTAAACCTGATTTCCCATTTACTCCTACTCTGGATTGAAACTCCGAATCATACCATTCTGTTTTCTTCCTACAGTGTTTCCTTTAAACCTGATTTCCCATTTACTCCTACTCTGGATTGAAACTCCGAATCATACCATTCTGTTTTCTTCCTACAGTGTTTCCTTTCTCAGCCCTCATCTTCCAGAACTACACTGTAGTTGGTTTCTGGCAGTCTGAGGAAAACTCAATGAGTATATTTGCTTTTTCAAAATCAGACAAAAGACTATAGACCCCATCAAGCCAGTTTCCTTAATGTATAACAATAATTAACATTTCAGACTGAAACTCCTTGAGGTTGGCTGTGTAAATGTCGGCTGAGAAGCATCCAGGTGGCTACTTATTTGTTTCATTTATTCATCCCTCATTCAAAAAGCGTTAGGTGCTTTTGTGGATCAGCAAATCAGTAATTTCACAGGGTGCTGGGAGACCATTCTCCCTGGGTCTCTCATGTTTCTGAATGTCTTGAGAGCACAGGCATTGACTGCCTTAGTTCTGAACTATCTTTTCAAGGCTGTCTGTATTGGGAACAGCCTTGGGAGACAGCAGTAGTGTCTCTCTTCTGAGTAAAGGGCAGGTTTACTTATTACCCAGTATAGTAAAGACAATGTCTCCCTCTGGAACAAAGAATAAGCATGCTTACTGCCTATTCTAAGAGACTCGGGTTCAGTAAGCTCAGGGTTTTTCTTCTGCAATGCAACCCACGATATGTACTGGCATAACCCGACCTGAGGGAAGCCCTGAGGAGTTACTCTGAGGGAACTGGGGCTTGGGGAACCAGAACACATACTGACACTCTGGATATTGCATTGCTCTGAGTAATAAAGTCCCTTATCTCTGACCCATGAGTCTCATGTCTTCTGATGGCATCCATGAAACTGTGTCAGGCTAACATGTTAGCTTGCAACTAGGGTAAGGTCTCAGATCTGTCACATTCTTACATATGATTCAGTCTACTAACTGAGCACTTATATTATGCAAGGCACTATATAAAAAGGCATTGGAGATACCACAGTGAAAATGACAGACATAGTCTCCTCATATGCAAAGCCCTCATAAAACTTTGCACAATAATAGAGAATACAAGCAAAAAAAAAATCAAGCAAATTGAATAAGTAAAAATTACAATAAGTGCTTTGAAGAGAATAGGATACTGAGATGGAGTAACAGGAGGAAGCTACCTAAAGAGAGTGTTCAGGGAGGGCCTCTCTACTCTATGCAAGTGACTCTGAAGGATGAGCTGAAACCAGCAAGCAAAGAGCTGAGGGAAGGGTGTTCCAGGTCAGAGGAACAGCTTATGCAAAGGCTCTGGGGTGGGAAAGAGAGGAACTGAATCCAATATGGATGCAGGGTAGCAAACAAGGGAGAGTGTGACATTAGTTGAGTTTGGAGAGATCCAGACAGGGAGACGGATCATCCAGGGACATGTAGGCCAGCAGTCTCCAACCTTTTTGCCACCAGGGACTGGTTACATGGAAGACAATTCTTCTACAGACTGGGGCTTGGGGATGGTTTCAGCATGATTCAAGCACATACATTTATTGTGTATTTTATTTCTATTATTATTACATTGTAATATATAATGAAATAACTATACAACTCACGATAATGTCGAATCAATGGGAGCCCTGAGCTTGATTTTCTGCAACTACATGGTCCCATCTAGGGGTGATGGGAGACAGTGACATATCATCAGGCTTTAGATTCTCATAAGGAGCACACAACCTAGATCCCTTGCATGCACAGTTCACAATAGGGTTTGCCCTCATATGATAATCTAATGCCGCTGCTGATCTGATAGGGGGTGGAGCTCAGGCGCTAATGCAAGCAATAAAGATAAAGCTTCACTTGCTCACCCACTGCTCCCCTCTTGCTCTGTGGCCCAGTTCCTAATTGGCCACAGACCTCATTGTGATCTGTGCATGCGAGGGATCTGGGTTGCATGCTCCTTATGAGAATCTAATGCCTGATGATTTATCACTGTCTCCCATGACCCCCAGATGGGATCATCTAGTTGCAGGAAAACAAGCTCAGGGCTTCCACTGATTCGACATTATGGTGAATACTGATCTGTGGCCCTAGGGTTGAGGACCCCTGCTATAGGCCATGTGGATGACTTGGGTTCTATTCTGGAACTTCTGGGTATAAATGAAACATTTAAACAGAGGAACATCATTCTTCAGCTTGCATTTTTTGAAGTCCTTCCTACGGTGAAGTAGAGATTGTTTCTCACTGAGCATCTGGGTCTGGGGATGGTTTGGTGGAAATTGACATTCCTGAGGTCAAGGCTCCCTGTTCTCAAAACTTACGTCTTTGGCACTCAAGCAGCAAAGGTCCAGGGAGCTCTTTGCCACCACAATCCCATGGAAAAGGCCCGAGATCTTTGCACAGTTTCTTTGCTTGGCTGGAGGGCTTCACTTGAGGTATTTATCATTGTGTCTCAGCTCCTGGATGTCTTCCTCACTTTCCTCGATCTGGACTTTGTATCACTTCCTCTTTGCTCTTGTAATTCTTATATATATCTATCTTCTCTCACCAAGCCCTCGATTTGAACTGTTCATCAAGGTATTTTCAATGCTTGGTATACAAGAGGTCCTTGGTAAAAAGTTGTCCAAGTGTGATTATGTGTGTGTGTGTCTGTGTGTCTATGTCTATGTGTGTGTCTGTGTGTCTGTGTATGTTTGTGCGTGTCTGTGTGTCTGTGTATGTCTGTGTGTGTCTGTGTGTCTGTGTATGTCTATGTGTGTGTGTATGTGTATGTCTGTGTGTATGTGTGTCTATGTGTGTGTCTGGGTGTCTATGCCTATGTGTGTGTGTGTCTGTGTGTGTGTCTATGTCTATGTCTGTGTGTCTATGTGTATATGTGTGTGTGTCTGTGTATGTCTGTGTGTGTGCGTCTGTGTATGTCTATGTGTGTGTGTGTCTGTGTGTCTGTGTATGTCTATGTGTATGTGTGTCTGTGTGTGTGTCTATGTCTATGTGTGTTTGTGTGTCTGTGTGTGTGTCTGTGTGTAAGTGTATGTCTATGTCTATGTGTGTGTCTGTGTATGTCTGTGTGTGTGTATGTCTATGTCTATGTGTGTGTGTGTCTGTGTATGTCTATGTGTGTGTGTCTATGCATATGTGTGTGTCTGTGTGTCTGTGTGTGTGCCTAAGTCTATGTGTGTGTGTCTCTGTGTGTCTATGTCGATATGTGTGTTTGTCTGTGTGTATGTCTATGTCTATGTCTGTGTGTGTGTATGTCTATGTGTGTGTGTGTCTGTGTATGTCTATGTGTGTGCGTCTGTGTGTGTATGTCTATGTGTGTGTGTGTCTGTGTATGACTGTGTATGTGTGTCTATGTGTGTGTGTGTATGTCTATGTGTGTGTGTGTATGTCTATGTGTGTGTGTGTCTGTGTATGACTGTGTATGTGTGTCTATGTGTGTGTGTGTATGTCTATGTGTGTGTGTGTATGTCTATGTGTGTGTGTGTCTGTGTATGACTGTGTATGTGTGTCTATGTGTGTGTGTGTATGTCTATGTGTGTGTGTGTATGTCTATGTGTGTGTGTGTCTGTGTATGACTATGTATATGTGTGTCTGTGCATGTCTATGTGTGTGTGTGTCTGTGTGTATGTGTATGTCTGTGTGTCTGTGTATGTGTGTGTCTGTGTGTATGTGTATGTCTGTGTGTCTGTGTGTGTGTGTGTCTGTGTGTATGTGTATGTCTATGTGCATGTGTGTATCTGTGTATGTCTATGTGTGTGTGTCTATGCATATGTGTGTGTCTGTGTGTGTGTCTGTGTGTGTGCCTAAGTCTATGTGTGTGTGTCTCTGTGTGTCTATGTCGATATGTGTGTTTGTCTGTGTGTGTCTATGTCTATGTCTGTGTATGTATATGTCTATGTGTGTGTGTCTGTGTGTGTATGTCTATGTGTGTGTGTCTGTGTATCTGTGTATGTCTATGTGTGTGTGTGTCTGTGTATCTCTGTATGTCTGTGTGTGTGTGTCTGTGTGTATGTGTGTGTGTGTATGTCTATGTGTGTGTGTATCTGTGTATGTCTATGTGTGTCTGTGTATGTCTGCATGTGTGTCTGTGTATATCTATGTGTGTGTCTGTGTATTTCTATGTGTGTGTGTGTTTCTGTGTGTCTGTGTATGTCTGTGTGTGTGTTTCTGTGTGTCTGTGTATGTCTGTGTGTGTGTTTCTGTGTGTCTGTGTATGTCTATGTGTGTGTGTGTCTGTGTGTGTCTATGTGTGTGTGTCTATGTGTGTGTGTGTCTATGTGTTGTGTCTATGTGTGTCTCTGTGTGTATGTGTGTCTGTGTGTCTATGTGTGTGTCTGTGTGTAAGTGTATGTCTATGTGTGTCTGTGTATGTCTGTGTGTGTGTATCTGTGTGTCTGTGTGTGTGTGTCTGTGTGTGTGTGTCTATGTGTGTCTGTGTGTGTGTCTGTGTGTATGTGTGTATATGTGTGTCTGTGTATGACTATGTGTGTGTGTGTCTGTGTGTGTGTATGTGTGTCTGTGTGTGTGTCTGTGTATGTCTGTGTGTGTGTGTATGTGTGTCTGGGTGTCTGTGACTATGTGTGTGTGTCTGTGTGTCTGTGTGTGTGCCTGTGTATGTCTATGTGTGTGTGTGTCTCTGCGTGTGTGTGTCTGTGTGTCTGTGTGTGTGTCTGTGTGTCTGCATGTGGGGGAGGAGAATTCTAAATAAACAGTAATTGTCATAAACAGTATTTTTCATTTAACTTTCCCAACAACTCATATTGAAAGTATTTTGATAGTTTCTGAGGGAGAAACAATGATGTGGCAAAGCTCAAATAAAAAGGAACTCACAATCCCCTTTCTCCAACACTCAGTTAAATATTTTTAAGATATTATCAGTTTTCCTTTTTGTTTACATTTTCTTGAGGAAGAAGTGGCCTCCGGAAGTGAGATCAAGCCCAGGGAATGGGATTTTACCCAAGTGGAGGCTAGCATCGTGCTTCCAGAAAGCCGTTCTGTTGTCTCGAGAAGAAACTAATTTCTGAAAGCAGGCTGCTTCTCTCCAAAACACATCAAAAGACTTCCCCAAGTCGAAGGTATATTTAGTGTGATCGCTGGTTGACACCTGTCTAACATTTTCCTTCTGTTTCACATCACGGGGGTTTACAGCACTCCTGGCTGCTCTTGATGGAGAACGTTCTGATGATAGTTATGTGTGGGAGAACCTCGAATCAAATAAAACACTGTTCTTTTCCCTGCACTTCAGGCCAATTACTATCATTGCTCCATCAAGATGTCTGCCCAACTATTAGGCCGATTACCTTTGACTTTCTCTTTGAGATACAGTCCAGACAAGAGCAATCCTCTTGGGAGAATTGCTATTCCCAGCTCCAACAGGCCAGGGTGGATGATGGCCCGTGGGAAGGGAATTTCACTACCACAACGCCTGTGTCCATGTGAATAAAGGAGAAGGAGGACAGAAGCTGTTGGGAAATAATCTGAAACCCAGAAAATGTGCTAAGTTTAGAGGGAAAAGGATTTAGTTGGCTAGAATCCAAAGAAATCCAGTGGTTAAGAGCACAGGCTCTGGAAAGTATGAATCCTGATTTCACCTTTTCCTGGCTGTGTGTGACCTTGGGCAAGTTTTCTAACTGCGTTCAGCCTTGGATTCCTCAGTTGGAAAATGCAGAGAATTGTGATAGTGCTACCTCATGTGGCCACTCCATGGGTTGAGGAAGCAAGAGACACGAAGGCATAATACCGGGGCTAGCACACTGTTGACGCTCTATAAATGCATAGCTGTTCTTGTTGTTATGAACCACTTCTCTGAATTCTTGTAGACCCCAGCTGAGCCAGCTGCTGTGCAGGGTGTGTGCTGTCACGTATGTGTCAAGCCTCTTGAGTTTAAACACAAAGCGACACAAAGGAAGTAATTTCTCATCATGTTCTTAAACTAAAGATTTAAAAAAATCTCAACATCTCAAGCTGGTTCCAAATTTGTTTCTAGTTTTTTCCTTTTGTGAGCTAGTCTCTACCCTATTACTTTTCTTCCCCATTGGTACCTAACCTAATTCTGGGTATTTTCCCTTTGTGGAACGCTTCTCCACTGACTTTCATTATACAAAGTTTAGGACATGACTTTAGAGTAGGGGTTGGCAAACTTTGTCTGTAAAGGGACAGAGAGTAACGATTTAGGCTTTGTGGGCCATATGGTCTCTGCTGCAATGACTCAACTCTGCCGTGACAGTGGGAAAGCTGCCATAGACAATATGTAAACAGATGTATGGGGCTGTGCTCCAATAAAACTTTATTCAAAAAAACAGGCAGTGGGCCAGATTCAGCCCATGGGCTACAGTGGAGCCAACTCCTGCTTTGGAGCATTTGGCCAGTCTTGACAGGGTCAGTCTTTGCTTAGCAGAGGGAATAAGGATTGATGTGAATCCCATGGTCAGTACCAAAACTCGATGTGATTTCACACCATTCTGAAGTGTGGCCACTGATGAAGAATTGCCACCTGAATTTCAGGATGGATTACATAGCTCTTTGAAGAATCATGGAGCCCCTCAGAAAAATCCATGGGGCCAATAGAAAAGTTCTTAAAATGTAATCAACAGAAAAACAGCGATACTAGATGTATTCCTAAAGAAAAAAAAATCGGATGTCATTTAGTGACCACCAACTCATGCCACACACGTTTTATTTGTCATGATACTCACATCACCCTCTACTTCTGGATGTGGTCATTACCTTTTCACAGATGATGAAACTGAGGCTCAGAGAGATAAGTGAATTGCCCAGTTAACATGTGGGGAAGCAAATCTTGGATTTAATGCTGGAGCTACCAAGTCTTTCTTCAAGAAGCCACCTTGTGTGCGCTTCCCCCGTGAATCTTGAGATCTACAGCTAAAAGTTGTTGGGACACATGGTGTTGTACAAAGGTGGTGGACAAGACCTAGAAGCCCATGCCATTTCCACTGTTTCCACAGCCTGGGTCTTTGAGAGGTTCAGCTTTCTGAATCTCAATTTATTCTTCTGTGAAATGGGTCTATTAATCTCCCCTGATTCACAGAGGTTCTACCCAGGATCAATTATTATTGTCAGGAGGAAGATTAAAAATCCCAGTAACGTAACTTTAATGAAAATATCTGCAGCTTCTTTGCTTGTTAACATACTTAGGGTTTGTTGTAGAAAAACTTTATGAAACCTTCCTCAAGCGAATGACCGTTTTAGAGCTTTGTATTGCATGTATAAGGACATTTTGGTTGAAACTTCGCTTTTCCCTTGGCAGCTAATAGAAGGCAGGGCTACCCTATGCCAAAATGATAAGTACTTAACTAAAACACTTTGAGATTTACCTACTTAAGAATGAAAACATGATTTTTAAATGTCTATATAATTTATCTGATTTAAAGTTTTTAAAAAATCACTTTTTATTAATATTTTGAGGTTCCCTTAATTTTTAAGAAAAATTCTGAGCTAGTGTGAATTGCCAGTAGTTTCTCTACTATATGCTTAGAGATTTATATATTTATTCTAGTTAATCCCCACAATGGCCCTATGAGGTGGGCATTCATGTTAGTTCTATTTTACTATGAGGAAACTGAGGCTTATCAAAGTCAAGTGATTTGCTTAGGTTGTGTGGTCAGGACTCAACCCAGGCAGTCTGACCTAAACTCTTAACCTCAATTTCATCCTTGGTGGCTCTTTCATGGTTTAAGCAGCATTTCCATTTAATCAGAGCTAGTTTCAGGTGTGTGACACTATAAGGTCTAAACAAAGGATCCTTGTTGGTTGTCATCTGTACTAGAAACTACCTTAGAAGATGTGTTTTCTGCAGAGAAGCCCAGAACATTTCCATCTTCCCTTCATGGTGTACCATCTCAGAGATCCCACACCTACCTAGGACAACGGTGTTGAAGGAAACCATCTCTTTGTCTTTTCCATCATTGTAGAAGGCCAGATGCCACAGGCCCACATCCAGGTACTGCACAAACACGGCTTCGTTCTGAACCAAGGTCTGTATGCTCCGGCGTTCCCTGGGAGATTCAACCACACTCCACTTCTCCTTCCCGTCCAGACGTTCCATGAAGTCATACTGGGAAAAGAAGAGAGAGTACCATGTATGAGACAAGGTGCAGATGTGGTCCCATACGTGGTACCTTCCCCTCCTATCCATTTGTTAATGGAGAAAGACCTTTTTTGTAGCACATTTTGCTATGAACTTATTCAGGAAAACAAGAGCCGCAAAATGTGTAACAGTAACAGTCATTATTTATTATGCTTCATAATGATTGCTACTATTAATACTTTTATTACTCTGGGTCACAATCTCTTATCTGCTGTCCTGAAATCCAAAGAGCTTTAACCCAAAGTTTTTCTTTTGTTTGTTTGTATGTGTGTGTTGTGTGTGTGTGTGTGTGTGCGCGTGTGTGTGTGGTGGAGGGAGTGGTACATGCTGTTGCTCCAGTCCCCCTCTGTATTATATAATACAGAGGATATGCAAAGTATAACTTTTCCGTAATCCTCCAAATTATGAATTCCAAAATGTAATCGGTTGCCTGAGCGTTTCAGATAAAGAATTATGAACCCATGTTACCAGCTACCATTTTATTGATTATTTACTAGGAGAAATGGCACAGCAGAATGGCCATGATGAGGGCTATGGAGCCTGAGAGAATCCTGAATGAGGTGCTTACTAGCTTCGCCTGTCTGTGCCTCAGTTTCCCCATTGGCAAAACTGAAAATAAGAGTATCTGTGTTACGGGGTTGTTGTGAGGATTCAGATAATATTTAGAACAGTGCCTGGCACCCAGCAAACACAAAATACGTGTTAGCCATCATGATCATTGTCATCATTTTATTCAGTTCTTGAAGAAACCCTGATTTGGTACCTATCTTGGTATAATTTACATCCATATTTTACAGATAAGAAAGCTGAGGCTCAGAGAAGTCAAGCAACTTTTCCAAAGTCACGCAGCTCCTAAGTGGCCAAGCAAGAATTTAGACATAGATTGGCTTGGTGTTTATGTTTATGCCCTTATAGTGCCTGGCCTTGGATAAACCAGCAATTAAAGTTTAACTTTGCTTCAGTGGAAACCAGGTTCAGAATTGGAAGTGATTAATGAGAGACAGAGTGGTCAACTAAGGCTACCATGATAAGGGGATGGGGAGGTCAAATGGGACCCAAGAGAGGCCTGTTCTAAATAATAGGTGAAATGCTGTAGCAGGCAAGTGGGAGCCATTGAAGTCTCTTGAGCAGTGACTGATGTGATGAAAGGGATGTTTTGAAGAATTAGTGTGTAGGAAGGATATGAGATATTCTAAAGGGTGAAAAACTGAAAGCAGGAGGACCAATTAGGAAGTGATTGCAGAAACCCAGGGGTGAGGTAAAAAAGGGTTTGATTAGGACAGTGAATGAGAAGAGGGGGACAACTTTGGAGGAACATTTCTAAGGAAGAGGTGACAGGGCTTGACCGTGGGCTGGACAGAGAGGATGAAGGAGAAGGCAAAGAGGACACCAATGTTTCTTACTTGTTGACAAGAAAATCGATAAAACCCCAGTAGAACTGGACTAATCTTGTGAGCTCTTGCAAAATCACTGCATAGAAAAGTCACTTGCATGCTGACTTCCAGAGAACATTCAAAGTGTAGGTTTTAGCCAATGAAAACCACCACTGTAGGATTAAGCAATCTCTCCACTTTCCCTTCCATAAAAAGGTTTTTATGGGTTACAGACATCAACTATAACCCCTTTTACGAACTTCATAGAATGAAACTCCAGGAATCTCCTAATGTGCCTTTCCCGTCGTCAGAATCGCCAGTTTTTCCACCTGAAATGTGATCACTGAAAACAAAAGACTCTATAATCTTAAACACAAAGGCTTTGCCATCAGACACACCTGGGTTTGAATTCTGACTCTGTCACTTACTATTCTTTGATGTTGGGCACATCTACTTTTACCTTCTTCTTGGTTTTCATACCAGGGAATTAATCACACCTAACATTCAGGGAGGTTATAAGGATGACATGAGATAATGCTTAGGGCAGGGCCAGAAAGTTAATAACCATTTTATTAAGTACCTAGGGACTATGAGTCACCTACTTGCAAATCATAATGATCATGACGAGCAGCGCATGGTTCTAGTTTCACACGTGGGGCACTGGCAATGGCCACTGCTTAGAAGTTGAAATTTTCTCCATTTCTCAAGATATGAGTGTGTTTAGCTTCTCTCTACCCCATATCCCATTGGTCCCAGCTGTCTTTGTGGGATAAAATAAATGACTTAAAGTGATATGACAAACTGATGCTGCTTTTGGAGACCTTTCTAACCAAAGCATTTGTTCCTTAGCAACCTCGAAAATGTCCAACTGCAAAGACCCATGTCTACAAATTGCTGTCAGCCAGAGGAATGGCTGTAACTTCCTTGGTGCCGAGGTGAGAAGGATCTACTTCATTTCGGGTCCAAGTAATCACCCCCATGAGGAAGAGTTTGGCTGAAGGTGATTACTTGTGTGGGGCCATTGCTCATTACTAATTTGGGCATTAGTCATCTCTTGCCGAACCACCTGACCAGCCAAGGGACACGGAAATGGCTTAGGACTAGTGGCAGTGCTCACCGTCCAGCCCAGTAAATTACTCTAAGAAGAGGCATTTTTCAGGGGAAAGAGAAGACATCTGTTTTGGCTGGCTCCTCAGAGTCCCCCCCACAGAAGCACAGAGGGCAGTTTTCATTTAAGGAAGAATTGGCTAGCCAGGGGCTCTTGGAGAAGATATTGACTCTGATATGATATGGTGTTTGATGTGTCTCAATCCTGTAGCCCTTTATTGTGCTTTATTATCTTCAAAGCACTTATTACCCCCTAAAATGATATAATTTATTTTTATGTGTGTTGTCTTTCTACTCAAAAGAACATAAACTCCAGGAAGATAGGGGTTTCATCTGCAGGGTAGAGTGGTGAGGAGTGAGGACTTCAGAACTACTGCCCTTCTTCCTTCCCAGGACAGGCCAAATGATCCTCAAGATCATTTTCTTTCTTCCTTCCTTCCTTCCTTCCTTCCTTCCTTCCTTCCTTCCTTCCTTCCTTCCTTCCTTCCTTCCTTCCTTTCTCCTTTCCTTCCTTTCTTTTCTTTCCTTCCTTCCTTCCTTCCTTCCTTCCTTCCTTCCTTCCTCCCTCCCTCCCTCCCTCCCTCCCTCTCTCCCTTCCTCCCTCCCTCCCTCCCTCCCTCTCTCCCTTCCTTCCTTCCTTCCTTTTTTTTTTTTTTTTTGGAGTCTCGCCCTGTTGCCCAGGCTGGAATGCAATGGCTTGATCTTGGCTCACTGCAACCTCCACCTCTTGGGTTCAAGTAATTTTCCTGTCTCAGACTCCTGAGTAGCCGGGATTACAGGCACCTGCTACCACACCCGGGTAATGTGTTGTATCTTTAGTAGAGACGGGATTTCACTATGTTGGCCAGGCTGGTCTCGAACTCCTGACTTTGTGATCTGCCTGCCTTGGCCTCCCAAAGTGCTGGAACTACAGGCATGAACCACCGTGCCTGGTCAAGATAATTTCTTGCAGGACAACAGGACAGGATCGCCCAGGAAAAGGCGGCAGCATCTTCTGTTGGTAAAATTCCACTCTATTATGTGTAGGGTGTTTGTTTATCACAATTTCCCAGGAGTTTCCCTCTTTATACCTCTTGTTCCTCCTTTCTATCTCAAAGTGCTCTAGAGTAGAGTGTACATAGAGTCACTATACATAGATTAACATGTGTCAAGCAGCATCACACAGCATCACTCACTGCTGCTATAATTTGGGCAAGGGCTGGAGGCTAGAAATGCAGGGGGAGGATAAACTGAGCCAGCCATGGAGACTGCCTTCCAGGATAGGGAGCCTGGGAGCAAGTGAGAAGCTGGTTTGCAAGGAGGCCATCTGGTGTAGGGGAGCCTCTGCTCTCTAGGATTCCTAGGCTACAGCCTGGCCAGCTTGCTTGGCAGACTGACTGTCACTAGAAGGAGGGCATTTTCCAAAAGCTCAGGCCCTGGCCAGAGTTTCCTTTTCATCCCTCAACACTGGGAATTGATAACTCAGGCTTAGTATTGGGGACATCTGGCTCCTCTGTTCTAGGACCTCATTGTGATCAATCTGGGACATGGGGATGCTTGGGGGACCAAACTGTGCCTCGTTGACTAAAGAGGTTACTCTGTAGCACGTCCTACCCATTAGGTCTGCAGAAACTCTAGAAGGGGTTTAGGAGGCACATGACCAAATCCCAATAGAAGGATGTGTCTGTGCACGGGCTGGCTGCGGGAGGAAGTTTGTCTCCCAAAGCCGCTTGTGTCTCTTGCAGCCACCCAGAGGGTGATAGCACAATAACCCAAAGTAAACACCACCTCTCCCCGCCCAGTTCTCTCCTTTTCCCTGGCCTCTGAAAAATAACCCACTTTGGCATGCAATGTGACGGCTGTGCCTTTGAGTCATCAGTCATACCCCAAAGTGGCATGAAAATGCAACTTTTACGAGAGCTCGAGAGGCAAAGAAATAAACCACAGCAAATATTTGACTGATCCAATTATAAATCTCCCCACTTCTTGGCAGAGACCGAGGAGGAATGGTAATTAAGATAACTTAGTGGGTTTCCAGAGGAGCAGGAGGAGAGCAGCAGAGCCTGGACCGTGGAGCGGGGGCTGTTACTTTCCCAGAAGGGAAGGCGGCCACAGGCAGGGAGCGGGCAGCCCAGAGATTCTTCTAGAAACCACACTGATACACACCTGCCAGAGAGGGCAAGGTTAAAGACAGACTCATTGCCCTTCGGGAGGATGTTATTACTGGGTCCAGGACCCCCCAAAAAGGGGGGATGACTTCATCGCTATTTGGAACGTTTTCTTGCTGAGGGTCAACGCGAACGGGAAAAGCAATAAATGCTGACATTTCCCGGGGAAGCCTGCCACTCCCCTCGCTCTGCACTGGCAGCATCACCGGCCTCCTGACGTCTGATGTTGATTCTACCTCAGATGGCAGGGCATGCTCAGCAGTTGGTGGGATGCAGGGGAGCGGCATGTGTGAGCTAGGGCTGCTTGAAGCCACATGACCACAGGGTCTCTGGTCTCATCCAGCGACCGCGGGAACGACTTAGCTGCGGTGGGTCGCTCGCTCATGGGGGCCTGTTCATCTCTTTCTGCCTCCAGCCAGGCCTGTGGCAAAGTGCGCCTGGCTGATTCCTCATTAAAGCTCAGCACAATTTCTTTGCTCTCTTTCAAAGGGGCTGAGTGCTCAGGGAAGGGGGAGGAATGACAGCGTGCTCCAGTGGGGGCTGGCTTCCCTGAGTGTGGCCTTGCCTGTCTTTTTCAGGACTCCCTGCTCAGTTCCTACTTACAGTATCTGAGTCACTTAACTAAATGCAACAGGCCCAGCTGCAGGCACCACTGCTCGGGCCACTGTGAGAACCAGCCCCTGAACTTCCGGACAGGAAACAGCATCTGCATTTCCAGACTGTAGCAGCTCATCACGCCAGGCTCCGCAGGCAAGAATCAAGCAGATGGAAGCTAGAGAGGAACCAAACAGGGTTCCCTAAAGTCAGCAGCTGGGGAGAATTTATCTTACAAGGGCAGAATTCTTGATTCTTTCATTACATGTCCTCTTGCAGCAGCAACAAAAGTAATAATAAAAAATAAGAGCCTATTTTTGCCTGAGCACTTGCTACATGCCAGGCATAATAGCAAATGCTGATGTGTGTTTTTGCATTCCACCCTCCCCAAAACCCTAGTCTCATCTCGGAAGAGAACAGTGGTTTCTAGAGAAGTTAACGAATGGATCCAGTGCCATTGAGCTTGGTTGGTGGCCAAGCAAGGATTTGAAGTTGGATTTGCATGAATTTTAACAATTATGGGGGACAGATCCATCTTTTCCAAGAACCTAGTTGTAGCTGCCAGCATATCTGGTGGCTGGCCTGGTTTGTAAGTCCCCTCACGATGCCACTGAGCGGATAAGAAGGAGGAAGGAAGAGCTTAGCAGTGCTAGGGTCAGACCTGGGCAGAGCAGGCTGGCCTGAGGACAGGGAGACATCCCACTGGGGCAGAGAAAAAAGGGTGCCTGGAAAGGTCTGGATGGCTTTGCTGGGTGTTGGCTGTACTTGGTCCATAAGTGGCTTTGGGAGCCGGCCCCTTCCCAATTCCCTAAACACCATTCTACCTGTACGTTTTCCAGTCACACTGCTCTTCTCTCTGTTCCTGGAAGATGCCAAGCTCATCCCAGCCTCAGGGCCTTCGCACCAGCCATTCCCTCTGCCTGGCCTATTCTTTCTCGTGATCTCTTCTCATTAATCCTGCCTTTGCCTAAATATCATGACTTGAGAAAGGGCTTCCCTGACTACCCATTCTGAAATACCTCTATCAAAATGTAAATCAAAACCACAATGAGATACCATCTCGCACAAGTCAAAATGGCTATCGTTAAAAAGTCAAAAAACAACATGCTGGCATGGCTGTGAAGAAAAGCAAGCACGTACACACTGTTGATGGGAATGTGAATTAATTCAGCCACTGTGGAAAACAGTTTGGAAATTTCTCAAGTAACTTAAAACAGAACTACCATTCAACCCAGTAATCCTATTACTGGGTACCCAAAAGAAAACAAATTGTTTTACCAAAAAGACACATGCACTCATATGTTCATTGCAGCACTAATCACAATAGTAAAGATGGGATCAACCTAGGTACCTATCAATGGTGGATAAAGAAAAGTGGTACATATACACCATGGAATACTATGCAGTCATAAATAATGAAATCATATTTTTTTCAGCAACATGGATGTAGTTGGAGGCCATGATTCTAAGCAAATAAATATAGGAACAGAAGACCAAACATGACATATTCTCACTTATCAGTGGGAGCTAAGCATTGGGTACTCATGGAAATAAAGATGGAACAACAGACACTGGGGACTACTAGAGAGGTCAGAGAGGGAGGGGGCAAGGGTTGAAAAACTATTAAGATTTTCACTCTTGGGTAACCATTGAGTGCTATGCTCACTACCTGAGTGATGGGACCATTTGCATCCCAAACTTTAGTATCATGCAACATATCCAGGTAATAAACTTGCTCATGTACCTCCAAGTCTAAAAAGAAAGTTGAAATTATTTTTTTAAAAAACCTCTATTACTTCTTCTTGTTTCTATCCTCAGCAAAAACTCATGATTCTTTGAAAAAAAACCTTGCTACTAATTTATAATTAATCTTCCTCCTTTTGGATATGAACTTCCTCCAACACTTAAGAGTGGGAGACTTGTCGCTGGAGTTCCAAGATAGCCAAATAGGAACAGCTCCAGTCTACAGCTCCCAGCGTGAGCATCACGGAAGATGGATGATTTCTGCATTTCCAACTGAGGTACCAGGTTCATCTCACTGGGGCTTGTCGGATAGTGGGTGCAGCCCACAGAGTGTGAACCGAAGTAGGGTGAGGCCTCAGCTAGGAAGCTCAAGGGGTCGGGGAATTCCCTTTCTTAGCCAAGGGAAGCCATGACAGATGGTACCTGGAAAATTGGGACACTCCCACCCTAATACTGTGCTTTTCCAATGGTCTTAGCAAATGGCACACCAGGAGATTATATCCTGAGCCTGGTTCAGAGGGTCCCATGCCCACAGAGCCTCGCTCACTGCGAGCACAGCAGTCTGAGATCAAACAGGAAGGCAGCAGCGAGGCTAGGAGAGGGGCGTACACCATTGCTGAGGCTTGAGTAGGTAAACAAATTGGCTGGGAAGCTCGAACTGTGTGGACCCCACTGCAGCTCAAGGAAGCCTGCCTGCCTCTGTAGACTCCACCTCTGGGGGCAGGGCATAGCTGAACAAAAGGCAGTAGAAACTTCTGCAGACTTAAACATCCTTGTCTGACAGCTTTGAAGAGAGTAGTGGTTCTCCCAGCATGGAGTTTGAGATCTGAGAACGGACAGACTACCTCCTCAAGTGGGTCCCTGACCCCTGAGTAGCCTAACTGGGAGACACCTCCCAGTAGGGGCCGATTGACACCTCATATAGCCAGGTGCCCCTCTGAGATGAAGCTTCCAGAGGAAAGATCAGGCAGCAACATTTACCACTCTGCAGTATTTGCTGTTCTGCAGCCTCCACTGGTGATACCCAGGCAAACAGGGTCTGGAGTGGACCTCCAGCAAACTCCAACAGACCTGCAGCAGAGAGTCCTGCCTGTTAGAAGGAAAACTAACAAACGGAAAGGACATCCACACCAAAACCCCATCTGTATGTCACCATCATCAAAGACCAAAGGTAGAAAAAACCACAAAGATGAGGAGAAACCAGAGCAGAAAAGCTGAAAATTCTAAAAATCAGAGTGCCTCTTCTCCTCCAAAGGAACACAGCTCCTCGCCAGCAATGGAACAAAGCTGGACAGAGAATGACTCTGATGAGTTGAGAGAAGAAGGCTTCAGATGATTGGTAATAACAAACTTCTCCGAGCTAAAGGAGGATGTTCGAACCCATCGCAAAGAAGCTAAAAACCTTGAAAAAAGATTAGACAAATGGCTAACTAGAATAAACAGCATAGAGAAGACCTTAAATGACTTGATGGAGCTGAAAACCATTGGGCGAGAACCACATGACACATGCACAAACTTCAGTAGCCGATTCAATCAAGTGGAAGGAAGGGTATCAGTGATTGAAGATCAAATGAATGAAATGAAGTGAGAAGAGAAGTTTAGAGAAAAAACAGTAAAAAGAAATGAACAAAGCCTCCAATAAATATGGGACTATGTGAAAAGACCAAATCTATGTCTGACTGGTGTACCTGAAAGTGACAGGGAGAATGGAGCCAAGTTGGAAAACACTGTTTAGGATATTATCTAGGAGAACTTCCCCAACCTAGCAAGGCAGGCCAACATTCAAATTCAGGAAATACAGAGAACACCACAAAGATACTCCTCAAGAAGAGTAACTCCAAGATACATAAAATTGCCAGATTCACTAAAGTTGAAATGAAGGAAAAAGTATTAAGGGCAGCCAGAGAGAAAGGTTGGGTTACCCACAAAGGGAAGCCCATCAGACTAACAGCAGATTTCTCGGCAGAAACTCTACAAGCCAGAAGAGAATGGGGGCCAATATTCAACACTCTTAAAGAAAAGAATTTTCAGCCCAGAATTTCATATACAGTCAAACTGAGCTTCATAAGTGAAGGAGAAATAAAATCCTTTACAGACAAGCAAATGCTGAGAGATTTTGTCACCACCAGGCCTGCCTTACAAGAGCTCTTGAAGGAAGCACTAAACAACTGGTACCAGCCGCTGCAAAAACATGCCAAATTATAAACACCATCGATGCTAGGAAGAAACTGCAACAACTAATATGCAAAATAACCAGCTAACATCATAATGACAGGATCAAGTTCACACATAACAATATTAACCTTAAATGTAAATGGGCTAAATGCTCCAATTAAAAGACACAGACTGGCAAATTGGATAAAGAGTCAAGACCCATCAGTGTGCTGTATTCAGGAGACCCATCTCACGTGCAGAGACACACATAGGCTCAATATAAAGGGATGGAGGAAGATCTACCAAGCAAATGGAAAACAAAAAAAAGCAGGTGTTGCAATCCTGGTCTCTGATAAAACAGACTTTAAACCAACAAAGATCAAAAGAGACAAAGAAGGCCATTATATAACGGTAAAGGATCAATTCAACAAGAAGAGCTAACTATCCTAAATATATATGCACACAATACAGGAGCACCCAGATTCATAAAGCAAGTCCTTAGAGACCTACAAAGAGACTTAGACTCCTACACAATAATAATGGGAGACTTTAACACCCCACCGTCAACCTTAGACAGATCAACAAGACAGAATGTTAACAAGGATATCCAGGAATTGAACTCAGCTCTGCACCAAGCAGACCTAATAGACATCTACAGAACTCTCCATCCCACATCAACAGAATATACATTCTTCTCAGCACCACATCACACTTATTCCAAAATTGACCACATAGTTGGAATAAAGCACTCCTCAGCAAATGTAAAAGAACAGAAATTATAACAAACTGTCTCTCAGACCACAGTGCAATCAAACTAGAATTCAGGACTAAGAAACTCTCTCAAAACTGCTCAACTACATGGAAACTGAACAACCTGCTCCTGAATGACTACTGGGTACATAACGAAATGAAGGCAGAAATAAAGATGTTCTTTGAAACCAATGAGAACAAAGACACAACATACCAGAATCTCTGAGACACATTTAAAGCAGTGTCTCAGTCTTGCGCACAAGAGAAAGCTGGAAAGATCTAAAATTGACACCCTAACATCACAATTAAAAGAACTAGAGAAGCAAGAGCAAACACATTCAAAAGCTAGCAGAAGGCAAGAAATAACTAAGATCAGAGCAGAACTGAAGGAGATAGAGACACAAAAAAACCTTCAAAAAATCAATGAATCCAGGAGCTGGTTTTTGGAAAAGGTCAACAAAATTGGTAGACCCCTAGCAAGACTAATAAAGAAGAAAAGAGAGAAGCATCAAATAGATGCAATAAAAAGTGATAAAGGGGATATCACCACTGACCCCACAGAAATACAAACTACCATCAGAGAATACTATAAACACCTCTATGCAAATAAACTAGAAAACCTAGAAGAAATGGATAAATTCCTGGACACATACACCCTCCCAAGACTGAACCAGGAAGAAGTTGAATCCCTGAATAGATCAATAACAGGCTCTGAAATTGAGGCAATAATTAATAGCCTACCAACCAAAAAAAGTGCAGGACCAGACGGATTCACAGCTGAATTTTACCAGAGGTACAAAGAGTTACTAGTACCATTCCTTCTGAAACTCTTCCAATCAACAGAAAAAGAGGGAATCCTCCCTAACTCATTTTATGAGGCCAACATCATCCTGATACCAAAGCCTGGCAGAGACACAACAAAAAAAGAGAATTTTAGACCAGTATCCCTGATGAATATTGATGCAAAAATCCTCAATAAAATACTGGCAAACCGAATCCAGCAGCACATCAGAAAGCTTATCCACCATGATCAAGTTGGCTTCATCCCTGGGATGCAAGGCTAGTTCAACGTACACAAATCAGTAAACGTAATCCATCATATAAACAAAACCAAAGACAGAAACCACATGATTATCTCAATAGATGCAGAAAAGGCCTTCAACAAAATTCAACAGCCCCTCATGCTAAAAACTCTCAATGAACTAGGTATTGATGGGACGTATCTCAAAATAATAAGAGCTATTTATGACAAACCCACAGCCAATATCATACTGAATGGGCAAACACTGGAAGCATTCCCTTTGAAAACTGGCACAAGACAGGGATGCCCTCTCTCACAACTCCCATTCAACATAGTGTTGGAAGTTCTGGCCTGGGCAATCAGGCAGGAGAAAGAAATAAAGGGTATTCAATTAGGAAAAGAGGAAGTCAAATTGTCCCTGTTTGCAGATGACATTATTGTATATTTAGAAAACCCCATTGTCTCAGCCCAAAATCTCCTTAGGCTGATAAGCAACTTCAGCAAAGTCTCAGGATACAAAATCAATGTGCAAAAATCATGAGCATTCCTATACACCAATAACAGACAAACAGAAAACCAAATCATGAGTGAACTCCCATTCACGATTGCTTCCAAGAGAATAAAATACCTAGGAATCCAACTTACAAGGTATGTGAAGGACCTCTTCAAGGAGAACTACAAACCACTGCTCAGTGAAATAAAAGAGGACACAAACAAATGGAAGAACATTCCATGCTCATGGATAGGAAGAATCAATATTGTGAAAATGGCCATACTGCCCCAGGTAATTTATAGATTCAATGCCATCCCCATCAAGCTACCAATGACTTTCTTCACAGAATTGGAAAAAAGTACTTTAAAGTTAACATGGAACCAAAAAAGAGCCCGCATTGCCAAGACAATCCTAAGCCAAAAGAACAAAGCTGGAGGCATTACGTTACCTGACTTCAAACTATACTACAAGACTACAGAAACACAAACAGCATGATACTGGTACCAAAACAGAGATATAGACCAGTGGAATAGAACAGAGCCCTCAGAAATAATACCATATATCTACAACCATCTGATCTTTGACAAACCTTACAAACACAAGAACTGGGGAAAGGATTCCCTATTTAATAAATGGTGCTGGGAAAACTGGCTAGCTGTATGTAGAAAGCTAAAACTGGATCCCTTCCTTACACCTTATATAAAAATTAATTCAAGATGAATTAAAGATTTAAGTGTTAGACCTAAAGCCATAAAAACCCTAGAAGAAAACCTAGGCAATGCCATTCAGGCCATAGGCATAGGCATAGGCAAGGACTTCATGACTAAAACACCAAAAGCAATGGCAACAAAAGCCAAAATTGACAAATGAGATCTAATTAAACTAAAGAGCTTCTGCACAGCAAAAGAAACTACCATCAGAGTAAACAGGCAACTGACAGAATGTGAAAAAAATTTTACAGTCTACCCACCTGACAAAGGGCTAATATCCAGAATCTACAAAGAAGTTAAACAAATTTACAAGAAAAAAATCAACAAGCCCATCAAAAAGTGGGCAAAGAATATGAACAAACACTTCTCAAAAGAAGACATTTATGCAGCCAACAGACACATGAAAAAATGCTCATCACTGACCATCAGAGAAATGCAAATCAAAACCACAATGAGATACCAGCTCATACCAGTTAAAATGGTGATCATTAAAAAGTCAGGAAACAACAGGTGCTAGAGAGGATGTGGAGAAATAGGAACACTTTTACACTGTTGGTGGGACTGTAAACTAGTTCAACCATTGTGGAAGACAGTGTGGTGATTCCTCAAGGATCTAGAACTAGAAATACCATTTGACCCAGCCATCCTATTACTGGGTATATACCCAGAGGATTATAAATCATGCTGCTATAAAGACACATGCACAAGTATGTCTATTGCAGCACTATTCACAATAGCAAAGACTTGGAACCAACCCAAATGTCCATCAACGATAGACTGGATTAAGAAAATGTAGCACATATGAACGATGGAATACTATGCAGCTATAAAAAAGGATGAATTCGTGTCCTTTGTAGGGACATGGATGAAGCTGGAAACCATCATTCTGAGCAAACTATCGCAAGGATAGAAAACCAAACACCACATGTTCTCACTCATAGGTGGGAACTGAACAATGAGAACACTTGGACACAGGGTGGGGAACATCACACACCGGGACCTGTCATGGGGTAGGGGACGGGGGAGGGATGGCATTAGGAGATATACCTAATGTAAATGATGAGTTAATGGGTGCAGCACACCAACATGGCATGTGTATACATATGGAACAAACCTGCACGTTGTGCACATGTACCCTAGAACTTAAAGTATAATAATAATAAAAAAGAGTGAGAGACTTGTCTGTTTCACTTAACACAGCATCCCCCGTGCCTAGAACAGTGCTTGGCACATAGTGGGTACTCACTAAAGATCTTTATTGCATGAATAAAAAAGATTTAAGCCAAAAGGAAATAGTATCTAGAGTGAAGGGTGTACCAACAAGGTGGAGTTTTGGTGACACAACTACTTAAAGGATATAATCTCTTCAGGAAATGCCTTTTGGAAATTTTAGTGGACACTAGTTTTCTCTTATTTTTGCTTCCTTACTGTTCAGATGCTACCATGAGTTAACAGTTAATGAGGCCAGGCACTGTTCTAAGTGATTCATGCTCATAATAACCCTACTGAATACAAATTATTCCTGTTTTGCATATGAGGAAACTGAGACACAGAGAGGTTACATAGCTTGCCCAACAGTTAGTAAGTGGTGGGGCTGAGATTGACACCCAAGCAGCCAGCTTCAAAGAGGACACTCTTAATCCAGTGTATTACAGTCTTCTCAATATGCCTAATGAACAGGCAGCCAGTAGGGGGTGCTGGCATGCCTCTCTCATTTGCACATGTGTGTGTGTATTCACAGGACCACAGGGTGCAGGCACACTCCGCCCCGTCTTTGATGGGCAGGGGAGCGCCAGCCAACATCTGGTTTCACTTAGAAGGCCTAAGGGTCCTTAAATTGGAGTTCATAGAAAAATCTGAAGCGTGGCTCTCAAGCCTGTTATGCTGTAAGGGCAAATGAATGTAAAACTGTTTGTTCCTTCAACAAATATTGAGCAACCACCATGTGCCTGGCACTGCTCTGTGTACTGGGGATACAGCAGTGAATGATACAGACAAGGCCTCTGTCCTTCTGGAGCTGACATTTCCAAGGAGGGGATATAATGTCAGGGAGGGAAGAGGACTGTGAGTAGAAAATAAAGCAAACCAGCCAGGTGCAGTGGCTCACGCCTGTAATCCCAGCACTTTGGGAAGCTGAGGTGGGTGGATCACAAGGTCAGGAGTTCAAGACCAGTCTGGCCAACATTGTGAAACCCTGTCTCTACTAAAAATACCAAAATTAGCTGGGTGTGCTGGGGTGCACCTGTAGTCCCAGCTACACAGGAGGCTGAGGCAGGAGAATTGCTTAAACCTGGGAGGTAGAGGTTGCAGTGAGCCAAGATCACGCCACTGCACTCCAGCCTGGGCGACAGAGCAAGACTCCATCTCAAAAATAAAATAAAATAAAATAAAATAAAATAAAATAAAATAAAATAAAATAATAAAATAAAATAATTAAAATAAAGCAAACCAGACAACCCAAATGTCCATCAACAGGTGAATGGTCACACACATTGTGGAATATACTTACAATTGAAAAGCTACTCAGTAATAAAAGTAATAAGCTATGGAAACTGATATGGTTTGGCTATGTCCCCACCCAAATCTCATCTTGAACTGTAGCTCCCATAATTCTCACGTGTCGTGGGAGGGAGCTGGTGGGTCTTTCCTGTGCTGTTCTCCTGATAGTGAACAGGAATCATGGCGGCGGGTCTTTCCTGTGCTGTTCTCCTGATAGTGAACAGGTATCATGAGATCTGATGATTTTAAAAAGGGGAGTTCCCCTGCAAATGCTCTCTTGCCTGCCGCCACCATGTAAGATGTGCCTTTGCTCTTCCTTCACCTTCTGCCATGATTGTGAGGCCTCCCTAGCCATGTGGAACTGTGAGTCCATTAAACCTCCTTTCCTTTATAAATTACCCAGTCTCGAGTATGTCTTTATTAGCAGCATGAGAACAGACTGATACAGGTACAAACAACACCATGGGTGAATCTCGCTGACATTCTGTGAGTGAAAGAAGGCAGACACAAGAGCACATGATTCCTTGCATATGAAACTCTAGTGGAGAAAAATCTAATCTCCAGTGACAGAAAGCAGATCAGTGGTTGCCTGGGCCTGGAGGTGAGGTTGGTGTGGGGCATAGGGGAGCTGTTGGGTGGTGGCATTGTCCTCTGTATGGCTGTGGTGGTGCTTACTGAGGTGGATACAGTTTTCAGATTTTAGGGATCCAAGTGGACACTTAGAAAATGTGTGCACTGGTGCATGTTTTAGCAGCACAATTAGCAATTGCAAAAATATGGAACCAGCCCAAATCCCCATCAATCAACAAGTGGATGAAGAAAATGTGGTACATATATACCATGGAATACTACTCAGACATAAAAAGGAATGAAATAATGACATTCACAGCAACCTGAATGGAATTGGAGACCATTATTCTAAGTGAAGTAACTCAGGAATGGAAAACCAAACATTGTAAGTTCTCACTCGTAAGTGGGAGCTAAACTTTGAGGACACAAAGGCATAAGAATGATACAATGGACTTTGGGGCCTTAGGGGAAAGGGTGGAAGGAGGGTGAGGAATAAAAAAACTACACATTGGGTACAGTGTACACTGCTTGGGCGACGGATGCACCCAAATCTCAGAAATCACCACTAAAGAACTTATTCATGGAAGCAAACACCACTTGTTAACCAAAATCTATTGAAATAAATTTTTTAAAGTGTGCATTGGGTAGTTTTAACTTTATACCTAAATTAAGTTGATTTAAGAAAAATAAAGCATAAAGCGTGAAGGAGTATTCTGTTGTAGATTCACTTGTCAGGAAAGGGCTTATGGAGGGCATGAGGTGTAAAAAAGTCAGGCGGAGCCACCTGAATATCTGGGGGATCATTCCAGGAAGGGAGGACATTCAGTGCAAAAAGTTCGGAGGCAGAATGAGCTTGGCAGGGCTGAGGGAGAGCAAGTGAGCTGATGCGGTAGAGTCCAGGGAGTGAGGAGGAGACTGGTGGTTAACCAGACTGCAGAGGGACTGGCCAGCCACAGAGACTGATCTTCCGTCAGCTGTTTATGAGCACCTACTGTGGACGGCCACAGCTGAGTGAGGGAGACGCAGCAGGGAGCAGAACAGCTGCTGCCCTTCTGGAGCTGATATTCTAGAACAACTTCAGAATTTCCCTTTGCATGATTGGAGGCCAGTGGAGGGTTTCAGAGGCTGAAAAGATGAGACCAGAGCTTGTTTTTGTCATAATAGGAAAGCGTCTTGCCTGGTGTGTTTACTGAGCCTGGTTCCTATGAAGGCCCTCCGGGGTTGGCACGGGTTTTGGTGGTTTGCTGGTTGAAGATAAGCAGATTATGGGTTCTGCCAAATTTCCTCCCTTCATATATCAAGCCTAAAATTGTGGTTTTCAAGTTCCAAAGGAGTGTATTTTGAATGTCTCTGGTATGGGAGGGGGGTGATGTAGGGGAAATGAAAAATGAATAGAAATGGGTAAAGTGTCACAACGGAAGGATAAAGTAATATGATCACTATGAATATTTGGCACATTCCAGCAGCCCTTCTTCTCAGAGCTGTTTCAGAATGGGATTCCCAACAGAAACAGTAATGAGGCTGGGCCAAGCAAAGGCAGGGACAATTCAATTCCTGATAGGTGAGTGAGTTCCCTGGACATTCTGGGACAGGTATTGGCGCTGGTATCCACTAGCCACACGAGGACAGGGCTAGCTCTGCCTTGTCCCTGCCTGCAGCCCCTTGACATGTAAATAGGTGCTCAGTAAATGTTGGCTGAATACAACGTGATGGCCTGCCTCTGGCAGAATGGTGCATCTGTCTGAACACAGGGTCTCCTTCAGGGAATGTTAACCCTTCTCATATGAAATTTCTGAGAACAGGGGAAACAGAAGCCATAAGTCTTGATCTCTTATTTTCAACAAGATTTTCCCCAGGTACATGAAGGTGTGCATTCCCAGTGAGAAGGGTAACTCATAACTTCAGGGCATTTGGCCACTTTTTCCTTTTATTTAACATGTGTTCCTAGCTGGGGTTGTGTACACAGCTGCAAATATGCAACAACTTAACACAGGGACACAGCCATTAAACCTCCAGAGGGGCTGCCCCCCTAGGTCACTGTCGGAGCCAGTTCTAGAAGGAAAAGCTAGTCCCCATTAGCGAAGAATGACTAAAGCAAAGCAGAATTTCTAAAAAGAAGTCAATTGTTACGTGAAGCTTCAACATAGCCCACACAACAAGGGGTGTCTTGGTCTGCCCTCTGCTTAGAAAGGCCCTCTCTTGTCTTTCTCTTTACCTGCTTAACTCACCCTCAAAGATTCACTTTGTGTAGCTTCCTCTAGGAGGGTGCCCTAAAATCCCTCACAGGTTAAAAGTGGTGGCCAACTTTTATGCTCCCAAGTCTCCTGTATCCAACCCTCTAGTAATAACAATAGCTGATATTTGTTGAATATGTTATGTGAGGGACAGGAACAGATCATGTAAATGACATACAGTAGTGGCTCCAGGAAACATACAAGAGCATAGTGCTAGCAGGGTGAATGTTATTTCACCTCTCCCATCCCATGAAGAGCTGTGCTTGGGCTCCACACAGGTAGATGCAGTGTGCACTGTGTCCCCCCGAGAGGCACCCCAAACCTCTGCTACCTCTCCTATTCATAGAAGGATAGGGAGGAGACAGGAATCACTTGACTGAGTAGGAAGACTCTGAGCTTTGCAGTTTATACTAGAGTTTTGACAACCAGCTGAAGCGCAGTTTGCATGTCGGTATTGGTATCGGACAGCGTCCTTGCTGTTCTGGCTGGAGAGCTGCCTTGTTGCTAGGCTACCTGAGAGTAAGCTATAAGGGTTGTAGACCAGTTAGATTGATTGACTGATCTCCATGGGGTGCTTACTATTTCCTGGGCATTATCTCATTTATTCTTACAATGGCCTGATGAGGGATAGTCCTCATTTTCTGAATGTTGAAACTAAATCTAGAGTGACTCATCCGGAAACACTTCATAGGAGAGACAAGTTTCAAACCCAGACCAGGATGATGGTAGAGTGTCAGCTGTTATTCTCCACCCTGGACTGCATCTCACGACCCTCCGTACTTGATGTTGTCATCATTTCTTAACTTGTCAGGTCTCCATCTCCTTAAAGGCAGAGCCGATGCTTTTAATCGCTGTATCCCCAGTACAGACATTCAATGAGTATTTGTTGAGCGCACGAATGGATTGATTTTATATTTCATCTTCTCACGAGGTCATGCCCTCATCATGCTGCCTTTTGATCCAACCCAAGAGAAGGGTAGAAGGTATTGTTCTGAAGACCAAGTGAGCCATAATGTTGACCTCACAGAGCCTTGGGGTCAAGGTCAGTGAAATTGATGAGCATTTCAAGGCTATTCCAAGGTACACAAAGGAGAATGAATGTTTTACCTCTCAGTGCTTTGCTGATGTGATTTCTTATTTACCGCACATTCCCATCTAATTGTCTTCAGCCAATGGTTTATCAAAAATGTCACATTTGGCTCCTTGCCCTCCCAAGATCAATAGGAGGGCCCAATGTGGGTTGGCCGTGAAAATATTTCAAACATATCACCAAGAAGAGGCAGCACACTGGGGATGTGTGCAGTCACAAAATGACTTCCCAAGCCCTAATGAGGAACAGAAGCACAGGCACTGAACAGCTTTTCTTGAAGCATGAGCTGCACCTTTCACCAGTCTGCAGTGTAACTCTGCACAAGTCTTCAGCTCTGATTCTGCTCTCTCATCCCCAAAGTGGGAATAATAAAAGTCCCCACCCCTGAGGGACGCTGTGAGTTCGGCTCGGCTCATGGTAAGCACTCAATTAATGTGAGCTGCTCTCATGGTTATTGTTGTTATAACACCTTGATGTATTATAAATCCTTTGAGCTGGCAATTCCACTCCAAGAATTCATCACAAGGAAATTATTAAAAAATATAAGAACATAGACCTGAAAGAATGTTTACTGTAGAATGATTTATCATATTGAAAATGGGGGATTGCTTGAAAAAAATTTTATTCAAGACAATGGACTATTTTGAGGCATTTAAAATGAGTTTATGGAAAAATATTCAGACTTGGAAAGATGTCCTCTATCTATTATTAAGCAAAGACTCAGCTTAAAAATAGTGTGTGTGGTATGATCTTGTGTTTGTAAAAATGATGACTATATGTGAACAGAAAACAGTCTGGAAAATATACTCAAAAATGTTAATGTTTTCTGTTTATCCTATCATCACCATGTCTTACTTTATAATGAGAAAAACATAAATAAAAGTTATCTTATAAAAATTGAAATCTGTTTTTTTGTTTGAATCTGTTTTTATGTCATGAATGCTTTGAAACCATAATAATAATAGCTTACACCATTTCTATGTGCCAGCGTGAATCAAAGTGCTTTACAAAGATTACTTCATTTACATCCAATATTGCTCTGAGCACATAATATTATCTCCAGTTTATAGATGAGGTAACTGAGGCACAGAAAGGTTGAAAGACTTGCCCAAGGTCATACAGCTTGGAAGTATTGGAGGTTGGAGTTCAAAGTCAGATAGTTTAGACTGATCTACACTCCTTCTGCCCAGGCTCTCCTGCTATTCCTATCTGGAAGAGCAGCGTAAGAATTTCACAGCGGTTTCTTTTTCTTTTTCCTTCCTTCCCTTCCTTCCTTCCTTCCTTCCTTCCTTCCTTCCTTCCTTCCTTCCTTCCTTCTTTCCTTCCTTCCTTCCTTCCTTCCTTCCTTCCTTCCTTCCTTCCTTCCTTCCTTCCTTCCTTCTTTCCTTCCTTCTTTCCTTCCTTCCTTCCTTTCTTTTCTTTCTTCCTTTCTTTCCTTTTTGAGACAAGATCTCACTCTTTTGCCCAGGCTGGAGTGCAGTGGCACAATCAGGGCTCACTTCAGCCTTGACCTCCCGGGCTCAAGCAATCCTCCCATCTCAGCCTCCCAAGTAGCTGCGACTACGGGCAGATACCACCATACCTGGATAATTAAATTTTTCTGTTTTTTGGTAGAGATGAAGTCTCACTTTGCTGTCCAGGGTTGTCTTGATATCCTGGGCTTAAGTGTCCCTCCTGCCTTGATTTCCCAAAGAGCCAAGATTATAGGCATGAGCCACTATAGCTGGCCTAAAGTTTATTTTCTAAATAAGTATTTAGACATTTTAAAAATTATAATTCAATCTCACACTGACTTCATTTATATGGTAGGATCTAGTTATCTGAGGATCATTGGAATTCGTAAGAGGCCACTTAAAATCAATACACTTAACAAATGGAAAACTGTTTGATTAGAACTTTATCTTGGAAAAGGAAACCCTGCCGAAAAGTTTATTTTATCTCATATTTAGGGAAATTCAGGTTACACTTGAAACTATGCTCTAGTTGTGAGAATGAACATTGAATTTTCATACATACACAAAAACACGACGCCACACATTTCGTTCTATCAGCTTCATCGATAGCAAAACACATGCTGTTTTCAGAGATGTCAGAAGAGGAGCATTATATGCATCATAGAATCGATGAAACACACAGGACAGTGAAGCATCACTTAGTGTAACGAGTGCAATAGAATCAAAAAGAGCATTTCTGTAAGCAGATGGGATATCTTCATCAAATTTCCCAGGATCTCTCTTTACGTTTTTTATAAACACCCTCTTTGATGTGCCGATCTTATCACCTTCTTTGTTAATTTTCTCTGCCTCCGTGTTTAACTGTGCTACCTCAGCCAGATCCATATTTACCAAGGCTTTCCTCTGACACATTCAAGAAGATTCCCACCACCATTTTCCTTGACTTGATAAAATTCCTGTTTTTGGTAGTAGGTGTAATTTTACTCCGTAAACAATTGTGTTTACGTTGTACTGTAGATGCTCCTAGAAATGAGTGAGCACCAGAGAGAAGGAAGAGGAAGGTGTCTGGCTGCCAGATCCACATCCCAGCTTTGAGCCCCTAGCCTCTGTCTCAGTTCTTCCATCCGTAAAAGGGGAGTGCCACTAATGCTACCTAGCTCATACGGTGTTGTGAAGATAAAACAAGATAATGCACATGGAACAATCAGTCCCTGTTACATTGTGGTCCTCTGAGAGTGCTGGCCATTATTCCGAGTGGGTTTAGACACCATGTTAAATGGAGAGGGATCTCTGAGTGCAGGACATTTTTATAAGAGCTCGGATGAATGATTAATGATTATTGTCGTCTCAGAACAACTTTAGCTTCCCTACAAAGCATCCTTACTGAGAGGGGCTTCAATGAACATTTTAGAAGCCATTAATTTTTGTGAAGATCTTGGAATAAAGCTTTTCCTAACATCTCTGAGCATACATTGAACTTCTGTAACTGTCGTTTATCAGGAAGCTTAAAGATGTGTACTAGGCTTTCTTTGAATCCAGGCCGATGTGTGTCTGCTCAGATAAAGTCGTACAAGCAATTGCACTGAGGGATCCTGTTCAACCAAATGCCAAGCAGAGCAGAGGCACATGTTTGATTCAGGATGTAAAACCAGGAGCAGAATTCCAAATGAATGCGTAATATGTCCCATAATGGTGATTTTATTTTTAAATAAGGAGAGTTTCAAAGCTTGGGTGCAACTCCCCTATTTTTATATCTAAGGCAAGGGATGCGAGTAGTTGTTCAATATTTTAAGTGATTTAACCTTGAAACAGTTATTTCCTTTTCCTCCTCTTTCAAACTTCTGGATCAATTTAATTGAAGACTATCTACAATCTGTAAGGGAAATGATTAAAGGAAATACTGTTGCTATTCACAAGTACTTGTATAGATTTGTTATGGTTTTTCTCAAAACTGCAAAAAAACACATAGTATATAAATAAATGGAATCTTGAGAAAGTGATTGGAATTATAGGTGTCATCTATAACCACTGTTTGTTTTACTGAACATAGGCTCAAACTTGTTACAGATTCACTTATTAAACACACACATACACACACACACACACACACACACACACACACACACACACAGAGAGAGAGAGAGAGAGAGAGAGATTACAGAAATTAAGAGAAGTATAAAAGATACCCATATTACAACCCCTCAAATGAATAAATGTTAAGGTTTTGTGGAATTATATCCAGTCTGTGTGTGTGTATGTTGGAGATTGGGGGGTGGGGGACTTGCCTTACCTTTAATATGTTTTTACGGATAAAAGGAAGTACTCTTAAAACATAATTCCCAGTACTATTCTTCTTGACTATTCTTAGAGGTGACCACTCTCATGGGTTTAGTCTCTCTCTTCTCTGGATATATATCCACACATATATATAATACATGTGATTTATTAATACATAAACATACATATACAGAGATTAACATTGTAATACTAAATGTGGATTTGAACTGTAAACTCTATGTTAATAAAACTGTCACTTTCATCTTTTTATATATAGGGTTCTATATAAGATTTCACTTGAGGATAAAGGTCATTTGCTTAGAAAATTTGCAAACTCCTGAATTACAGCACTTCCAAGACTCTCCTCGGTCTAAAATATGTGATTTGGTGCTGCCCCTTCAAACTCATTCCTGTTTTGTCTGTTGCTGCCTTCTCTCTGAATTCCATGAACTCAAGCCTTGTCCTTCTTGTAAAACATCCACGGTGTCCTCCTGTGCACCCTTCACACCGGTTCTCTTTCCAGACTCAAGCATTCCATGAGATTTCTCCTTGCGCTGCTCAGTAGTTGTCCAGGAGGGTGCCCACTGACTCAGATGGCAGTTTCAGTTTCTCTCTCCTGTTAGGATGCCACCAGCTAATCAGAAGGGGCCTCTCAGGAAAGTCCTTTCCAAAAGCACTTTCAGTCCAATGCGGAAGAAACCAAGATTCTCTTGGTTTCACACAATCATTCACTACACCTTGAGCTTCTTTGGAAAGGAAGGTTCTGAAAAATATGCCTGTAAAGATCTGGCTTCCTCCAAAATGAAATGAAACTTCGTATCAGGGGCTTCTGCAAAGCGTGATTTGATGTGCTACGCAAGCTGACAGCCAAACCCTGGCACTGCCTCCACATTTCAGCTCCATGTGAAAGGTGAGGCCCAGTGGAGCCTATCTGACTGGTCAATGGGCACTGAGAGAGTAAAGAGAGAGTGGCAAGATGACAGAGCCAGGGAGCTCCAAACAGCCAGGCACTCCAGCATCCCAGGAATGCAGTTAGTCCCACATCTAATTGAAACCATGTGCAGGTTTGCTTATTTGGGCAAGAAAGAAGGGGACAAGGAAAGACAGAGTTCATTTTCAAATAAGGATCTGAAATGAAAAGGAGTAAACTCGAGCTGGCAAAGACTAAAACCACTAATCACCATCTATAAATCTGCTTTTAAAAAATGTCATTAGGGGCATTCTGCTGATAAGAACAGATAGAAATGTTTGCTCAGCTCATTTTATCTTGGTCCACATATGCCCAATCTGCCATATTTGCATTTATTTGGTATGATCATGGGGCAATTTGTGGTCTCTTAAACTGTTCCCCCCTATTGGCTAATGAGTTTAATGTGAGGATAATTTTACTTCCCATCCCACAGATACCTCTCAGCATAAAGCATTAGGGGGTGCCAGTATCTGCTCCTGTCTTACCGCCACTCAATCCCTAGAATCTCTTTTAATCAACTTGCTGGAGCTGTAAGCCCATCATATACTTTTAAGTTGCCTCTGGAAGTCACTGGGCTCCTGGCTCCATCGGTCTGAGTGATGAAATAGGCATTTTTAATATTTGCTAAACAGGATTGTGGAGAAGGTGAAGTCCCAGCAGGGCTCCCAAGCGGCAACTGCATCTTGTTGTCTCCAGTTAATCATGTACCTAATTTGCCAATTATTGACTTGTTCTCACAAAGGATTTTACTTGGCTTGACGTATCAGTAGCAATCCGTGATGAACTGTCAAGCAAACTTGCTCACTGCCTTAACCACCCAAGATTCTGACTTGCTGCAACTGCCTCTGAGATTTCCTTTGATGCCTAGCACTATAGCCAGTTCAGATTATTATTTTTCTTCAGCCTGCTACCTTTCTAGAACTGGGGCTGAGAAAATCTGACACAGTTTGTAGGATTTCAGATATCTGGCAAGGTGCATTAGGCTTAGACTGGACACAAACCATCCCCATAAGAGTTCGAGTTAGTAGGCTAAGAATGACTTAGACTGACTTTTTTTTTTCCTGTCTGTGTCTTTAAAAACGCAATGCATGAGGTCAAAACTGCTGCATTTAAAGCACAATATAATACCTACCTTTAAAATTGGCAAAGTTTTAGAAACAATAATATTACATTTATGCAAGTGTTCAAGTAAATAAAATGGGCATTTCCACAATGCTGCTGGTGAGTAGGAGTGTGATTGGTACACATTTTCGGAAGGAAAATTTGGGAATATAAATAAAATCCTTAAGGGTTTATTTTCAAGACAAGCATTGAGGATACACATGAAGACCAGTCACCAGGGCAGGCCTCATAACATTTTATGTTTAAGTCATTAGGGATCTTCATTGATATTTCTGGTGCTCCTTCCAGGGGACACCATCCGATGGTACTTCCTCTTCCACTAAAGTTACGATGTGACTGCTTTGGTTGACATGAGAAGGGCTTAAATGATATGTGTGACTTGCAAGCAGAGTTCTGTAGGAATTGGTACACAATTCTGCATCTACTCCTTTCTTTGTTCCTGATAGTAGAAGTTTCATAGGTCTGTGTCCGTGAATGAGGTTGACATTGAGCAAAGGCCTCGTTAACCTAAGAGGGACATGTGAAGCAGGGTTTTCTAACCTCAGCACTGTTAGCATTTGAAGATAGTGTTAATTCTTTGTGTTGGGGCTTCCCTGTGCACTGCAGGGTGTTTACAGCATCCTTGGCCTCTATCCACTAGGTACTAGCAGCAACCTCCTCCCAGCGTACCAGAACTATTTCCAGGCGTTGTTAAATGTTTCCAGGGTGGGAGTGGTGGCAGGGCAAAATCACACCTGTTTGAGAGCCACTAATGGTGTAGCATAAACAAGAAGGAAAAAAAACACCTTTGTTCTTTGAAGCTACCATTATTCCAAGGTTCTTTTTTTCCCCACTGCAATGGATGTGTTTTATTATAGCAAAAATAATACATAAGCATTTAGCAAAAGGGGGCTGCTTTATATTAGGAGTGTTTTTACTTTTTCCTTTTGTTTCTCTGTTTCTGAAACTTCTGCAATGAAATGTAGTTTTTTTCTTTAGAAAGAAGAAAAAAACTAGAAAATTAATTTATTAAAAAATCGATATTTGCATAATTGCCTATCTATATACAGGATTTGCTAGGGCTATACGGAAATTCTAAGTATAATAGAACACTCATATATTATAGCTTTCTATTGTGCTTTAGTTTACAAAGGGTTTTCCCATCTTACCTTTGTTGTTACTGTATAATTACAACAAAGTATTATGAAGCAGATTACATAGGTAGAAAAGGAAACTGAAGCTAAGAGAAGTTAAGGGATATGCTCAAGGTCCCCTGGTTAATGTGTGGCAGAGTCTACATTCTGGACTTTTTCTCCTATGCCATGTTTTCTCTGTATCTCTATAAAAAGCCAGTTTCAAAAAGTCAACTGGGACAGACTCTGATTCTTGGGAAATTTAAGCAGGTATGTAATATCCTTGGACAAGGATACTAAACCTTGTAGGCTCTTGGTCAGAGCATGGCACTCAATAAAATTTAAACAACCATTTCATGTAGCACAGCCAATAGAATTTCATATTCTTCCCCCACCCCACCTCTTTCACTTTCTCTTTTTCCAGCTCAAATGAGTCACCTTGGCTAGACTGCCAATCCCCATAGAACTTATGTTCCTTGATAGGATATACCAATAAAAATGAGAAATTCTATAATGGTTCGAGACGTCAGTCGCCTATCCCCGCAAAGAGCTAAGCACTGTCTCCTTGAGGAAATGTATCTCATCAAATGGACATGAATGCATGTAATGACAGCAAATGAATGTGAGAATACATACGGAATCTTTTTCTTTCTTTCTTTCTTTTTTGAAAACAGCGCCCCTATATTGTACCTGTCTTGTGAATTTCTAAGCATCGGCACGGTGCCTTGCTTACTTGACCCCTCAACACACAGTGAACTTTCAAACTGGCAGCTGGACTGAAACCTCAGCACACATCAGCCCATGCCTATTCATTTCCCTTCCCTTGAAATGTGCGATGGGGCTGTCTCTGGAGTGGAGCTATTTTGAGAGGACAATCACTAGAACAATCACAGTCTAGGCAGGAGATGGACAGTGCAGCATAGCCACAAAGGAAGAAAAGACATTGTCATTGAGGATTTGAGTCCTGAATGTCAGAACAGCAGGGAAGCACGGTAAAGTATGTTTCTGCCTGCTGTCCACTGCCACTCAGTTACGGAGAGTTACCAACTTGACTTGCCATGATCATTGGCTTTTCCATGATTCTGGTTTCCTGCAGCATGCAAGAGAAGAGGGCAAGCAGAGTTTTGGGGGTAATGTGGGGAAGAAGCAGTTTTCTTAGCAAAGCTCTTTGCATGCAACTGGCTGAGAGGAAAGTTATGCTCAGCTATGCCCGGAGGCATGCTCACACTTACCTCAATAATGCCGATAAGTAGATTTCACTACTATAAATCCTTCATTTTGCTACGGGAGAATCAATGGAGCCTGAAGGTCAAGGACACCACCTAACAATTTGCGTAATTTCTCAGAGCAGCACCCTGCAGCCTGGCCAGAAGCTACAGAAATGCGCCAGGGATTCCTTTCAGCTGAATTCCTCTCCTTGTCTTGATGAGAATCTCTTTGAAGAGCAGATATGATTTCTGTTATCAAGAGTTCTGCTTGGTCAGGGGTTATGTTAACTCATCTCCAAATAATCAGTGTCTAGTCCTATAAATATTTTTTCTAGGTGGATGGATGGATGGATGGAGGACTCATTGATTACCACGTTACATATTGGTCCCTATAGCACGGGCTGTGTATGATCATAAAAATCTACACAGCTTTCCCTGCTCAAAAAAGAAATAGTCCTTTTAGTTCTTATATTGATCATTTTAGGCTATAAAGATGGGATTGCAAATCAGTTTCATCCTGAGAGTCAACAATGGTCGATTGGTAGTGGCTGCCTTGAGAGTTATATGGGAGCTATGTGTGCACTGGGCTCAGTAAGGAAAAGTGCTGCCATTGATTAGCAATGTCTGCTATGAGCTAAAGGTAAAGAAATTGTAGCCTGACTACTTTGCATTTGCCAATGGTTTTTTTTTTTAGTTTTAAGTTCTTCCAATTGAATTTTCTAGATGAATTGCCTTTCCAACACATTTCAAAGTCAGCTTTGACTGGATATATGCATGTTTTGAGTTTTTTCCTAATGTACCTTATGTTCTTCCTGGATTTGAGGGCAAACGAGGCAGGAAAAACCAACTTGTTTTTTTCACAGGATATACAATTCTTATTGGAAAAGAAAACCAAACTAGGTAGGTGTTAATTTACCCCAGGTGTTATGTATAATAATAGAACTTCTACCAGAACAAATTAAGGGAAGAATGAGAGAAAAAATAATGAAATCCATAATGTAATCCAATCTCTTCATTTCCAAGGCTGTGAATAATCTCACTTTCATAGCGCCAAGGACTTCCCAAGGAACTTAGTACAGGGAAGCCACAGAGAAACATCTGCTGAATTTTGGTTTATGTTACATTATTCTTTCATATATAGTGAGATGTCTCCCAGTGATATTTTAACAAATTAATCCAATAACCAGAACATCTGAACAGAAAGTACCAATGATTAACCCCTAAACCTATTTAAGCTGTTTTCATCAGGTTGGGATATTAGCATTTATTTTTTGGAGATAAAATTCACAGGACACTGTGAATAACTGTAAGGTAGCTTTTGTGATTTTACAATGCCGTGGTTTGAGTGTATTCACTATGTTGGGTAAACCATCACCTCATTTCAGGCCATTACTATCACCACCCCCAAAAACCCCATGGCAGTCAGCCCCAATTCCCAGTTCCTGGCAACCACTAATCTCCTTTCTGTTTCTATATATTTGCTTATTCTGGACAATACACATAAATGGAATCATGCAATATGTGGCCTTTGGTATTGGCTTCTTTCACTTTGCATAGTGTTTCATCCATGTTGTGGCATATAACAATACTCCATTCCTTTCTATATCTGACTAATTTTCCATTGTGCGGCTATATCACATTCTGTTTAGTCATTCACCAGTTGGACATTTGGGTTGTTTCCATTCTTTGGTTATCATAAATAAGACTATGATGAACATCGATATATACATTTTTGTAAGAAGATGGTGTTTTCAATTTTCTCTGGGTATACACCTAGAAGTCAAATTGCTCAATCATATGGTAATTCTATGTTTAACTTTGTGAAAAACTCTTTTCCACAACAGCTGCACCATTTCTCATTCCCACCAGTAATGTACAAGGGTTCTCATTTCTCCACATTCTCGCCAACATTTTTATTATCCATCTTTTAATTATAGGCATTGTAGTGGGTGTGAAGTGGCATATATATATATATATATATATACACACACACATATATATAAATATATATGCATATACACACACATATATAATTTTAAAAAAATGCTTGATTACATCAAACATGGTCATACCTGGGCATGAGATGGTGGAAGTCCTCTTCTTATGTAAACACCAAAGAGAGCATCCTTCCCGAGGGAGATGTTGAACTTTAAGAACTGGGGCTGACTGATGTGAATTTGTGACCTCCAAAACACCCCCGGTGGGACTTCTTGTGTTACCCGCCGACCCACTTCTGCTTCACCACTGTCTATGCTGCTGTTTTTCAATGACCAGGGCACTGAAAAAAAAAAGAAAAAAAAAAAAAGGAATAAATACCAGTCAGTGACGTGTATACATTAGTTCGCTCTGTATTTCTGTTTAATTACATGCCAGGTTTTTTTTTTTTTTTTTTTTTTTTTTTTTTTTTTTTTTTTTGCTGTTTTAATATTAAGATTAAACTCATGGCAAGTTTCTTTTTAAGTTACAGCTAAAACATTTAGGTTTCAAATAACAAAGCTATAAATGCACACCCCAGGGCATCTGAAATCTTGGCACAATGCTTTCTAAAATTATGTGATTACTCTTTACTGATCAAATATAATCAGATCTGGAGCCTGATAAATACATGTAAAGCTTCCAACTATCCCAAATGTGACTGGGTTGTAAAAATTACCAACAGGGGAGGGGAGGGTGATGTTAATTTGGCACCAAATTTAATTCTTGTAGCCTTTCATTATTCTTTCTAGACACAAATGCACTCTGACATTTTCAACAAAAATCAGCCCAGAATAAATAAAACAACTCAGTAGAAAATGAAGATTTGAAACTCAAGCAGATCTTGAGTTAGAGGGAGAAGTCTAAGAACCGCAGGGAAACTGCATCTCTCCTTCATTGATATTAATGCATCTCTGTTGCATTATTTAAAATTGCTTATGTTGAAAATATTGGTTGCCCACACTCAGCATCCTTCAGAACTTTAATAATTGGAATTCCGAAAATATCTATTTTTAAAGTGGAGTTCTTAAAAACAATGAACCAGTCAGCACATCCTATATTCCACATGTGGTTTCTCTTGCAACCACAGGATTAAGGAAAAGCTGAGCGTGACTAGCAGGTGCCCAAGAAAAGCAAGTTAATCAATCGCTGAGAGCTTCATTTTCCTTATCTCTAAAATGGGGGAAAAAAATCTCATAGTATAAAAGTCATTTGTGATTCCTTCAAATTGATTTGAACTTGGTAAGAAATATAAAATAGTATTCTTCTCTATTCCTAAGAACTTCTGAGCCAACTGAAATCAAACAGAAAGAACTGAAGTCATTTTTGTTTTGAGGGGAGTCTTTTCATTTCTGGAACCCCAATCACTTTGGTGACCTTGTAGATTCAAAAATTTCTTCAGCTTGATGGGCCCAGGATGCTCCCCTCGACATTCTGTGAAGGACTAACTCTTCTAAAAATATTTATCTGTCATTTGGCCACCAGATATTGCAAAGGTTTCAGATAATCTGGAGAAATGATAAAATTGCTAAAGACTGGCCTAAATGGTGAGTGAACCTGTCTGACTCTGTCTCTTGGTCCCAGTTTCTCTATGTGTAAAATGGAGAGATGACACTTTTGGTTCTCTGAAGGTCTTTCATGTCTAAATTATAAAAGAAAACCACAGAGTGATTTGAAGATATAAAGTTTTTCCCTCTTATTTTCTTTAACATATGAGGTGATTGTTTTTTATGCAGCTCAATACAAAGCCAGCAGGGACTTAAAATAAAGCAAGAGAAACACTGGTTTGGATCTTAAGAATAACCCTTTGACCTCTAGGAAAATAAAAGTAGGGAATGAGGTCTGAAAGGGAGTTTGGAAGCTGCCTTCACATCTCATCTTTAAAAAGAAAATGAACAGCCAGAAGCCCTGAGTGGTTCAGACCTTCAGATGGGGACTAGATGGTTTATTTATCAAACATTCTGAACTTCTGTTTTGTTTTGTTTTGTTTGTTTTTTGAGACAGGATCTCGCTCTGCTGCCTAGGCTGGAGTGCAGTGGCACGATCTCAGCTCACTGCAGCCTTGACCTCCTGGGCTCAAATGATCCTCCTGCCTCAGCCCCCTCAAAGTAGCTGGGACTATAGGCATGGACCACCATGCCTGTCAGCTTAATTTTTTTTCCTTTTTTCTTTTTCCTTGTAGAGACAAGGTCTCACTATATTGCCCAGGCACTGGTCTCAAACTCTTGGGCTCAAGTGATTCTTCAGCTTTGGCCTCCTAAAATGCGGAGATTACCTCTGTGAGCCACCACATCCAGCAGGAACTTTTAAATGTTGGCTAACCTTTCTAATGGATACTGATTACTTACCTGCAGGGGGAGGAATATGGCATCGTGTTTAAGAGCAGAGACTCTGGGCTGAGATTGCCATGGTTCAAATCCTAACTTTGATACCGGCTAAGTGTATCTTGCTGTGCTTCGGTGTCCTCATGTGTATAGATGGGACACTATTTATTTCACAGGATTGTTATAAGGTTTTACTGAGTTTAGGCTGTGTAAAGTTCTTAGAATAATTTCTGGCACAAAATAAGTATTGTTACCTGTAAAGTCCTAAGCCTAAACTGGGTGTTGTTTATTTGGGGGTTTTGCTGAAATAATGGCATGTCCAGGGCGAAACACTTGTTATCACAACAAGTTGAGCAGGAGCTCTCATTAGTATACACTGGAAACTAAATTTTACTTTAAAATGCTGCATTTGACACCCCTTCCTTGGGGAAGGGATATAATAAAAAGGAGCTGGTAAGGAAGGGACATAGTAAGAGAGCCGCCTGCGGAAGAAGAGTGTATGGGTCTCTGCTAGGTACCAAAAGAAACCCCAGCAATCAGCATGGCAACAAGTTAAAGAAATGCTTTATAAATACAAAAAGAAAACTTTAAAAACATGATTCATCTTTAACTTAATAAGCTGGGCTTTCCTTTATGTCTGTTGGGCTTTCCGGCATTGCTGGTTAATGACAGGATCTGAAAAAGAGGCAGGAAATCAGCACCCACGAGTGTTCTAATCTACTGTGGAAACCTAAATGGATCGTGATGTCAAGCCAGATGCAGATGCTGGAGATGTGCAAGGGAGCTTGTCTCCAGAGAGCAGCTGTTCTGGAAAATTCAGACAAGGAGCCCCAAAGCTTCGGTTCTTATAGCAGTGAGGTCCTCTTCCTTTACGACACCCTAGCTTCAGGACACTGAGTAAATTAGCTCCCACTACCAGCCAGCACAGGCTACTTCTCAGTAGTCACAGTGCCCCCTAGGGTTTTAGATCCTCCCTTCCTCATCTCATTCACTAAATAAAGGAGTGCACCTCGGGGATGACAGAAGTCAGAAGTCAGAAGTCAGACAGAACTGGGTTTGAATCCTGGCTCTGCTTCTTTCATGTTGTGTGACCTCTAGCAATTTGCTTAAACTCTCTGGATTTCCAGTAGCTTTTTCTGTAAAATGGGAACAATAGTTCTAACTGCCTTAGAGGGTGTGACAAGTAGAAGTACACAAAAGAGAGATTAGTATAGTGCCCAGCATGAAATAATAGTGCAATAATTGCTAAGTTCTTACATGGAATGAAAAAAAGGATGCAAAACTATGTGGGAAAGCATGTGGCTTTCTTTGCAGAGTAAGGAATTCTCTAAAAGACAAAAAAGAGTGTGTTCACATGTAATATACATGAATGTCTATGTGTCTATTTGTATATATCTAGCTCTCTATCAAGAGTCTAATTCTTCTGGAATAGACTCATTTATGGGAACAAGCTTAAAACTGGGAGTCATGGCCTGGTTCAGGTCAAGTGCACCTTCACACTAAAGCTGTACGTTCCTTTACAACACCACCCCAACCACTCTCCTCAGCCAGACAAATTGTTTTCTTTGTGTTTCTATAGCAATTATGCTTTTCTGCTGCCCACAGCAGCTGTTGTTAGGTATTGTACTTGATTTTGCATGCCTGCCTAAGTCTCTGTCTCTGGATACTGTGCTCCCTGAGGTCAGGCAGAGATGCAGATTCATCTCTAGGTTCTCTAAGCTTTGCACCTGGCAACTGTAAGTGATCTATAAATGCTTATTGAACTGGATCAAACTATACAAACTCATCTGGTGGGGTATTGTAACCAAACCCCTGTGATGACAGGGTAAAGTGAGAGCCTTAACAAAGCTTTACTTTGAAAATCTACATGCGTAAGGAAAATGGATACGCTGTCATCAAGAATAGGCCAAGGGATACATCCTATCATGCATGACTCAGCAAGTTTGGAGCACAGGCGCACAGCTCCACTTATTATGTAATCATGCCACATGAGGTGCATTAGGTAACCACTCACGTGAGCTCATGCTTGGCTGGGAGCTACTGCTGCCTGTAAAAGGTATAACTACCCTGCTGATGCTGTACATACAGCTTGCACCCAGGCTCGCACCCAGACTCACTCGTGCCTGGAGAGAGAGAGTAAAGCCGTGTTGAAACTGTCTATGATTCTTCGAGTGCTCTTCCAGCTACCCACCACTCTCTCATTGACTCCCTTCAGACCTCAGTTAGAACCTGACTACATGTAAACTGAATTTTATTTATTAAATAAAATAACCTTTTGGAAGCTCTATATGAAATTTACTATCGAAAGAACTTTTCTTGTGGATCCTTTTGAAGAGTCATGAGTAAATGCTTAATTTGCCTTTTGTGTAAAATCTTACAACAAACAAACAGACTGGGAGAGGTGTGATACAGGGAGAAAATCCTTAGATTAAGAACCAAAAGTCAAGAGTCCTAGTCATGACTTAATGACTTTGAAATGTTTGTGGAAGGAACAGGTGTAAATGAACGATTCTGTTGAAGTTCCATCCTTGTTACTAAGCATCTAGCTAGTTTTAGGCAGGTGTATTACTCAAAGTCTCAATGTCCATATCTATATAAGAGTGGCTTGGACCCAAAGATATCTTAAATGGCATTCCTCATTAGCCTATTGTGGTCTCTAGAGTGGGTCAGGAGGATCACTGCTGGGTATATGCTATGAAGAAGTGCGAGTGTGTGTGTGTGTGTGTGTGAGTGCGCGCGCGCGTGGCGAGGGGACAGGGTAGGGGTTTGGCAGGAGGGAGGAGGAATTATTAGAAAGCTTTTAGGCTTTGTTGATTAACAGGTGACTTCACTTTCACAAGCTTGATTTATTTAACAGAAGATATCCATATTGTTAAACAAGCTAGTGTTTGCTTTCAAATTAAGTTCTTCAGGTGTGTAACTGAATTACACTTTTGCAAAGAGGGGTTTTCACTTTTTACTCAAATATATGTACATATATATATTTTTACATGAAGTCTTTCTTTCTCTCTCTATATATATACAGTCATGAGTCACTTAACAACAGGGATACATTCTGAGGAGTACATTCTTAGGCAATTTCATAGTTGTGTAAGTATACTCACACAAACCTAGATGATGTAGCTTATTACATACGTAGGCTATATGGTATAGCCTACTGCTCCTAGGTTATAAACGTGTACAGCATGTTACTATATTGAATACTGCAGGCAACTGTAACTCAGTGGTACTTGTGTATCTAAACATAGAAAAGACAGTAAAAAATATGGTATGAGAGATAAAAAAAAGAATGGTACACCTGTATAGGACACATACCATGAATGGAATTTGCAGGACTGGAAGTTGCTTTGGTTAAGTCAGTGAGTGAGCGGTGAGTGAATGTGAAGGGCTAGGACATTACTGTACACTACTTTTGACCTTGTAAATACTATAGACTTAGGCTACACTAAATTAATAAAAAAGTAACTATACTATAACATTATGACAGCTAAGATGTTGCTAGGTGATAGGAATTTTTTAGCCCCATTATAATCTTATGGGACCAGTGCTGAATGTGTGGCCAGTCATTGACTGAAACACTGTTTTGCCATGCATAACTATAATCTACAGGTCTTATTCAAATTTGTCAGTTGTTACAGAAATATTCATGATAGCAAAAGAAAAGTTTTTAAATATACTTTTAAAAAATCTTGAAAGTGAGTGTGTATAATTTTTGTAATTTTAAAAACAATGAAAAAGAGAAAAATGTACAAATACTTCCTCCAAAGAGATAAAAATAAAAGGTGTTTTTCTGTAAATTGCTACAGCTACAGTATGGGGAACCATCTCAGTGACTGTATTCCTGGAGGTCAAATTTCTGGGCCGATGTCCAGGAGGATGGATCTCTGTTGTTCTCTAAGGTCAAAGAGAGCAGCATCAAAGCCATGCTGAGTCCCATGAAGGAGGACTTGAAGCTGGGCTTCCCTGAGTCACACCAGCTGTTCCAGGACCACCAATATGGTGAGTCCCTCACCTGACACCACTGAGAGGCAGGCAACAAGGAAACAAAGTAGTTAAGATTTCTATCTTTATTTTCAAATGTCTAACGCTTAGCTAGACATTTGAAGGTCTAGCTGAATATCCTCCTATTGAAAAGTTCTGAGGCCTTAAGGAGGCGACGTTGCCCCATGGAGCTAGTCAGCCTGGGTTTGAATCCCAGCTCTGACAGCTACCAGCTGTGTGCCTTTGGGCTAATCACCAGCCCTCTCTGAGTCCGTCTACTCATCTGTATGTTGGGGTGCTTCTGCATGTTGTACCTAACTTGTAGGTACTTCTGCATCTTTCTATCCTGTCTGTTGCGGTGCTACCTAAAAACAGGTGTAACTACTTTTTTTTCGGATGGGTGGGGGGTAAATTTGTGATGGCGTAATAAAAAACATAGGCTGCCTACTGTAGGCACTATTGATGAAAGAGGGACAATGGGTGGAGTGGGCCTTAATAAAACTGGCAGTCATTTTCCAGAGCAGCTGAAATCAATATACAGTGAGTGGCCGGTACGTCTGCAGACTGGGAGGGGCAGACAACAGGTCACATGTATTAAGATACGATGATCAGAGAAAACTGCATCACCAGTGCATTCTCTGCAAATTGCTGCTGTTGGTGTGTGGTCTAGCTGCTTCTCACATGGACAACCCTGTGCAGTCTGCTTTATTGAAAAGCAACCAGATTTTATTTACTTAACAATGATTAAGAAATGTCCTAAGCAATGTTGGGTGGGCCATACATTCATACTTCCATGCAATAAATATTTATCAAGCATTGACTATAATCATAGGTATTCTTTGGTCAACATCAGAGTTGGGGTGTATGTTGTATTTCCATTATCTCTTATCTAGGCAGCCTGTTGTCCAGGGTCCTGTGAATACACTTTGAGATTGAATTAGGGGCATCAAGAGAAGAGGCATTAAACAGCATCCTGTAATCATTCTGTGAGATCTCACTGGTATCCTTGGGTTCTAGGCAATGACTGGGCCTGGCATCCTGGCATGCAGGACCCAGTCCAGTTCATGTCTCCCAGAGCTGGGGCTTCCATGGCAAATCTTTCAGTCTATCCAAGAGCTGCACAATGAAAAGTGTAGATGATGATCATTTTGCCCTAAGAAGCATGTGCGTAAGATACAATGGTTCTGGCTAGTTCATCTTTGGCTTAGAGATGAGATTTCTGGGTTTTTAGAGGCAACATTCTAGATCAATTTTACAGGATAGTCCAACTCTATAACTCCACGGAAGATTGCTCATGTAAATGTGAAACGATTACCTATATCTGAAACATGTAACTAAAATTTCAACCAGTGAAATAAGACTGATGTTGAGCAAAACGACAGCCTTCCATAGCCACATTAGGAGCTAATCATTTCAGAAAATGTTGCCATAATTCATTTACAGAAACAGCGAAACTATTCCCCAAACAAGTGATAAAGGGAATGGACTCATAGTCATACCAGGGAAATGAAGCCGCATATTAATACTTCCTAACTTAACCGAACTCCGGAGGCACCTCGGCATAAATCTGCCTTGCAGATTATTCTGCCTCACATATTTTTATCTATTGCAAATAAAATTGAATTCAGAATATTGCTACAGTCATTACACCTCGTTTCCATTTATTTGGGAATCAGGACAACCATCTGAGGGTTCCGTTTAACCAACAGATAAGTGAAAAGATTCTTCCAAGGACCTTAGATTCACTGCCCAAGAATACAGCTCATCCGAGACATCAGCAACCCATCAGCCTTCACCCTGCTGCTGGCTGGCTATACTTCAGGAATGTAATTCCATCCTGAAAGTCACTGCTTCTGTGATGGTGTTCACAACATCACACAATAATGACTTTTAGAAAATGTTTAGCTCTTGGGACTACATGTGGCTTTCACATCTTTTGAAATTTCAATTCATTGCATTAGATAAAAATAGTCAACTCTTTGCCGCTGGGAATGTTAACAAGTATTTACACCTATGACTCTCCAGGTGAACTTGCTCCTGCATTAATATTTAGTTTAGTTTACTGTTATTGACAGTAGCTAAAATTTATTGAGTGGCTGCTAATCACCATGTAATCTCCTGATACTCTTACAATTTTTCCTGTTTTTCAGATGAGAGAACTGAGGTTCGTGGAAGATAAGTGACTTACTTAGGGTCATACAGCTTTTTACTGGTAGATCTGTAATCAAAACCCACAACTGACAGACACTAAAACCTATGTGGCTCACCCCTGTGCTGACTGCATTAAGGCCCACAGTCATCCCTTGGTATCCACAGGGTATGGATTCCAGGACGCCTGTGGATACCGAAATCTGTAAATGCTCAAGCCCCTTATATAAAATAGTGTAGTATTTTCACATAACCTATGTACATCCTCCTCTATAATTCAAATGATCTCTAGATTACTTATAATACCTAATACAATGTAAATGATATGTAAATAGTTCTTATACTATCATTTTTATTTGCATTTTTTGTATTATTATTATTCCAAATATTTTCAATCCGAGGTTGGTTGAATCTGTGGATACCTGTGGGTATGAAGGGCCAACTGTATATCAGAGGTATACCAGAGGTGCATACTTAGAGATCACAGACCAGATATCTGGGTGTAGAAGTCAATTCAGAAAGAGAAGTGTGGCCAATGAAGATATGGGAAAATGGACGGAAAGGGAAATTGGATTTCATTATTAATGCCCATGTCAAGCCACCATGATGCTATGTACAACAGAAACTATGCAATTTAGCATGGGGCTATGGATGGCAATCAAAAGCAAAAGTCCACCAGTATAAGTGCATGTAAGTTGTACCCATCCGCAACAATGGAGAACAGCATGGCCTCCTAAAGGAGGGGAGTTGTTGGGTTGGTAATTAGGATGTTGGTATATTTGCCAGTAGACGTGCAGTAATGGGGTGTTTGGCTCAAACATAATGACCCTTTGCCCTTCTGGGAACTTCACCGACTTTGGAAAAGCCCCATATAGGGAAGTGATCATTTCAAAACCCTGGGCTGTGTTCATTGAGAGGCTGATGAGAGCCAGCGGAAGAATTTACCAACCTCCCTGCTAATCTGGCTCCTAGTACCATGCATTAAGCCAACTAGTAAAAATCATTATGAAGTTTTTGCTGAAAGGGCAAGTGTAGAAAAACATGTTTCTAAACAGAATAACAGTCTTTGCCATTTTTTTCCAACTTGCATACCATCTGGAAATTCTAATTTTTTTTTCAAAGGGTAGGAAGGAAATGTGCTCCAGGCACAAATAAATGTTTACAGCTGAGTTATAAACCGAGAATGGTAGGGCTTAAAACAGACAGGCTGGCAGTGATGGAACTCAAGCTGCAGTGAGACAAATAATGCAGTGTGCAGGGGGCCAACTTGGTGTACACATTGGCCCTTTGGAATAGGAAGACTTGCTTGCTGCTGACCTCATCAAGCCACTGTTGGGAAGAAATCCTCATTTGGGGCTTGGTTAATTCTTAGAAGGTAAAGGAAAAGGTGAAGTGGTATTGTCTATCTTGATATTTTGAAGGCAGTCTTCACCTTAGTTTTATTTTATATATATACACACACACATATATGTATGTGTGTATATGTGTATATATATATATATTTTGATACGGAGTCTCGCTCTGTCACCTAGCCTGGAGTGCAGTGGCATGATCTCGGCTCACTGCAAGTTTCGCCTCCTGGGTTCATGCCATTCTCCTGCCTCAGTCTCCTGACTCTCTCCTGGGTCTATAGGCACCTACCACCCCGCCTGGCTAATTTTTTTTATTTTTATTTTTTATTTTTAGTAGAGATGGGGACTCACCATGTTAGCCAGAATGGTCTTGATCTCCTGAGCTCATGATCGGCTTCCCAAAGTGCTGGTATTACAGGCGTGAGCCACTGCACCCGGCCTATTTTTATATTTTTAAAAATAGAGACGAGGTCTCACTTTGTTGCCCAGGCTGGTCTCGACCTCCTGGCCTTAAGTGATCCTGTCACTTTAGCACCCCAAAGTGTTGGGATTACAGGCATGAGTCATTGCACCTGGTTGGTCTTCACCTTTGGAAAATATATCCTCTCAAAAGATGTGACAGGCCATGGAAACTTGTTAAATGGACCAGCTGAGAGATGTAAAGATGACATCAGTGACAACAACTAAGACTCGTGGATCATTTATTACATGCCTGATGCCACATGCAGTGTTTTACAAGGGTCACATCATTTATGATGGACAGCAAGCTTATGAGGGAGTTGCATTTCACAGATGAGGAATTGGAGGTTGGGAGAGAACAAATGACCCGCTTACAGTCATACAGTTGCTAAGTGATGGTGCTGGTGTTTTTATCCACCAGACCAGCTCCAAAATCCTATATTATAGAGCATCTTCCAATGCAAATTTACCAACAGTATATTATAACTAGGGCTTGGTCAGGAAGGAAGAAGTGATGTTTTGGGAGTTTGATCTTCCTCTTCTGGTCTCCTATAACTTGGATAGTTACAGGGAAAGTTCTAGAAAAGTGGAAATGGGATTGGGAATGATACAGAGTGGTCATCAAACTTTTTTTTTTTTTTAAAGGGTCAGATGGTGAATATTTTAGGCTTTTTGGGCCATATAGTCTCTGTTGTACCCACTCAATTCCACCATTTTATTCTGAAAGTAGCCATAGACAACAGGTAGTAGTCATGGTGGTGCTCCATTAAAACTTGATTTATAAAAACAGGCAGCTGGCCAGATTTGGTCCATGAGATGTAGTTTGCTGACCCCTGATATAGAGGGCAACTTGAATCTAAAATGAGTGATAGGTTTTGAGAATGATCCATGCAGTTCTATACTTGAGAGTTTATTCTTTCTTAAAATCTGTGCACAAATTGGGTACGTATGATGTGCCCTTTAAAATCTCTTGTATACTTTTCCTGGGCCTGGCCAATCAAACTGAATTCCCTTATGTTATCTGACCAGGTCAGAATACTGTATTGAATCGTCTTTCTCAAGGCTTATCTAATCCCAGATCTACAGAGAAAGTTCTCCATGCCCTTGTAATGAAGATGTATGAGTTCATTCCTTTTAACATAGAAATACACACAAGATGGTGAGTGACTCTGGCAGACTGTGTGTTCCCTCTTCTTGATGTGAAAGCCAACAACCATTCATGTTAAGGTTTAATTGAAGGAGAGCGGAAGAAAGAAAAATAAGGCTCGAACAACAACAAATGGAAAAGGGAAAGGCAAAGACCAAAGAACGTACTCTCCCAACTAATTAATCAAGTGCTTTGTTTCCACTAACATATCAGAGTGTGTAGGCTGCCCTGTCTATTAGACTTGTTCCCAAACCTGAAGAATGTAAATACTCCTAAAGACCAGGTAATGAAATCTCTATCGATGTGCCATCTTAAATGGGACTCACATGCCTGTGTTTTGCTTACATTTTAATTTGCTTCTGCTGGATACTTATCCAGTAATTGCTTAATGAGATTATCCTCCTTGGCAATGTGTGGTGTATCTTGATTAAAACATTGGAGTGAAGGAATATCGTATACCAAAAAAAGGAGGGGGTGTTATTTAATTAACTTATTGCCAATATATCTTGATTGTCTCTTTGAAACACTGGAAAAGTAGTCAATTGGAATTGATTCAGGTTATCTAAATGTATAGAATTGGGGAGCGGGGAGCCGGGAGGTCACTGGGTGTACAAATTCAAACCTAAGGTCACTTTTGATCAAAGAATTAGGCATGGGTGAGAAAATTGAAAACATTTTAGTCATTTTATAAGTCAGACCTTAAAACAACTTAAGAAGAGATCTGATCTCTTTTTAAGTTTCAAATTTCATTTCATCTCTAAGCAATTTTAAATTCTCACACTTTTTTCTTGAGTAGTCTATTGATAAAATTCACTGGACAATGATTTGGCAAACATTTTGTCTGTCTCTGCTGGGTACGATGCCTGTAATCCTAGCACTTTGGGAGGCTGAGGCAGGAGGATTGCCTGAACTCAGGAGTTCGCAACCAGCGTGGGCAACACGATGAAACTCCATCTCCATTAAAATACAAAAAATTAGTCGGGCGTGGCAGCACGCACCTGTAGTCCCAGCCACTCTGGAGGCTGGGGCAGGAGAATCGCTTGAACTGGGGAGGCGGAGGTTGCAGTGAGTCAAGATTGCGTCACTGCACTCCAGCCTGGGTGACAGAGTGAGACTCTGTCTCAAACAAAACAAAACAAAACAAAACAAAACAACAAAACAACATTTTGTCTGTCACATAACTTATTTGGAAAATATCTGAACTAGTAATGTTATATGACTTATACAACAACATTTTCAAAAGCATGTTGCACATAAGGGGAAAAATTCTGGTCTTTCCAAAGACACAATGGAAAGTGTTTCTTCATTTGTTAATTTAGAGACACATAACTCTTGTAGTCTTAAGACTTGTTCTCTGGGTGTGCAATGCAAAAGCTGGTGGGGAGCAGAGGCAGAAATAGAGGCTTATCACAAATGGGAGGAGTGCTTGATCTTGACCTTAATTTATGGAGGCCAGTAGAGATAATAAATTCCCATTTATGAAGGACACTACTCAAAAAGCATTGGTATATAATTTCAGAATGCATACACATATAAACAATTTCTCTGTGCCCAATGATAGAATATGCATATTCATTTCACATGTGTATTCTGCATTCTTCTGAAGGGATGAGGTGCTGACTTGTAGATTAAAGGACATTTATGGATAAAACGTGATGGAGACCCCATAAAGCAGAGTTTCCAAGGGCAGCACTACTGTCATCTTGAAAGGAGATAATTCTTCATCACAGGGGGCTGTCCTGTGTATTATAGGTTGTTTAACAGCATCTCTGACCCCTATCCACTAGATGCCTGCCATGCTCCCTCCAACTGTGACAATCAAAATAGTCTTTAGACATTGCCAAATGTCCTCTAGGGGTGCAAAAATGCTATGGCTAAGAACCATTGCCCTAGAGAAAACTGAAGGAGCAGACAGTGTCAAGTACTGGAGGGGACCAGGTTTCAAATCTGAGGTCAATACATTTGGCTCTGGGCTTTTGGTCAGTTAAGGCAGAACATGGTCAGTTAAGGCAAAATATATTTTTCAGTTTTAGGTCTAGTTTAACTTACCCGATAATGGAAAGCATATAATTTCATCCTCAGATAAAACTTTTTCATGCTTACTTAAAGGTAATTTAGTGTTATGATTATGACAGATGAGTACAGCGATTCTTAAAGACTGGATAAAAAGACAAAAAAGTCATCCTCAAAGCATTAGGACAGCTCTGGGGAGAATAATTGAAGCAGCATTAGCATCTCAGGATGACTAATGTGCACCTCTGGGGGCAGATGATTTCTGGAATCTTCTCTGTGGAAAATGACTGCTTGAAGGAAAGCTCCAACCTCCTGCCCAAAGACACACAGGGCACAACTCGGAGTCCAAATTTGTACCTATTTGGGTAAGTTCCTCTAACCTTCTGGGCCCGAGCTTCTCAGAGACATTTTTCCTTCCTTTAAAGTTGTTAAAGTTACACAATGCTAAGCCTGGCATGCAATAGATGCCTAATAAATGCTGCTTCCTTTTCCTTCTTTGAAATATCCCTGTAGGGTGTTTCCAAAATGTGGGGGTCAAGTGGCTATAGATGCTAAAAGGCAGAATGGAAATTTGCATGTTGGAGAAATCCTTTCATACAATCTCTCCCTCGCGATTTCCATCCCGAATTGAGCATATCTCACTGCGTGCCAGCCTGGCTAACCATTCCATTGGCTGCTCTGTCTTACTTGCTCCAGTCTCCCCCACCCCCACCCCATGGTTCTGTTTTCTCTCCTCCTTCTTAGCACCTTGTTAGCACTTTATTTATTTTTTTTTTCCTGCAAGGATACAGTTGCCTGATTTCTTCAATAAACATTTCTATTGTCCCCTTCACTGTTCTGAGAAGAGAAGCTTTGTTGCCGAGTTGTCAAAACTCCTTTCTATTCTCCCCCAAAGCAGAGCAGCTCTGAGCCTTTCTCTTTCATGCCAAGCCAGGCAGCTTCCTCCCCAGGGAGGCTGCATCTCTCCTCCTGGGAGAAAGACCCAGTCTGATGGCATGTGCTGCCTGCTGCTCTCTGCCTTCTGATTAGGCAGGACTTTCTCCTGCTGCTGCTGCTGCTGCCACTCCAGCTGCTGCTGTGGCTGCTGTTTCTGCACAGGCCTTGGGATGCTTTCAAGTAGCTCTGGACCATGCCAGTTACTGCAGATAGCATAGGTATGCACATTGCTCTGAGCAGGCACCACGCCAGCTCTGAGTGATCCAGCCAAACACAGCTAACAGACAGGAACAGCAAACAGCTTTTAACGGGGGCACCTATGAAAGGCAACGATTTTTTCCCCCCTTTTCTTTTCCTTTTTGCATACCTTCCAAGATTTGGGTTAGAAAACCTGAACCAGCTGGCGAGAGCTCGGAATTTTCCTGTGACCTCAAGAGGGCAAGCAGCAGCTGTAACCTCACCTTTGCCTCCAGATGGCATTGTTGCCACATCATCGTTTCCTGGTAAGCCGGTCCTTATCCCATTGTTAAAGGTGTGCCCATCTGCAGGCTGGAGTTGCCAATTGAGTCCGAGCAGATGCATTGCTGCAGGAGAGACAAAGTAATGAAAATATGAATAGATAATTCAGCAATGCAAATGTCAAGGGGGAGGGCCAGGTGCCTTTTTCCAAGTGATTGCCTTTTAAGGAAGCTGTGTCAAAAATGGCTTGCCCCAGGCCGCAGGGATTAGCTAAACAGAGAAAGCAGAGATCCGAGTAGTTAGGTCTCCCCTTCTGGTGCTGCTGCTCCCAGTCTCAGGAGGGAGAGGATCCCTTACAGTGGGCGGAGGAGGGAGGAGAAAACACAGCCCAGATCTTCCAAATGGTGCCACAGTGGAAGTGAAAATAGCCCTTTCGAATCAAAGTAAAGAGTGCTGCTCAACCACATCCATCCTTTTCTACACTCTGGACACAGTTGCTTTTAGACTGTTAGTCTAGGGGCATTGACAAGCATTGTTTTCCCCAAACTACACACTCACAAGTAAGTCAGCTTCAAAGGAGGCTACCCAAATAGTACCTGTTTGCTGGTACCTGTTCTGAACTATCAGTGCAGCCAGCAGCATCTATAGTGGTATTGGTCCACCTCCCTATTTCAAACTTTAGAATTTTTTTCCTTTCCACCTCTCTTCGTGATAAGTGGATACCTTTCAGCGCATTGTAGAAAAACCTTGGTGGATTGATGGTGGAATGGGGTCCTTTTCTGAAAACATTACTATTCCTTCTCTCTCTGTTGCTCTCACTTTAGCAGAGTATGGAATGAAACAGAGTTCTGAAGTACTGCCTGTTCTGTGCTAAGGAACTGAGCATGTCCGCAGACGTCTTGTCTCCCATGGGCACCCCAAGCCTCCAAACAAACTTCTGGTCTTCCTTGTCATCCTGCCTATGTCAACTCCCCACCATGAGTTTAGCAAACGTAACACAGCCCTATCCCTGATGGTTCTTGGTGAGTTGTTTCTACTGAGTGGAATGAAAAGCAAACCCTAAACACCTGTATTGTTTCAAAGCCCTTATCTAAGAGATGCTTCATTTGAGAATAAGCAAGGAATTTATTTCCCTGCATGTCTCTCATCCAAATGATGTCTGGCATTTCAACTGGACACAGGTTGACGCTGTTGCTGCATTCCTACCACTGCGGGAGAGAAAGGGCTGTTGACAGGGAAAGGTTTGGAGTCTGATGTGGGGATGGGAGAAACAATTAACCGTAGGAAACACAATTAACAATGCTTAGGAAATTGTTCACACAGCAATTAATTCTGCATGTCTACCACCACTTAAAGTCAGACTGCATTCTATTAAGGTTAAAAACCTATCTTCAAACAATACAGCTCAGATTGATGGCCACAGATGAAGGTGGCAAGGTGTCTGCGTGTGTGTGTGTGTGTGTTTTCACGTACACTCTTCTCCATCTAAGAGCCATGTTTTCTTTCCATATATTCCTCTAAAGTGAAAGGCCCACTGTTACAACTTCTTGAGATGATAAATAGTAATAAGAGTAAGTGACATTTACTGTACACTTTCCATCAAGGTAACACCTAATTTTCTCCTGCAGTTTATCCGTTATATGTAGGTCACTTACTTGAAGAGACCAGATTCCATTGCCTCCAATAATGACATATTTTCACTGTACAGAGGTCAGGAAATGAGAACTAATCGTGGTGGCTTCAAGATAACGATAGCTTCTGATTTGTAATTACCAGGTGAAGGGAGCCAAGGAATTAGCTATTTTAAAATAATGTTTTTTAAAAAACGATACTATTGGGTTATTGAAGCTCGCCTTGGGCCAGCTGCAGCTGCACTGGAGATGCGGTTCTTTCAAGGAGAGTCTCAAGACAGACACTGACAGGTACTGCAGGTGCCGCTGGAACCCAGGCCTAACAAAGCTTTGATTTCACATCTACAGAAGTAGCGGTGGGTCCCATCAGGCAAAGATGACAACCTCCCCAACACCCCATCTCAAACTCTTGTCAAAACTGCTCTGCTCTTATAGCACTCAATCTTGCCATTCCAAGGTGCAGAACATATTGCAACCGTCAGCTTTGGGAGAGAAGCAAGCAAACAATCCCCTAATGTTACTGAACAGGAAGAGACAACCCTGCAGCTGTGTTTCCTCTGTTTCCAAAGATGCCTTCCCTCCTGCCTCCCCTCCCCACCTTTTTCTTTGTTTTGGGTTCCATAGCATCTTTTTATCTTTATTTTTTAAAAGTATCCTGAAAATAAGAAAACTACAGATGAGGTGAAAAGGGTTAGGGTCAGAGTACACCAGTAACTTCTCAGACAACTCCCAGGAGTGAGAAGAAGAATAAGAAAGTGAGATGGAGGTGGAGAAGGGGAAAAGCCAAATCTGCTGAATATGAGACCTGTCCTTCCAGAAGAAGCAACGCAACAAAAATGAAACTCAAGTTTGGGCATATTTTCTGTTGTTGAATTGAACATTAAGTAAATAAGTGAGAATTATATCGGGGGTATAACCACCTTCTCTTGTTTTTTGGGAGTGTCTGAAATAGGTTTTTGTTGGCCCCTTTTTTTTTTGATCAGCCATTCCTTCTCTCTCACTTGAGTAAGAAAGCGAGATGTTCTCTCTGGCCTGTGGGGAGGGACTAAAGTGTCCTTAGGATAAAGACCCCAGGGAGCTGTGAAGTAAATGAGTTTCCTGACTAATGAGAGCCCTATTTCTTATTCTGCTACTGATTTGCTCTATGGCTTGGGCTGAGAAATCAGTCTCTCAATCAATCTCTCCCTTTACCTTTTATAAAGGTTTCCCTGTACAGGTAGAATAATGGCTCCTTAAGGGCCAGAGAGAGGTTACACATCTGCAACCCCCAAAAGATCTGACAGTGTCTTGAATATAAATGGCACTCCATCAATATTTATTAGAATAGATAATGATACACGGGGGGCAGATCTGGGGAGTTGGATTGTAGGATGTTATATGCTTATAAATAAAAAAATACATAATCAGAGGCATAGAAGATAGGATAAAACAGTGCTGGTAGCAATATGGACTAGTTTGCAAATGGAAGGATATTTTAGTTATCAGTATATCAACACCTGCTGCCAATCATTGCACCTTTTCTTTTAGCGCAGTGGCGCGATCTCCGCTCACTGCAGGCTCTGCCTCCCGGGTTTATGCCATTCTCTTGCCTCAGCCTCCTGAGTATCTGGGAGTACAGGCGCCTGCCACCACACTTGGCTAATTTTGTTTTTGTGTTTTTAGTAGAGACAGGGTTTCACCGTGTTAGCCAGGATGGTCTCGATCTTCTGACCTTGTGATCCACCCACCTCGGCCTCCCAAAGTGTTGGGATTACAGGCATGAGCCACTGCGCCCCGCCACCATTGAACCTTTTCTATGGCCAGGTACCACAGTAGACATTCTAAAGGCATTATCTTAAGACTCACAGGTAGGTACTATTATCCCCATTTCACAGATGAGGAAACTATTGACTGTGAAGTTTGAGAACAGGGGGATTTCAGAATCAGAAGGAAATTACTGTGGGAGGTGGCTATCTGCTTCATATTTCACAGTGATCTGGTTACAGATTCTATGGGCAATGGAGTCTCAGCAAGCCTCATCTTTGTTTCAAAACTCATAATAATCTCATTGGGGTTGGTGAATGACCACACTCCTTCCTGAGAGGGGTTAGATATCTTTATCCTGTTGAATTCAGCACATACTTTATCACACAGTCATTCTGGGTCTTCAATGAAGATGACGTGGGCTACAGCCATGGCTGACCAGTGATAGAATACAGCATGTGTGAAGACATGAACTGTTACTGTTGTAAGCCACTGAGAGTTTGGGGTTGTTGTTACAGCAGCATGTCTGAGGCTACCTTGACTGATACTTTCACCCATAAGGAAACTAGGAAATGGCATTTTTATACAGCAAATCTCTGTGCTTTCCTTTAGGTTTTATTGGATCCTTTCTGAAACTCAGCTAGAGAGAATTAGCACATACTTTGGGCCACTGTATTTGTTTCTATGAAAAACAACAAAAAACAGCACTTTAAATGTGATGCCATAATACCTCCAATTTTAATTTACTCTCAGAACCAGACTTAGAAAGCTGAGCTGGATGGGGTGGCTCACGCCTATCATCCCAGCACTTTGGGAGGTTGAGGCAAGAGGATTGCTTGAGGCCGGGTGTTTAAGACCAGCCTGTGTAACATAGGAAGACCCTATCTCTAACAAAAATTTAATTAATTAAAAAAAAAGAAAGCTGAGAAACCTCAGAGTAGCCAGAGTTATTGCTGCTTCATATCAAGATTTCACATAAATGCTGGACTCCTCAAGAGATCCTGGATGCACTGGGGTGGTTCCCTCTCCCACCCCACCTTGAATGCTCTAGCAGTTCATCCCAAAAGGTCTGGTCCAGATCATCTGAGGGTCAAAAGTGAAATGAGTTTGGGAGGACCTCTCCCTAACATTCCTCCCCATCACTGACAGCCAAAATGTACAATTCATCATGATCTGACAGGCTCTGCTTCAGAGAGACCCTCGGGCTCCATGGGTCACTAAGGATGGGATGGGAAAGGACTCCGAGTGGAAACTTGTGGAATCCAGGTGGTAGCTGGGAAGCCAGCCACTTAAAACACAATAGGCAGCCAAACTCTGAGAGTATCCCTCTGGCTAATTGGAGAAAACTTACGTGGCATTCTGAAAGGCAACCAAGACAGGATGGTGGGACCACACACAGATCCCCGATTTCAGTAAGGATAATAAACAGACCTACATGGAGTGAGGGTGTGATATTTTCTTACTGAAGTTGCTGTGTTTTTGGGCCAGGTGGGTTCCAAAGGCAATACTCCGAGGGAGTGATGCCCGAGAAAGGGAGCGGGGTTGGTTGCAAGTAACTGAGGATTCTCCAGCAATCACAGGACAGGGAGATTATAGGGCCAGAAAAGTGGCAACTTGGAATGGGGGTTGTCTGAAATAGTAATTAGGGAATGTGTGGGCCCTGCTGGGTGCCACTTAGAACCTTCTGTGTTCATTGGCTGGCAGAGGATCAACCTGACAAGAGAGTCAATCAATATGTCAGCAATACTTCCCAGAGAGGTGCTCAGCCCCTGCTTGTCAAAGAGGGCAAACATGGAGGCCACGGATGCTCTGTGTTTGCTGAGCAGGCCCCCAGGAGCAGGGGGTGCCTTTAAAGATCAGGCTTGTCGATACATAACCCGAGGAGGAGATTGGGCTTTCCCTTTGAAAATGGAAGACTTCAGGCCACGCAGAGCTTAGGGAGCAGGAGGAGAAAGCCATGCCTGCTGGGTCTTGGGGCTCAGCATGCCATCAGATTCACAAGGGCCTTAGAGATGATGACAGAGCTCATTCAGAGACCAGGTAGGATGACAGAAAGGGTCAGGGCTGGGTCTCCCTGCCTCTGCACCAGCCAATCAAATCAACAATGTCGGGGCTCCTGGGGGAAATATACCAATTCCAAAAGTGCCACTGCTGGGAGGAGAGAACCACAGTGGAATAATCAGGGCTAACATGCACAACTGCTTACCCTGAACTTGCACAGGCAACCTGCAAAGGCCCCTTTGCAATCAGCAGTGAAAATTAACACATGTGAGTAAGTCTACTCAATGGTGATAGTGACAATTAACGTTCATTTTGACCGTGTGCCAGGTATTGGGTTCCTTATTTGCATGCAGCATAATGTATTCATAATTTACCATTCAGCACATATTTACTAAACACCCACTGGGTGTCAGATGCGTCCTAGGCACCAGGAGTAAAGCAGTTTTAACAAGACGAAATCCTCGCTGTCATGGAACCTACATTCTAGGGGCAGGTGTAGAAACTAAACACGGAAGTGAAAAGCCGGGTTTAGGGTTCAGAGGCACTTGGAAGTGGGGGATGAATTGAAAATTTCTTCTTTTTTTCATTTAATGTAGTCTGGTCAAGGATGGCGTTTGTGATAGGTAACATTTGAGCAAAGACATAAAGGAATTGAGAAAGCAGTTTATGCTAACGTCTGGGGAAAGGCATGCCAAAGGGGAGTGGAGTTAGTGGGAAGGGGGAGTGGCAGGTGAAGGGACAGGCAGGGTGAAGGAGTAGCTGCCTTTGGGGAGCTTTGCCTTTCGTTTGGAAGAGAAGGGATGACGCTGGAGGATTTTGAAAAGGATGAAAACTCACTTTTTCTTCTTCATTCTCACTCGATGAGGTGGTAATATAATCTATATTTTATAGATAAAGAAATTGAGGCTTAGACAGGTTAAGTGACTTGCCCAAGACAACTCAGCCAGTAAGTGGGAAATCTGGGATTTAGACCCAGACACATGTAACTTCAGAGTCAGAGTTCTGAATTCCCATGCTGCCCTCCTAGAGACTCCATTCAGAGTTCTCACTGGAGGACATTGGCCCTGTGAGGTTTCCAAGTGAACCACTATTTAGCCAAGACTGAACAGGACAGGCAGGCTACAGAATCACTTACTTACTAAACATTGTCAAGGTTCACTCATGAATACACACTTCCCTTTGTAAGCAGCCTTTAGTCTCTATGAATATGTCCTTGGTCAGCAACTAGTTTGCTATTTAACTTGAACCACCATTGTCAATGTAAAATAAATCTGCTAGGCAACTTCAATTGCCAGTCAGGCCAGTCAACAACACGTTTGGTGATTTTTTTCCTTGTCAGTTTGCTTGTCATCGTTTGGGGATGCAGTTGATACAGTGCTTCTTCCTCAGGCAGGAGGGGGCCCACTGCAACGTATTAATGATATTATTTTTAGGAATGCTGTCAGTGCCAAAATTACCTTCAGCCTGAAAGAAGCAATGCAAACATAACCATGTGGGATAACATTCTTGGAAATGCGTAAGTCTTAAAAGGAATTTAAAAATTTAAATCTTAAAGGGTTACCCAAAATCCTTTTCTAACCACATTGGTGAAGTGATTTCTCTTATTTTTCCCAGACAGTGTTGCAATACACTGAGTGAAATGAATTTTCAAAGCACCGCATGGAAGTTACACCCACAAATCCCTTTAACGGTAATGGGATTTGTGCACCTATCTCCTGAGAATGTTCTGAAAACTTACTAGCCTCCGTCCAACTTCCAGGTTCCAGCTCCAAATGGTTGCAAAGCTTACGGCTCAGGAATTACAGAGAAGAGGAAAGATGAGAGGTAGATACAATCCAAGAATCGTGGCAGGATCATCAAAATGAGAGGGGGCATTGGAGAAACTTGCCTGCATTCATCTCTTTACAGGCACTCAAATCTTACAGCCACAGTCCCAAAACTGTCCTCAGCAGGGATTTTGCCTGCTGCCTTCCTAGTTCTAGCCCCTCACAAAAGTAGCAAGGCTTTCTGTCCCCTCCTTCTTGTCTGCCATGAGAACAAGGTGATAGTTGCGTGAGGCAGCTCTGGGACCAGGGAGCAGTGTGTTCTTGAGACAAGAGGAATCCACAGGGAAAGACCAGAGCATTAATGTATTTTCATGACAGGCTCAGGATGGTACAGTGAGTGGGAGGTGGTACGAGATTAATCAATTGCTGTGTTTGCAGAAAACAAACGGGGCTCCTTGCAGCTTCAGGATGCGTGGGGCTCCCTGACTGGCGGCATCCCTCCCCTTGTCTCCTGGAACCCGCTGCTGCAGGTGCACTGCAGGTGGGTGCTGTTGACACTGTGAGTGTGTGGCGTCTGGTGTGCAGAGGTGACCTCTAACCACACCCCCTAGCTCTCATCATCACTGGGCAGATCAATACACAGGACCGACACATGCGCTCACGGCCACTTTCTTTTCCTTGTGCGGGGTGGCCAGGAACGTACCTGACTGGCAATGCTAGTTAGGCACCCTATTGTCCACCAAGTCAGCTCAGCCTCATGCAGATAAACACATGCCTGGAGCCGTTAGCCACACAGGGTGTCATTTCCTACCGCAGACCACCCCGTTCCTGCTGCGATTTTTTCCTGGGTAAGAAATAAAAGCCTTTCTTTCTCCAAGAAAGGACCCATGTGATCAAAATACCTTTAGAGAATGATAATATCGGTAGGTTTTATTCACCAAATAAATCATGGTCTGGGATTTTAAGAGCTTTTCTGATAACGAAACACATCCCCACAATCCACACATCTACACCTAAATGGATCTTTCTCCCCTCCGAGCTTGTCATTCACTGTTGACAGCCCAAACAATATTTGTCTTTCTTCAGAGAATGGCAACCAGCAGCCCCGTTAAAGAGAGGCAGATCCGTGAGACCACCAACTACAAAGGAAAGAAGATGCAGGCTGCACGCGGCATGCGGCCACCGGAATCCTAGGAAGCAGACATTATGAATGTTTTAGAGGATAAGATGTCATATTGATCGGTAGATGTGCAATGTGCGCTGGAACAAAGAGAAAGAACTCTCTCGTGAAAAATAGCCTTCTGCAAGGAGGAGTGGCAAGGGGGTCAGTGCCAATTAGGACACCCGAGATACTCCATTCCTAGGGCACGTTTCTCCCCTCAGTGGCAGCAAGCAAGGGAGGAGAGGGTTGGGCTTCATTTCCCTTCCCAAGTCCCCAGCAGCCCTCAACAAACTGCTCCCAGTGAGCCCTCTGTTCTGAACTCTGGAGTCCACAGCCAGCCATTCTGAAACTGGGGGAACAGGCCAGGAGGGGCCATAGGAACCAGGTAAAAGGAAGAAGGAGCTCCCTATCCTGGATCTCTGGGATATATATGCTGGGTTCATGTCAATCAGAGTTCACATTTCTGCACTACTACGTACAAGCGGATACCTTGGGCAAACAGATTTACCTCTCTGAACTTCACTTTCCTTAGCTATGATAACAACTAACATTTTTGTGACGTACTGACTCAGTGTCAACCACTGTTCTAAGCCCTCTATACGCATCACCTCATTTGCTCTTTACAGTAAACCTAGAGGTAAGAACTATGATTCCCATTTTACAGAGGAAGGAGTGGAGGCATAAAGGTTTTGACAGGGCTGGTAGGCGGGGCAGCTGGTTTTAGAGCCAAGTATGTGCTCTTAGCCATGTTTTCTTGCTCACACTGACCTTATAGGGTCGAGAAGGTGCAAAAGTGGTGACGATCTGGGGGTAACCGGCACACAGGAGGCACTCAAGAAACATTTCACCTCCTGCTGGGTCTTGGGTTGTTTTGTAACAATGGCGATCTTATTGAGCCCTTAGCATGTGCCAAGCTCTGTGATAAGCAATTGTTACCAATTTTATGAGATATATATTGCTCTCCCATTTTGCAATGAAGAAACTGAGGCTCAGAGTGCTGAAGTAACATGCAGCTGGTAAGTGTTAGAGGTGGGATTTGAACCTGAGCTGTGTGACATCTGAAGCTCTTGACTACCACTCCATCCGCTGACAACCATCAGCTCAACACCAAGCATCAGTGAAGACTGGGATTCTAGTCACCTAGGTATTTTCTCTCATTTGCCCGAACCCCCTCCTTCAGAGAAACCTCTGTGGTTTCCTTTTCTGTGTCACATTAGAATGGCAGAGGCACTGTTAAGGTGGGCCTCAAAGGCCATCCGGTCCAGACTTTTGCTGTATAGATAGATGGTGACTCTGAGCCCTACTTAAGTGAAATGACTTGCCTAGGGTCATGACAGCTAATGGCTGACTGAGCCAGGATTTGAACCTTGATCTTTTGACTCTCTGGTGCTCTCTCTACTGTCCTCTTCCATCTCCTTAAAGAAAGACAGAGAATTCAGGTGTCTATGTGCAATGCAATGCCTTATTAAAGACAAAATGAGGTGGACTTCAGAGAAGCCTCCTCCTCTTACCCACTTAATATTTTTATTACTACTTTTTGCAAGATAGGGCATGAACAAAATAACCTGTTAATAAAATTATGGTCCTTTCTGATCTTAAATTCATTAAACTGAGTTTCTATGACAAATGTCTTCTACTGCAGAAGTTTATTCACAGCTAGAATCTAAAATCACCATTTTTCTATTTCTACCTGGTCTGACGCCATTGTGGTCAATGTAGACATGCTCCCTCCTGCATGCGAACTTGGTACTTTTTCAGGAGTGAGAAATGAGTTGAAGAAGTAAGGATGTTGAGCAAATCCTGTATGTAATTCTCATTCCAATTTGGTCATTTGTTCAGCAAAGCCAAATTAGGCACACGGGGAGGCTGCCAGAGTCCTTTTCAATTTTTAATTTCTGACATGGTTAGCTCAAGATTTTTTTCAAACTCAGAAATAAAAAAAAGTCCTGTATTAGCAAATTGGGTTTGATCTTTCTTGCAAATGGCTTTCAGTTAAGTGGATTTCACATAGCTAACCTGAAACATTTAAAACTTGGTCTGGTGGAAAGAAACATCACGTTAAAAAAATTAGTTCTATCTCCTAGGGCCTGATTAGGTAGTAGAGAATGAAAACCTGGGCAATGGGGCAGTCTTCCTCAGCCTCTGATACGCTTAATGTCAATATGGTCAACTTCTTGTGAGGAAAGAGCTAATCTGGGGTGGGGTGGGGGAGGATAATTTCTTTTTGGAATGTAAACTACTTGCATCTATAAGGGACTGCATTTTCATCTGTAATTAGATAAATGACACAATTAGACTTATTTTGAATTTGTGACAATTTACTTAACAGAGCTATTTTTCTTTTTTTTTTAGATGGAGTTTCACTCTTGTTGCCCAGGCTGGAGTGCAATGGTGTGATCTCGGCTCACTGCAACCTCTGCCTCCTGTGTTCAAGTGATTATCTAGCCTCAGCCTCCTGAGTAGCTGGAATTATAGGCACCCACCACCATGCCCAGCTAATTTTTGCATTTTTAATAGAGATGGGGTTTCACCATGTTGGCCAAGCTGGTCTCAAACTCCTGACTTCAGGTGATCTGCCTGCCTCGGCCTCCCAAAGTGCTGGGATTACAGGCGTAAGCCACCACGCCAATCCCAAGGGAGCTAATTTTATGGGTTTTATGTGACACTCAAGTCACACAAATTTCTTTGGTGCTAAAGGCACATGATTCTGTCAATTGGCAGCAGCACTGCAGACTGCTGTGGCATTTCTGGCTTATACAAGGCATTGGGATGACATTCGACATGGTCATGATGTGTTCCCCTCCTCCTTATGGCTTATGCTCCCATGCCTGATCCTAACTCTATGGAAGTCCCCAAGCCAGGCCTAACCTAATACATCTCCCAGGTAGGGGCTGGTGTCTCCCTCAACACTGGCCTGGGAGAGATCTCCCTTACCTGCATGCTCAGAGCTAAAGAAAGATAGGCACGTTTGGAAAGTCCCCCAATTTGTTTTAATTCCTTAGCTCTTTTAGGTTAAACTTTCTTCATGCATCTCTTACTAGTCTCATTCGATTCATTTAAGCTTTGCAAGACACTCACGAGGCAGTTACTTTTTATCTCAATTTTAAAGATGAAGAGACCGAGGCTTGTTGCAGTTCTACAACATACCCAAGGTCTAGGGTTGCCAGGTTTTAATTTATAAGTTTGCTAAATCTGGCAACTCCAGCAAGGTCCTGTAGTTAGGACGAAACCTCAGAGGCACTTCTCTTCTTCCGCAGCCCCAGAAACAGCCTTTGAATCTGTGCCTCAGATCCTTTAAGCTTTGCTCTAGATCTGTCAGAAAGAATTGTCCAAGGTAACCGAAGTTGGGTCTCTTCTGAAATGTCCACATCTTCTGGAGTTCTCTACTGTGAATGTCATTTGCATTCTGCTCTAATCAGCACTGTCCAATAGAAATAAAACACAAGCCACTTATGACTTTTTTTTTTTTTTTTTAAAGAAAGGGTCTCCCTCTGTCACCCAGGCTGGATTGCAGCAGTTCTATCTCAGTTCACTGCAACTTCTGCCTCCCAGGTTCAAACAATTCTCATGCCTCAGCCTCCTGAGTAGCTGGGATTACATGTATGCATCACCATGCCCAGCCAATTTTTGTATTTGTAGTAGAGACAGGGTTTCACCATGTTGGCCAGGCTGGTCTCAAACTCCTGACCTCCGGTGATCTGCTCGGCTCCCAAAGTACTGAGATTACAGGTGTGAGCCACTGCACCTGGCCCACTTATGAAATGTAAAATTTTCTGGTAACCACATTAAATAAGTTAAAAAATTTAATACTATACCTTTTACTCAATATATCCAAAATATTATCAATATAAAATCAACATAAAAATCTTTAATGAGACAGTAAAAAGACTGTTTTTTGCACTAAGTCTTCAAAATATGGTTTGTATTTTATACTTACAGCACATCTCAATTCAGATGCTAAATTTTCAACGGTTAAATGTAAATTAATTCAGTTCTTCAGTTATACTGAACACATTTCACAGAGCAGGTCCTAGACCACAGTGGCTGACAGGATTTTTCTAGGCTGATATCCTCCTGCATGCTCTCTGGACATTTTATCATGTTATTTATTTATTTATTTTCTTTGAGATAGAGTCTCCCTCTGTCACCCAGGTTGGAGTGCAGTCGTGCAATCATAGCTCACTGCAGCTGTCTGTCTCCTTGGCTCAAGTGATCCTCCCACCTTAGCCTCCCAAGTAGCTGGGACTACAGACATGCGCCACCATTCCTCATCATTTAAAGTTATTATTTTAAAATTATTTTTATTTTTAATTTTTTAATAGAGATGGGGGGGTGGTCTCACTATGTTGCCTAGGCTAGTCTCAAACTCCTGAGCTCTAGTGATCCTTCCATCACAGCCTTGAAAAGTCCTGGGATTACAAGTATGAGCCACCACGCTTGGCCTTCCCTGGATATTTTATAACCTCACCACTTACAGAGTTTATGGTTTTACATGGCAATTATTTATATATTGATCATCCTACTCCCCCTCCAGTTTTTTTTTTTTATTATTATTTTTTTGAGAGAGAGTCTCACTCTTTCTCCCAGGCTGGACTGGAGTGGCGCCATCTCGGCTCACTGCAACCTCTGTCTTCCAGGTTCAAGTGATTCATTCTCTTGCCTCAGCCTCCCAAGTAGCTGGGAATATAGGCACGTGCTACAACTCTTGATTAATTTTTGTATTTTTTTTTTTTTTTTGAGACGGAGTCTTGCTCTGTCGCCTAGGCTGGAGTGCAGTGGCGCGATCTCAGCTCACTGCAAGCTCTGCCTCCCGGGTTCACGCCATTCTCCTGCCTCAGCCTCACGAGTAGCTGGGACTACAGGTGCCTGCAATCACACTTGGCTAATTTTTTTGTATTTTCAGTAGAGATGGGGTTTCACCATGTTGGCCAGGCTGGTCTCGAACTCCTGACCTCAAGTGATCTTCCCACCTCAGCCTCCCAAAGTGCTGGGATTACAGGCGTGATTACAGCTACCATGCCTGACTTCTCCCTCCAAATTTTGAGCCATGAACACGTTGAGAGGTGAGAGTAGGTCTTCCTTCCCCTCTTTCAAATCTGTCCCCACAGCTAGCATAAGCTTTAGAACACAGTAGTGTTTAAGAAATATTTATTTGAATGAAAGAATGGCTTGAAAACTTCTATCTAAAAAAAAGACAATTAATTGAGGTCTGGGAGTGTGCCAAGCTAATAATAATGATAATAGTCATAAACAGTGTCTACTGAATTCTTACTACCTGCTTTTAAGACATTTCTCATTTGATCATTAAAAAAAAATCAGCTTTGAAGTAGCAAGTATCCTCACTTTACACATGAGGAAACTGAGACATAGAGAGATTAAATAACTTGCCCACTGTCACCTAGCTACTAAGATCCAGAGCCAGGAATACATAGATGTATCCTAACTGCATTTCTGGTGCTTCCCTAACCATAGTCATCATTTACTGCGTTCATGGTTTTCATGAAATCCAAGCTCCACTTAGACTGTTATTTCTTAACTACATTTTAAAATCAGTCTCCTTTCTAGCACTTGTGTTTGCTTTTGTTTGACTTGTGGACAAAGACTTATAGTAGACAGGTATGAAAAAATAAATCCTCTTTTGCAACCCATAAGTTGTTATATATGCAACAAGGAATATTATTAAAAAAGAAAGAAAAAATAGCAATCTATTTTTTAAAGACTTTAATCCATTTAGCCTCATCCCAAGGTAGTATCTGTGAAGTAAAAAGCTTAATGTGTTAAGATTTTTGTGATACATTGAAATAAACATAACTATTGTAATACAGAATTGTCCACATGCCACACATAGCCATGCAGTGACATGACTGCCACACCTGGGTAAATATTACTCTGTACTCGGTTACACCTAACCTCTAACATTGGTCTTTCTGTTCCCAAAGATCCACCATTATTTCTGCGTTTTCCCCTTCCTCTCACACAGTGGTCTAGGAAGGAAAAACACCAGCAGCTGAGGAAAGGCTGGAAGGGAGGCTCTCCCTTGTCTGTCTTTTCTCATTATTTCTAGCTGTAAAAAAAGCAAGACACAAGCAAACCATAAGACCTAACTCCCCACTGCCTCTGCCTTGAGGGTTTTTCTTTGCTTCTTTAGAAGCCAAAGGACAAAACTTTAGGGTGACTGGACCTATGGGATGGGTCCTTCTCACTTTGAGCTTTCCTGCCTTATTCCAGGGCAATACTAAGAGAGTCTCAAATCTATTCAAATCTAAGAACCCTAACCTCCTCCCCTGCCCTACCTGCCTTCCTCCCGACCCTGGAGGGTCTTCATAGCCCAGACTACCCCAGATGTTTCCTGGGCATCCCAGTTTCTACTTCATTCAATAAATTCACCAGCAACTATTGAACCCCTACTATACCCCAGATACGGCAAACCCTCGGGGCAATTTTCAATAAGGATAATAACGAACACTAATATAGTGCTTGCCGTGTGCCATGCACTATTGTAATAAGCACTTTAAATATTTAGACATGAAATTGCCCTTTCTGGAGATTAAATATGGTAGAATATTACCAGTTTCACATGGTTCAGCTTAATGTATTAGTCACTTAATATACTAGTTTTAGAGGCAGATACTTTTATCATACTCTTTTGATAGCTGAAGAAACTATGGGAGAGAGAGATTAAGTATCTTGTCCAAGATTATTCTGCCAGTAGTGGCAGAGCTAGGCTTTGAACTTGGGGACTCTGGCTCAGAACACTTGATTACCATGCTTTCTGTCTCTTATAGTGAAAGTGGCAGAAAAAAGAAAACCTACTTCTCTCCAAAGCCAGACTCTACATTTCAGGAGGTGCATTGTGGGTAAACTAGACTTTTGTAGGAACAATAGAATATGGTGATTAGAGTAGCTTTGGAAGCAGCAGACCTGGCTTCAGGTCTAGGTCCCAGCCCTGGTTTTTAGTAGCTGTGAGGCTCTGGGAAAGCTTTCTTTTCTTTCTTTCCCACCCTCCCTCCCTCCCTCCCTCCTTCCCTTCCTTCCTCCCTCCTTCCCTCCTTCCCTGGTTCCCTCCTTCCTCCCTTCCTCCCTTTCTTCCTCCCTCCCTCCCTTGCTCCCTTCCTCCCTCTCTTTCTCTTTCTTTTCTTTCATTTTTTTCCTCACTCTCTCTCCCTCACTCCCTCCCTCTGTCTTTCTTTCTTCCCAGATCCTCAGTTTCCTCAACTGCAAAATGGGAATCATAAAATTTCCTACCTCCCAGGGGGTTGCCACATTCAATGAAATAAAGCATGCAAAACATTTATCTCAGTGCTTGACACACAGTTAAGAACCCGACAAAGAGCAATCATTGTGTGGACCATCCAGAAGGAATATGGTCTGTCTGGAGAAAAATCTCTAAAATTCCAAACAGCTGGGTTACAAGCAAATAGCCCATTCCTAAATTTGAGATGGCTTGCCTTTTGAATTAAAATAACAGAAATTAGGAAATATAGGAAAATACTAAGTGGTCACCTTCTCCAGACTCATTTTACAAAAGAGGTTCTGGGGACCTGGAAAGATTAATACCTTGGCAGAGAGGACATTCATCTCTATTGAAAAGCACAGATCCCCGATCCCATTCACTTCCACCTTACTGCACTGACTCTTGAAGCTGCACTTTTGCAGTGAAGCTTGACAGAGGAACCTCAGATCAGCTGACCTGGTGCACATACCTCATGCACATGTGAAATCAGTGGTGACACTAAGCAGTGGTTGGGGGGTGCAGTTGGGGTGGAAAAGGAAGGTGAGTAGGAAAATTCTAAATGATTTCCATCAGCCTTCTCTGAAGTTACCACAAATAGAGTATCAGTAAAAACAGTATCTTTCCTGTGCAAGTGGAGTTTTAAGATGAGCCCCCAACCTCCCCTTTTCCTCCCAGTCTGGCACCTTTAATCCCCTCCTGTATGTATTCTGGAGATGCCACTGTGTAAAAAACACATTAGATGGCAATAGTATTTTCTTCTTTTAGTCTGATATCTGAAAATTCAGGGTGTTTACACGATTGTTGCAACAGGGTAAAGCCTTGTGTAGCTTGGTAGAGCTCCATTAACAAGCATTTCCTAACCTTCAACCCTGTGCCTGCTGTTGTGCTAGGCTCTGGGGATACAATGATTCTGAAGATGCCACTCCTGCCCTCAAGAAGCTCACTGTCTAGGCCAGTGGTTTTGGGCTGTGGTTTCCAGACCAGTAGAATCAGCGTCCCCTGAGAACTTATTATAAATGGAAATTATTGGGCCCTACTCCAGACCTGCAAATCAGAAACTCAGGGCTGAAGTCCAGGTATCTGTGTGTTAATGAGCCTTCCAGGTGATTCGGATGAATGCTCAAGTTTGAGAACCACACGTATTGCACAAGGCTTGGCTGACAGCAATTAATGAAAGAGAACAGGAAGGGAAGTAACAAGCTCCTCTTGTCTGTTTCTATGAAGGTGGAGGAGGTGAGAGAGCCCAGACATCTCCCTCCAGGTCTAGGCACTAGGTGTCTGCCCAAACAGGTAGCGTGTCAGAAGCAGCTGCGAAGATGCAGTATGGAAAAGAGATGTTCAAGCCAGGGTGGAAAGATGAAAAAAAAAAAAAAAAAAAAAAAAAAAAAAAAAAAAAAAAAAAAGAGCCAGAACCAGACTTGGGCCAAAGTGACATGGTGAAACAGGGACATTCTTTCTCAGCATGCTTCCTCTCCATCCAGTACCTGCCCTGTGTCCATTCTGCCTGCTGCAGGTGACCCATGATCAGAGGGACTCAGTGCCCCCCTCCAAACTCAGCAGTGCCTCTTGTATGAATGCTTTCCCACCACTTCAGAGGTTTCCAGGACTCCCATCCAACTCTCTCAGAACTCTGCTTTCCAAACTATCAGCCACATCAATGGAACTTTAAAAAATCTGTTGGATCTTGATATTAATTATTAATTCATCCACATCCTCCCCACAACATCACATATTCTATCATTAATGGATGTGCAATTATAGGGAAGACTAACGATTTAAGCCAAACGCATAAACTCTAAAGGTGGAAATTTTAGGCACGGTGCCAGTTAAGGATGAGAGATATGTTCAGACAGAAGATATTTTAGACAGTGGCTCAAAGTGGCATGACAGGAAGGCTCCTTTCTCTATGTTCTGGTCAGCCCTGACTGTGGAGGTACTGACCTGAGGCAGGTGCACCGTGGGGGATCTCTGCTGTGTTTGGCAGAGCAATTGCCACCCCCTCCCCACTATCAGGCACAGGGCTGCCCAAAGCCAGAGGATCCACCAAGGATATATTGTGGCTGGGGCATCTGATTGTAAACATCTGTCTATAAGCATTCCTAGGGTGAATTCCTCTTTCTTCAGTCCATCATGCCAAACTTGGGAGTTTTGACTGAGTAGCTACATACTAGCATAGGATCTTTAGGGTTCACCTTGATCTACCTTAAGCAGGAAAGAGGAATTTTTTTTGAAGGTGATGAAGGCAGCTTGTGAAAGTGGAAGAGTAGCTGACCAATCGTTTTTGCTATGGCTTGAATGTCTATCCCTCCCCAAAATTTGTATGTTGAGATTCTAACCAAGGTGATGGTATTAGGCGGTGAAGCCCTTGGGAAGTGATTAGGTCGTGAGTGGGATTGGTGTCCTTATAAAACAGCTAGCTAGTCTCTTCCACCATGTGAGGACATAGCTAGAAACTGCCATCTAGGAACCAGAAAGCGAGTCCTCACTGAATCTGTAGGTGCCTTGATCTTGGGCTTCCCAGCCTCCAGAACCAAGAAATAAGTTTCTGTTCTTTAAAAGCTAGTCCGCCTCTGGCATTTTGTTATAGCAGCCTGACCAAATTAAGAGAGGGTTTATCCCTGAGGGGATGACCATGGGCACAGAGGGTAATATTCCCATGCCCTTAGGCTACCAGGAGAAAAAAGAGCTCCACTTTTCCAGGTTCACTTTTAGGGACCCTAGTTAAGGACTCTAATTGGCTCAGCTGAGGTCACAAGCCCATTTTTTTTGACAGTTGCTATGGTGAGGAAAGTAAGATAATAATATCAACCCTGCTCGATTTAGGGACCCAAAGAGCGTGTTGGATACAGACACAGCCACCAAGTAAACTTGTCGAACTTAGTGAATAAAAACTCAGGAAGCCAGTTACATTTGAATTTCCCACGCAATATTTGGGACATACTTATATTAAAGGCATTTTCATTATTATTCTGAAACTCAAATTTAACCGGGCATCCTACATTTGGCAACCTGTCACCAAGGGAACCGGTGTGAGCCAGGCAGACTCCTCTTCATTTGGTGTCCACCACACCTTGTTTAAAGCTTGAAGAAGTAGAGTTCTTTGCGGAGAAAAGCACTGCCCATGCCTAGAATCGCCCCTGAGCCCCTTCTCTGTGTCACGCTGGGATAGGTCTCTGCCTAGATAAGAATCCATATCAAGCCTCTACACTTTCCACAAAGTGTCAAAACTGCCTGGCTGTCTTGTGTGTAAAGCATATGGACTCCTCTTTTTATCAACCACAGTGATTCCTGGGTGGGACCTGAGGATTTATCAGGAACTTCAGCTAGGATCAAATTGTGATTCCACTCTTGCCAAAGCTCCTTAGAGACATTTGATATCGAGAGAGGCGGCAGAAGGCTGACTGGCTGGTCCAACCCTGTCGCTCAGGCTGAGTGCTAGTGCCCTCCGTAGAAGGCATACACGATAGCTACCTTCTAAGGTCTGCTCCTCTCTAGAATGGGCAGAAAACTTGGAACCCAAAGATCTCTGCACCCTCCATTTGTGCCAGTGGTGTTGATTTCCGTAAATGCTCACTAAACTTGTTCTGCAGTTAGGACACAGCCATTTTTTTCTCTTCTTTCTGGAAGGAAGTTTATTACACAAAGCAATAGGTGGACGTCTTCTTACTACCACATAAATCTGCTGTAGTACCTATGTGCTATATTTCTTAGACAGCAAGAACAAACAGTTGCACTGGAACATTCCACACAAAGGAAAACAGTAAAGCTAGAAACAAAAGCAAAACAGTAAACAAAACATATATAGAGATGTATTCTCTGTTAGAATCTTTAACACAGATAGAGCCACGCAAAGTTGAGGTTCCATTATATTTCCAAAAGTAGAGGAACCAGACAGTTCAACTTGACTTTTCTTTAGACAACACCTTTCATTCTGGTCATGAGGAGTGATGTTTTCAGCACCAAGCACCCAAAAAAAGAACCCTGAGCACTCACATGACCCAGGACATGGCACTAGAAAGCTAGAGGCAAAAACACAGAGTTCAAATTTGGGATACACAAAAGGCAGTCCAGGGCCGAGGTCAGTTCCAGGCAAGATTTGGAGCTGAGCACTTTTTTCTTTGTGTACTCCAGTCTGCTAGCAGAAGCTATGATGCCTGAAAAATCCTGGGTGAATTATCTGACAGTGTTAGTGAAACAAAAAGCCATTCTAGGGGCTTCTGGGCAGTATGTTTGGATGTAAGGGGGAGGCTGTATTTCCTCTTCTGGGAAAGCCCTGTGCACTTAGAACAGACTCCTTAATGAAGTGCCAGTGATCTCAGAGTTGACCTTCAGAGTCCTTGCCCCACAGCCTCCTGCTCAGTACCTCAGTCGGGAGCCAAGTCTCAGAGGGTGAAGGTACCTTGGCTCTCCACAGCATGGGGAGTGTGCTTCTGTGTCATTTCACAAGCACGTGTGTGTGTGTGTTTGTGTGTGTGTGTGTGTAGCTAATTTCCTGACAGGTGCACATGCAAGTGCCTAGGCCATGTGGAGGGATTATCATTTTAATAAGTAGCTTTAGCTAATTAGTTTATTCTTGCTGACATGGTCACATTCCTCCTAATTTGATATTCTTATTTCATATAGAAATCAGGAGGCTGATAGACCCTGGAATGGTTGTGAAGTGATTAGTTTTCCTTGGTTCTATCTGTGTATGCTGGTATGTCTTCCGGAAGGGGAGAACCTAGGTTTGTTTGGTTCACTATGGTATAAGCAGAACCTGTCACAGTAAAAATCTATTTTATTTAGTGCTTACCTTTGGCCAAGCACTGTGCTAAGGGCTATTCAAGAGCTATCTCGTTTAGTCTTTATAACCTCCCCTATGAAATAAGTGCTATTATTGTATCCATTTTACAGGGAGGAAACTAAGTCACAGTGAGGTTAAGTAACATACCTGTGCTCGTGTCGTTGATAAGTAGAAAAGCTGGGATGTGAACCCAGCAGCCTGTATTCCAGAGCCTGTTCTCTTCCCTTGTACCAGGAAACATTTGTTGTGTAAATTAATAACTACGTGGATAATTTACCATGTATGATTTAAGCGCTTCTGATGACAAATCCATGGTTTCCATTCTTAGTTATCAGGCTCAAAATTCACATAATAAGTCCTAAAAATACTATTGCTTTCAGGATTTCTCTCTGCTTCCATAAGTCAGCATCTCTTCTGCTGCTCATTCTAATTTCGCCCTCCAGAGTGTGTGCTAGTCCCACAATTCTATTAAGCCAATCCCCATAATGAGAGGGCTAATTGCTAATCCCTACGTCAGTGGATAAATGTTTAGGTGGACACCGCTTCTGCCTGTTATTTGCACTGCGAGAGGGGTCCCCAACATGCAGAGGAATGGTGGGTCAAATCTCCTTAGGGAAGGAAAGGCTTCTTGTGGCTGTAGCTACTGTTGCTGGGAGGCCAAGAAGAGGCCAACTTGACATCATACCTTGAGAAGAGCAAACAGATTACGTCATACCTTGAGAAGAGCAAAGAAATATAAGCACTCCCAACTATGATCTTCCCCAGAGAGTTGTGCAAACAACACTGAATTATTAATAGAAGTTGTGTTTTTCCCAATTCCCCATCGCAAGTGAGCCCCCTTCATAGTCAGGGAGATGGGGTTTTGCCCTCGGAACTCAAATAGGCCCTCTCCCACACAGAGAGATCAAATTCCAACCTCAGGATGCACTGGCCAATGAAGCCTTTATTGCTAGCCATTGTAGCTCAGATGGCAGTTATTTTAGTTTAAACAACTTGTGGGTGGTCTCTTCATGTTCAAGAATTTGCCTCCATCTTTTCATGTTCCACTTATACCAACACATCTTCAATGGCGGCATTTCTGGCAACCCCACAGGACACCTGCTCCTCTAATCTCATCCGTGAACCACACAGTTGTGTCTGCTCTTTGGGAACTCAAGTCCATGTGGTAGTCAAGAGAACATGGAAGGAAACCCTACCTATATCTTATCCTATTTCCCAATGTAGCCACATAAACCTAATACTTAAGCTTCTTCTTGCTACTTGGATTTCAATTTTCAGTCCCTGTTGGAGATATCAAGTGTTCTTGCTATCACATCATTTATTAATGTCTATTGTCAACAGAGAACGATTACCCAACACTAACACATATGAAGAAAAAAAAAAGGATTCTACTTTCCAAACTAATTTCCAAGAATTACTACTATAGAGAAGTGTCAAATACTTTTCCACTTTAACCATTCTCAAAACTTTTAATGAATCTTTTCTTTTAAACAAATCATGCCATTAGCATGGATGCTATGCAAATGAAATGCAGAGCCTGTATTTGTTTGGCTTCCTCGAAATTGTTTCAGAAACCTGATCACATCAAATATTTTTCAGTTTATGCAAAACAGAACCTCCCAATACATTTTTTTTTGAAGAGTATGTAGTTTTCCATTTGCATGTGAGTCCCAAGTGGTAAATTTACACTTTGAATGTAGGATTAACAAATTTCCATGTGTGTACTGCATTTTGAAACTTAAATCATAAAGAAGTTACTTTTGTATGCCAAGGGCCTTACGAATCTGAAATCAAATGACCTGATAAGCACCTGGATGCTGGAGTTTAGCACAGAGATAACACCAAGGAAACCTGTTTTCCTAGAGTAACATCGTCTTTGGATTTCACATAGCCTTCCTTTGAAACCTAATCTCAGGTCATCTTGGAGAATTCAGGGACAAGAATATACTTTTTGCAGCTAAGGAATCATTCAGAACCAAGGACTCACAAATCTGCACGTAAAACCCTTTTCCAAACTGCTCTTTCCCAGCCTGGCGAGTGGGCGCTGGCAGTGACCCTTCCTTACTGCCAGGAAACAATGTTATGGCTTGAGAGAGCTATGCATGATCACACTTACTGTAGCATCAACTATTTTTTTCTTAATTGTCCTGAGATCCTAGAAAGGAAACAAGAGTCTGTGCTGACAGAGGAGCTCAGCGTGAACTCTCATTTTTCACATGGAGCTAATTAAAAACTGAAATTAGTTAAATATGGAAATGACACTTGCAAGCACTTTAGTAGAATTCTGGCAAAATCCCTCTGGAGTGCTGTGACATTACCTGCTGCTTCGAAACTCCCCAACTGAATTTCACAGTTAAAAGGCTGAGCAAAGGGAAAGTTATTATTGAGATTTCGGATTCAGAACGTGTCTGTAAAACTCCAAATTAAATTTCATGGCTGGCCCTTGAGTGGCTGGCGATATGTAACACAGGCCAATGGAGTGGGCCGCTCACAATGTCCCTGCACGCAGGAGCTCCAATTACCCCTCTTTAGGTATGGTACTATAGGTGGCATAGGTGCGACAATCGGAAGGCTAATGGATATATTTCTCCTGGAATTTGACTCAAGACAGTTCACATATGCACAAATTCCAACAAAGAAAAGAGACTGAACTCATGCATGGGGTATGATGAGCCCAATTATTAAAATTGAGATTGCTTAGGGGTAATAAGAAACACTTCTCGAATTTGGAGTCTATCTGTATATGTCGGTCTATCTATTCATCTCTCTATCCATCTACAAATGCATATGTATTTATATAAATGTGTATAAATATCTCTCTATATATACATCTTATAGATACGTCACAGTTTTTATGCATAATTGTGATACACCATCGCAAAGCAGACAGATCAAACAGCTTGAGACTTAGAGGAAAGTGAGAATGGTCTTCTCTTAAAATCTCTAGCAGAATTGCCTTTCCACATAAACAATGATGAAGAGGGAGCTCCCAGGGCAGGTGGCGAGAGAGCACCCTGTGGGATGTCACGTCCCCCTTTCTAGGCAAACGCAGTAGTGTGTGCTCAAGGGCAAATTATGATGTTTGCTTGCATCTGCATACAATTTAATTAAACCTACCTACGTGTCTGATGGCTCTGGATCTGTGGCAGAGTGTTTGGGAAGTCCAGCTGCTCTCTAAACAACTGGAGTGTTGTGATTTTATTGTTTTTCCGACACCCCATCCATTTGCCCTTGAGGCATCCCCTCCCCCTGGACCCCGGCCATGACTGAGGCAGGCCCCGCATCCCCGCCTGGGCAGGCCAGCGAGAGGAGCCACTTAGTGCCAAAGCCAGCCCTGCTCTGCAAGTCAGCTGGCAGGCAGCCGTCGGCGGGCCGGGCTGCCAGAGAGAGTTCTCTGGCAGCTCAGGCGCTCATCTTCCCATCACACTCGGGCTTTGCTAGTCCGCGGCCTGGAAATCATCACGGCTTACCCAGCTGGATGGGGGGAATGCTGCAGCTGTACCATCAGGCTGGCTTATTTTTATTGAATTTTGAATATCCAATTTCAAAGCAATTCAAATGAATTTGCCCAAGGCCTCGGATCAGCGTGGCTGCCGACACTCTCTGCAGCAGGGTTTCGAAGTTCATATTTCTAAACAAAGGCAAGATTACAGAAGCTTTCCTTGTCAGAACCAGTGCCTCTAAAGAACCCTGTCTTCCAACTCTATTAGGCCACATGCTGACAGTAGCAAAAGCTGTTGGGCTAATCCAAGTCCCTCCTCCCTGAGCTGTGGTGGCCAAGCAAACTTCTTCCATTGCTTAGAGAAAGACAGGTGAGTGGGGTGCGAGGTGTTTAACAGCCTGGCACATGCACCCTTGCCTAGAGAGTGCAGGCAGGATGGACATGGAACATCACAGTGTGGTGTCGAGTGGGGCAGAATGGGCAGGTGTGAGAGACACAGCTGCCCCTGAGGCCCCAATCTCAGAGGGGTAAAACAACCACTTGGACAATCAGGAACAATTCTAAACTTGTTCTGTAACCACTGTTCTCTGCCTCCTCCCATTAAGATGGAAAATAAAAAGAAACACTATACATGATTTTGTATAACTAGGCTGAGTTTGGTACAATGCTCCATTTCATAGAGCGTTTCTACCAGTTTCCAAAATATCTGCTTTCCTTCACCCCCACTATTTTATTCTAATCCTGCAACACCCATGCCTGGCAGGCACTTATTGTAAATGCACAAGCAAAACTTAACCCGAGTGGTAGAAGGCTGAAGAGTTGTGGTGAAAAAAGGACCTCCTGAGAAAAAGCCAGATGCAGTGCCTCACGGCCAAAAGTGGCTAGACAATGAAAACATAACCTGCTCTGATTTTTTTCAGTAGGATTTGGGAGACATTTAGGGCCTCACACTCATTGAAAAGTGTTTTTAAGAAGCCTTGGGACAAAACCAATTCAATAACTATTGATGTTCACAATCTGTCAGCTTCTCCCCCAGGGGTTAAAAAAGACCCTCAGAGCAGACAGCAAATTGGGATGTAGAGACTCTCGGAGTGATACCAGACAGAAAGCTCCAGAGGAGCGGAGCTCCTGGCTGCTCTTCTCTGAGCTGCATCCCTAGCCCCCAGCAGGGTGCCTGCTCATGCATGGTGCTTAGTGAATGAATGGATGAGTAAACGAATAAACAAAGGTCATCTTTATTTACACCACAAGGAGTACAATATGGTTTTTAAAATGAGACAGATTCCTAAAATGACCACTTAATTGTTACATCCCACTAGACAAACTCTAGGTCTCAGCTTTTCCATCTATAAAATGCAGTTGATGACCGTATCTTGTGACCCAGGATTGTTTAGAAGATTAGATGAGAAGATGAACAGAAAGGGCCTGTTACTATTTAGGAGGGGGCAGATCTCACCCCTTCCCTTTCTTTTTTGAAATTGGATAGGTCACAACTCTGTTCCTAGTCATTTCTGTTACTTTTGCAGCATTCAATGGAATCTGTCTTTAAAATAGAAAAAAAAAAAAAGATTTCAAATATGTAGGACAGTCTGTCTCTCAAAAAATCTTATGGTCCTTTGAAAATGATTGTTTGACCTGCTGAGTGCAGTCAGCATTGGGATCTCTTATGAACCCTAAGTGTGCACTGCAAAAGGGGGAGCCATGGTTTTTCTTGAGCGTGAGTTCTATAGATTCAGATACAGAGTAAAGACATGAAAACTAAAACGTGGAATAAATATTCAGATACAGAGTAAAGATATGAAAAACAAACCATGGATACCAGGATAAAGCAAAAACTCCAAACACAGAAGTAAAGGAAGGCCTTGGGTGTCAAGAACCCAATGACTTGAGGAACCTCGGGGAGCTGGGTAGATGCCTCTAGAAACCAGAGGTAAGAACAGCCACCCACGGGTCACTCCACTTTGGTGTGCCACCCAATCAGTTTTAAATCATTTGCTCCTTTAAGCAAACACTGCTGCTGGTTAGTTATCCAGTACATGTTTTTAATTACAAGCTGAAAAAGTCATTCTGTAGCCCTGAAACCAGTGCCCTCATGCCTAAGAAGTGCTTTTTAATATTTATACATCTAAAGAGGGTTTGCCCTTCCAGACATAGAAAATCATTAGGAAGCATTCTCAGGAGGATATAACTTTGGTCAAGGTCATGCACAAATCTAAACTTCAAATTTAAGCCAAGGCTTACCAGTAGGTGCCACTTTTGTGCCACAAATGATTCCTAGCCTGCTCCTGACTTTCTAGGTTATCAATTTTTAAATAGAGGAAAGGAACAAAAATACGCTTGTGAGACAATTCTGAGCATATAAAAGTTGAAGAAACTTTTCTTTTTTTCCTCGTTCCTTGGCACATCTATTTAATAGAGCTTTTTTGATTTCACTTTTTTCTTCCAGCACAGCAGATGAACGGGTGAACCAAGGAAACTGCACTCAAAGAAATGTCTTGTAACGGCTCTAACTTTGGTTTGGCATGTCACCTTTCTAACGCTATCAGGCAGAGGAAATATTCCGTCAAAGCTGTGAGTGTGGAAGGAAACAGCCTGGAAGGGGTCCAAAGACACACTGTATCTTAGCAACTTTGGAGGTTCAGAAAAGCCAACATTTCAGTTTGGGAAGCCGGCGGGTGGAGGTTCCATCTTACCCAACCACGCATCACTGAAAGACACTCCCCAAGGTGAAGATGCAACTGTCTTCAGGATCTGCTATCTAAGCTGCTGAAAAATCAAATGGCTGTCAGCGGGCAGGGAACGATATTCTCATGAAAACCAGACAAAATGACGATGTCAAAAACCCAAAACAGGAAACAGTCATAACCAGGTAAAGTCAAACATGGAATGACTGAAAAATGCCTCGTAGGAGCATGTTGGGCCAATTAAAAATGTTAAACAAGCACAAAATTAACTTCCACAGGAAGCAAAGGACAGCAGGAATGTAACTATCTATTCCAAGACCTTCGCTTGAGGTCTGAGGGTATGGGTTTTGGAGAATCCTTCTTTCTTACTTATATCTGGAGAATGGGCGAACTCCAAACATCCACTAAAGAAGTCTCGGGTGTCACCTTGTAGCCCCTAACCTTGTCTTTTGTAGCAAAGTGGCAAGTATATATTTGGGTCGGGGGAGGTCTAAATGAACTTGACTGATATTGACCTACATCCTCGACATTCTCTTCCCAATCTGATGCTGTTAATCCTAACAATCGAAACCCTGGCCCCTCTAAGCACAATCCTGAAGCCCAGTGTAGATCCTAACCCTCAGAGAACATGGTACATAATTGCCATATAGGTAGAAATCCATTCCCCGCTCTAGAGCCCAACTAAGGTTATCTTTAGCTCCACTCTTCCTTGCTCTTAGGCAATTAAGTCACCAGGTAGGTGAAACACATCATTTCAATGGAAGAGAAAAAGTGGGTGCTTTTAAAGCCTTTTCTTTCCTCTAAGTACTTACTATCCTTAAAACATCATTCAGTGACAATTAAAAATAGGAAAGTTTATTAAACTCTATTCTGCTGTCTTCTAATTTTTTCGTTACATGCATGAAAATAACTTAGGAAGTGCATCTTTTGTCCCAGAAACTCCAGCATCATCTAGCCCAGCTGACATCCACTGAAATTGTAACTGATTATTCATCGTACATTACAGGAACAGGAAACTTTCTCTTACCCTCTACCCCTTTTACCCGGGGGCTGGCTCCAGGTTACTCTGTCCAGTATCGAGCAAAAGGCTGATCAATGGACTGAATTATGCCTGATGTCTCCTTTCCCCTCCCACCAGATTCAGTCAATGATCAAACCAGGACATTCAACCTCTATGATGTCTCCCTCATATTTCCTCTCCTCTCTGCCTGCCCTGCCATTGTTCTTGTTTTATTCACAGTCTCCTCTTCCTGGGCTTTGGAATGGCCTCCTTGACTCTCATCGCCTCTAGTTTTCATCCCATCACTTCATCCTGCACGGGGCTACCAGACCGCTCCATGCCCTCTTCTACTCAGAATTGTTGGCGGGTTTTGCATCAGTTAAGAATCAAATCCAAATACACATTCTTATGGCATGAAAGGTTTGTTGTCATGCTGCCCTTCTCCCCAATAGTTTCTCCATCAATACCCTAGATCCCTGTATACTTTTTCCTCCAGTGTTAATGATATGTGGCATTCTACTCACCATGATTTCCCAGGCTTTCATCATTGCACTTGCTGTTCTTATTCCTGAAAGGTATTTCTCCCCTCTTTCCCTTCTGCCAAAATCCTATACACCCTTCTAGCTACATATCAAATGCCACCTCCCCTCTAAAGTACTCCCTGATACCAACAGACTAACGACTCCTTTTCTTCTCCCCATGCTCACTTCCATGCTAGCTTAGGTGTGGTCTCCCTGGTCTTGTGTTATAAGTGATAGTTTGCACATCTATTTTCTCTCCGTGTGTGATGGAGATCTCCTCGGGGATAGGGACCTTAGTCACCCATTTCTGCATCACTAAGGTCTTAGAGAGAAGGAAGTTTTCAGTGAATGCTTGCTGAATTAATGAATAAAAGACAAAGTCTGTCCTTAGGAGGCACCCCAGAATCAACCCAAATGTGAGAATGCGTCTTAAAATTAAAATACTGATGTAGGGAATCTCCCACCTAAAAAGTCATCAGTTTCCAGACTAGCTCTATTTTCTGAATTCATTTACCCTCTCCTCTCTCTTCCCTCCTATTCTATTCCTTCCTGGGACTTCCTGGGCAGGAGTCTGAATAAAACTGCCCTCCTCCTCCACCCCAGGTGGTCGACAAGTCAATATCTGCAGTTACTCCAGCTCAAAACTGTCATCAACAAAAGAGATCCAAGAAGAGAGTGAAATTCAATCTTTTTCTCCCCCTAAAGCTCATTTCCCTGGAAATACTTATTTCCTTATGAAAAAAAAGAAAGAGGGGAAAAAAAAAGAGCTCACAACACCATGTTAAAGCAAATGCTTAGAAAATATTTTTGAAACATTTGGAAGTAATTTCTATTCACAAATTATCTCCATTCACAAAATGAAAAGGCAAATTATGTAAGCTGGATAAATTCAGAGAGAGAAAAAAATCAGACTTAATGTGGAGAGGAGAAGAGGAATAGGGAGAAAGGGAAAGAGAGAAAGATTAGTGATTCTTGCATTGCTATAGTAAGGAGAATTTTTTAAAACAATTAACACGTATGAACCTATGAACCCCACAACGAACTCCAAGATGCTGGTAGGCAGTTAATTTCTCCATTTTGCCAGAAGATAAAGTTTAAGCTTAAACAAAGACAGCTCTTCTGTTGCCCAACAGTGGAAGTATGGAGGCCGGAAAGTGCCAGGTGTAGAAGAGGGAGATATGAGAAAGAGCAGATGGGAAGATGGGGACGGAACAGAAGAAAGTTAGTATGTCAAGAAGAAAGTGACAGGAGAAGGGGGCCTGAAGATTCATCTGACATAAACGACAAGAGGCAAAAATGGCATGAAGATCTATGAAGTCAGCCTCTGTTTTGTACTCCTGACATAGGAAACCTCTTTCTCAAAGAGCCACAACTGAAAAAACAACCAGGATAATTATTGAGCCAGTGAAGCCCCTTTATTCTCAGCAAGGTGACCCGCGATGGCCAAGAGACTCCAATCCTAGGCTAAGCGCAAGAAAATGGGCCCTGAGCATCCCAACAGGACATCCTGCTTTCCTTGTAATACTTCTTTCTTTCCCTGATACAAATTAAATAGTCACAGATGTTATTCAAAGGTGATCTGCTAGCCACACACTGGAAGAGACTGACCAGCCACAGCCAGAGTGGGGAAAGTTCACCACACAAACAGTGCCAAATAAAGTGAGCAAAGGACATTTGTGGAACTCAGGTCTCAATGGTCTGCCACAAAGAGCTCCATGTGAACAAGTTGGCCAATCTAAAAATGATAGCCATTGTCTTATTACAGGTCACAGCACTTTATAATTTTCCTCTTGTTTATTCTTAATAGCTCTGCAAAGGTGAGCATTATTATCCTCATGCTGCCAGTCTAAAATGATAACCTGAAACTCAGGGAGGTTTAAGTGATATCCAAATTCAAACTTGGATCTGAACAGATCTGAAGCCCACATGCTTTCCACCCCTGTCCCCTGCTTCTAAAATCAATCATCAATTGTCTCTAGTTCCTTTCACTTTAGTGAAATGATGAGTGGTCCTTCTAGCTGACTCAGTACAAAGGAAGTGAAGAAATCTTGAGGGGTAAGAGAAGCTGCTAACTGGTCAGTGCAGATGGTAAGGACCAGAGCAGGGTGCCTTCTAGGAGACGAAGCCCATTGCAAGGTTGAGTCCCATCCTGGATGGTTCAGTGTGGTGATCCTATGAGGTCAACTCTGATCTCCTCTAACAATCATTGAGCACTTATTTTATACCAAGTACTTTGCAACTAGCTGTGCATACAACATCTAATATAGTATTTGCAATGACTCTTGGAGATGGGTGCATTTATTATTACCGTTTTATAGATAACAAAACTATTTCAGAGAGGTGAAGTAACTTGTTTATAGTCATGCAGTCACTAGGTGGAAGAGTGGGGATTCCAGCATCGTTCTATCCAATTCCAGAGGTTTTGCAGTTAGCTACCAAGCAAGCTGCCTCCTTCACCTCCCACTGAGAAGATGCTTGGGAATTATGATTTCACTGCTCATACGAGGTCAAGGCCAAGAGGCAGTAAACGTGGTTTCTGAGTGCCAGCTCCACAGAATCTATGTTAACATGGGTGTTGGAATTCAGCAGGTCTGACTTTGAAGCCACTCTTGCTCTTCACTAATTGTTTTACTCTTAGTAAGTTATTTGATTTATGCCTCGGTTTCTGCATCTGTACAGTGGGAATAAAATGAAGATAATGAATGCTCCTTGAAATGTTGCAAGAACTCACTATGAAGCTGTTACTTTCGGGAAGAAAAAATATATACTATTTGTCAGATAAAATAATGAATGATAGTAAGACAGAGTTGAAGGCCTTGGGGACTCCCAGTGGGAGGTGAAGAAGCATTATGGTTCAGTGCACGAGTATTTCATTAGGGCAGTTCCTATCTGTACAACCCTGGACAAGCTGCTTAACATCCCTAAGCCTCAGTGTCCTCATCTGTGAAATGGAGATAAAAAGAGTACAATCCCATAGGGTTGTTGAGGGTTAAATGTGTTGATGCAGGGAAAGCCTAGTGACCAGCATAGAGTGAGTGTTGCATAAATGTTATGATGGAGGAACCAAGGCTCTGGAAAGGTGCATGCTTGTCCCTGGTTGCAGCTCAAGTTAACAGTGCAGAAGGAAGGGAATATAGCCCTCTTGATTTCGAGTTTGTGCTGCTTCTCCCCAGCGATGCAACCTTGGGCAAGTTACTGAAACTTTCTAAGACTTGGTTTTCCCATCTGCCAAATGGGAACAATTCTTCTTACAGAGAGAAAGACGAGGGATTCAAGGAAAGCCCTCAGCTCAAAGCATTATCAATGTTCACTATGTGTTAGCTGCTATCACAGTACCTTCCCTTTTGATCTGAAGGACAGGTTTTTTTATCCCCAGGAACGAGGATGAGAAAAACCGGAGGAAACTTTTCCTCATGGTTGTTTGCTGACTCAGAGAAGGAGTGGGAAACACCCACCACAGAAAAGAAGCAATCATGAAGTGGACAAATCCCAAACTCAAGAAAGCCACTGGGGAGGCGCCACTTGAAGCACTCTGGTCTCCCAAACTAAACAGACTTCTCCTTGAGGTGCAGCACATGGAATAAGTGCCTTAGTCTTCTTTGTGGCATTCTTTCTCTTTCCGATTCTAGAAGCTTCTGTCAGTTCAAATCAGAAGCACTTTATTCTCGTTCTCTGCTGCAGTGCCGAATATCACTGTGGAAAGAGCATATTGTTTGGAGTCTGACTACCCGGGTACTGGCCCTAGACCTGCTATTTGCTAGCTGTGTGTTGTGGACAAGTTCTTTTCGCTACCCAGGACTGTTTCTGCCATTGTAAAATGCAGCTAATAATGCCTGCTGTCCACCACAGAATCGTGAGGTGCCTCTCAAACATAAAGCATGATTTGTTTTTCACCATCATTTCCTGCACTGTCTGTCTCCAGTCAGGAGGAAAGGGGGAAACTGTGCTATTGCCTACAAAAAGCAAATTTTCCCTCAGTCTTCGGTCCTTTACTTGAGAGGAAGCAGCTTTCCTTTCCATCTGTGGTCCTGCTATAGAAGGAGGAGGGTAGCAGAGTACTGGCTGATGGTAAGAGGCTACTTACGCTGTTTTATAGCAGGAGGGATCAGTTACGGGCTTGTTTAGCCAAAGCAATGCCTGCAAAGCAGATGAAGCTTCACCAGCCTACACAGATCAATGCCAGGCTCCCAGCGGCTGATCCAGGCCAGAGGACAGTGTGGAAACAGCACTTCAGTCTCATGAACTGCTTGGCTGGAAATGGCGCCATTATGCTCCCCAAGAGCCCTTCCTCATCCCTGGGGCTGTCAGAACAGAACCACTGTCACTAGTGAGACCCTGGGCAGGGGTTGCAGGCAGGAACCAGAGCCTCTCATTTTCAAGTCATTTGCCTTCAGTTTGGGAATCCTTCCATTTCATTGTTCCATTAAGGGTGATTTCATCTTTTAAGTGAACTTCAATGAATGATGAAATAAAATACTTTGCACAGATGGCCCTGCATTTGAATAAGAGGAAACCATTACGCCTAGTGCAGAATGAAGTGTTTTATTTGCGTTTCTAAGGCAGCAAAGAAAGCCTTTGTGGAAATTTTTTTTAAACTTCAAGGAAATCAACTTGTCTACCCTTATTTGGCATTGATGAGCAGGAAACCTATTATACCAGAGATGAAGATAGCTGTGGTTAAGAGAGTCTAGATGATAATTAAATGCAAGGACTCAGAGGCCAGTCCACTTGGGGCTGAGACCTGGCCCTATTACTTACTAATTACATAATTTGGAGAAGGTCACCTAATATTTTTGTGCCTCCGTTTCCTATTCTGTAAGATAGAAATGATAATAGCACCTATCCCATGTAGTGGTAGTAAGAATTAAATGAGAAAAATCTATACGAACTGCTTAGCATGTAGTAAATGCTCAAAAATATTAACGATCACCATTACTATTAAGATATAAAGAAGGATTTAGAAAAATCTTGTATTATGTATAGCCGAATCGCCCCCCTCCTTCATAAATGTTGAAGTTCTAACCTCCAATAGCTGTGAATGTGACCTTATTTGGAAATCAGGTCTTTGCAGATAATCAAGTTAAGATGAGCTCAATAGGTGAGCTCTAATCCAATATGACTTGTGTCCTTATAAATAGGGAAAACTTGGATGCAGGGACAGACATAAAGGCAGGGAGAATACCATGTAAGACTGGAGCTGTGCTGCCACAAACCAAAGAACTCCTAGAAGCCAAGAGAGAAGTTCAGAACAGACCCTTTCCTAGTGCTTTCAGGGAGAACATGGACTAGCTAACACAGCGATCCCGGACTTCCAGCCTCCAGAACCACAGGAGACAATAAATTTGTGCTGTTAGCCCCTCAGTGTGTGGTCCCTTAATATGGTAGCCCTTGCAAACTAATACACTCTCTTTCAGAGTGCCACACTGGACAAGTATGTAAGAGAGATTTCCTAGAAGTAGCTGTTGCATCTATTTCCAGAAGAGCAGAAACTTGCCTTTTTTTTTTTTTTTTTTTTTTGAGACAGAGTCTTGCTCTGTCACCCAGGCTGGAGTGCAGTGGCATGATCTTGGCTCACTGCAGCCTCCGCCTCCCGGGTTCCAGTGATTCTCCTGCCTCAGCCTCCCGGGTAGCTGGGATTACAGGCATGTGCCACCAGGCCCGGCTAATTTTTGTATATTTAGTAGAGATGGGATTTCACCGTGTTGGCCAGGCTGGTCTCAAACTCCTGACCTCAGGTGATCTGCCCGCCTCAGCCTCCCAAAGTGCTAGGGTTACAGGTATGAGCCACCGTGCCTGGCTGAAACTTGGCTTTTGAATATTCAAGTACTGTAATCAGACACTGTTGATTTTTGGAGGCATCAGACAATTCCAACCCTTGTTTCCCTTATCATCTTCAAAGGGTCTAGAAAAGCTTTCCTAGGTTATTTTGAAACAAGGGATAGGCCGGGCGTGGTGGCTCACGCCTGTAATCCCAGCACTTTGGGAGGCCGAGGTGGGCAGATCACAAGGTCAGGAGATCGGGACCATGGTGAAACCCCGTCTCTACTAAAAATAGAAAAAATTAGCCGGGCGCAGGGGCGGGCGCCTGTAGTCCCAGCTACTCGGGAGGCTGAGGCAGGAGAATGGCGTGAACCCGGGAGGCGGAGCTTGCAGTGACCCGAGATTGCGCCACTGCACTCCAGCCTGGGCGACAGAGCGAGACTCCGTCTCAAAAAAAAAAAAAAACAAAAAAACAAAAACAAGGGATAGACGTGTAACACAGTTCCGATTAACAAGATATAAGTAAAATTTTGCTGGGATGTGTATGTGTGTGTAAGCATGTGTTGGGGGCTGGGAATGGTTTAGACTTTTTCTGGTAAGAGGGGCAAAGAACTTGAATCTTTCTCCTCCTCTATCTCCCCCCTTTGAAGCTCGTGGATGTGATATCTGGAGCTGCATCAGCCATCCTTAGATAATGAGGCAGCAAACCCAAGGAAATAAAACCAAAGTGCTGGGAATGGCAAAGTGGAGATGGGAAGACCCAGTGTCCTGGATGGCATCACTGAGCAGCATAAATGTTGCCAGGGTTGCCAACCCTGGATATCAAGCTAGTGAGGTCAGGAAATCGAGCCTCAATATAAACCACTGTTAGAGTTTTTTACAGTTGTTCTAGAAACACTAACTAAAACACTGCCTTGACTAAACATCCTCAGAAGGACTTTGGAATTGTCCCCTCACCTTCAGTTTTTTTTTCTTTCTTTTTTTTTTTTTTTGAGACAGGGTCTTGTTTTGTCACCCAGGCTGGTGTGCAGTGGCATGATCATGGCTCATGGCAGAATCAACTTCCTGGGCTCAAGCTATCCTCCCACCTCAGCCTCCCAAGTAGCTGGGATTACAAGTGTGCACCACCACACCTGGCTAATTTAAAAAATTATTTTTTTGTAGAGACAGGGGTCTCATTATGTTGCCCAGGCTGGTCTCAAATGCCTGGGCTCAAGCAAGCTTCCCACCTTGGCCTCCCAAAGTGCAGGGATTACACATGTGAGCCTCTGTGGCTGGCCTCACCTTCAGTTTTGAAGTGTATTTCATTTTATCTACCAATCCCTTCAACCTGTTTCCCATCTTCCCATGTGCCCTGACATGGATTGTTTTACAATAGAGTACTAGCTAAGGAATGTGTCATCTTTCAGCTCTCAGGACAAGGCTGATGGGAAGCTGACCAGTCTTTGGATGATCAGAGGGACTGTACATTTCTTTTCTTAGAAACATTGTTATTAGGGGTGGTTCTGAGGATTCCTGGGGCTTGGGGGATGGGAACACATAAAGTCAAAGTCACTCAAGCATATATTTACAAGTTGATGGCATTACACATAGTAGTGAGAATGTAAGCTTTGAAGTTAAACAGAACTGTATTTTCAATTCCATATCCTAACCACTGACTATGCATGGCTATGCATAAGTTATTTAACCTCTCTGAATCTCTTTCTCTAATTATAATTAGGAATACTGAGTCACTGGGACATTTAGGTCAGATATTAAATGTGAAGTTTCTGCACATAGTAGGTTTTTCATAAATGGTTGACTTTATTATCCTTTTAGAGGAGAGAAAAACCAGTGAGTCATGCTTTAGGAAGATTTACATTCAGGGGTACTTCTCATTATACCTCTTCAGTTGAACCCTGTTTACGCTGCATAGAGCTGAAGCTGACCAGTTCAGTCAAATAACCTTTTGGAACTTAATCCCACAGCTTGTTTCTATGAAGGGGACTAAGGGCCATGAATACAAAAATAATCACCAAGAGGAATGAGAGGCACAGACTCAAAGATGAGCTACACAGGTCAAGATAAGCTCTTATTTTAGTTATAGTGGTAAAAAAGAAAAAACATATCTGAAGATGTAATTATAAATCAATTAGAGCAGGAATTTTCAGCCTTGGCACTATTATCATTTTGGGTCAGATAATTCTTTAACTAGGGGCTATCCTGTGCATTGAAAAATGTTTAGCAGCATACCTGGTCTCTGCTTGCTACCTACTAGTAGCATCTCCCAGTTGTGACACACAAAAACATCTCCAGACATTGCCAAATAAATGTTCTCAGGGCTGACATGAGGGTGCACTGACTTAGAGAAAAGGGCAGAATCCTGATGCAAGAAGAGAATCTTGCTGGGTGAATCTCACTGGAGACTATCTGCACATCATTCCCAAAGCACTGTAATCCTGCATAACGTGCAAAATAGCAAGAGAGAAAAAGAAATAACTTTGCACATCTTAGGGCCCTGACCACCTCATTAATGAGCAAAGGCTGAGGCGACCGGTTATTACTCTATCCGGACTGCAGAACAAGGAGTGATAATATTTGGACTATTTCATCAATCTGTGCCAAGGACCTCTTCAAATCAAGTCAGCTTAATGGGCAAAATGTTTGATATTCTGTAAAAAGACCTAGCGGGTTCCCATCCATCCTTTTCACACAAAGTGCTATTACAGCCAAAAGGATCACTGCAAGAGCAGTTATGTAAAGGAAGCAGAGCCTGAGAAGGAGCCTCATTCCATTTTTTAATAACGCCCCCAAATTGAATATGCGGAGGGGCATTTGTTCCTAATACATGGACAGCGCTTGCCAAGCCCCTGCTCATCTCCCAAACGGAGACTATAAAAGATCTGCTAATCAGCGTAGTTGCAGAATAGGAGTGTTTGCATTTGACTCTCATTCTCTACGACTTCCAATAATTTTCAGGGCTCTTCCCCATGAACATCTCTCCTTATCCTTCGTTATCATTTACTTACAAAAATGCAGTCTTAGAGTTGCTACTCATTTACACTTCTCTCAGGATCTTTTTGGGAGCCCTTGGTCTGGAGATTGTAAAATACTGTACTAAAAGATGCTGTTGTATATATTATGAAGCTCTGAAGAGGGCAGAACTTGAGGGAGAGGCTGCTCTGCATGAAAATATTCATACACATTATTTCATTATACACTTGAGAAATGACAAGTTGGTTTGCAAGAACAGTGTAAGCTGTTCTCTTACAATTTTACCCATGGTTAAGAGCCTGTTCACTTTATTCCAAACTCCACTTTAAACTTCTCCTGGATGTCTTACAACTCTCACGCAATCTTTGTATTCCCAAGGGCGGGTTTCCTTTATATTTTAAAGAGGCTTTCAGAGCGTCGTCAGCTATAGGACCACAATTAGACAATAACGCTATAGCTATCCTATGATTATTCTAACCTGGCTGATAAGTCAATTACATTTAAATGCCATCGAAAATAACTCCCCATATGTATGTTGAGCTATAGACTTGTCGGGAATGCACACCATAATTAATTCTTCCATCAGATGTGACATTCCTCTCCAGTAACTTCTCTCTCATGGCAGGGAAGCAGAAGGAGGCTGCAGGCTGCAGGGCTGGATTTATCTCAGTATCACGGTATTGCCTCTCTTGTGGGCTGAAGTGAAGAAAGCAAGGGCCTGACCATGGCCTTAACCTAACCGAGCTTAGAAATGGTTACTGATGTAGGATTCCCTAAAGACCAGCATCATGGCACAGGGTCAAAAACTCCACAGAAATGGGATGTCTGGCTTCACGGCCAAGCCCTATCTCCTGCTCCTCTGCAGCAGAAAGGAGACTTGAAAGATGAGAGAAAGGATGAAGATTAAAAGAAAGCACAGAGACATAATTATCTCCCAAATTTAGGCTCATCCTCACAGACAATCCAGATAGCAAGAACTAAAGTGCCTTTGGGGCCTAGATTACCTTAGTTAGTTTGGAGGCTAATTCTAAATTCCCCAGGTGACCATGCTATTTGATGCTTTCCTCTGGGCTCCTAGCATCTGAGAGGGTATTTCATGCACTTCAGTCAAATGTTAAAGCATAGAAAATAAATCGAGACTTCAGTGTGGTGGAGAGAGAGGGCGGGGGGAGGAGGGCAAAGGCTCATTCCCTGATGTCTAGCCCTCTCTGCCCAATCCATAAACCCATAACTAACTTCATCCATCTCACCCTTCAGCCTGGTACAGTAAGTCGGCCTCATTTGTGGATATACAGGCAGATGCATTAGAGTTTAAACCTGCTCATAGAGTGAATATGTAGCAGATTTATCATAATTTCAAACCTGCCTCTACCCAACTGATCAAAAGGCAAGTTTCTTCTTTCAAGATTTTCATTTGTAAGCTTCGCTGCTCCAAATCAAAAAGGGCAATGGTACAGACTCCCAGGACCACATCCCACATTTGTACAGGCAAGTGCCTTCAAGACCCGGAGTCTGGTTTTCTATTCATAAACGGGTATGCTGAGTCTTAACGTATATTCCAATGACTCTTCTTAGTTCGCCGAATTTGCAGTACATGTAAGCACTATGTTATGGAGGAATTTTGTTAGCCTTTTAGAGTCTAGTTTTAACCCAATTTTGCTCTCCTTTTTCTCTATAGACTTCCATACAAAATCCAAAGTGAATGCCTCAGAAGGGGTCTTGATAGGTTTTATTGGATCAAAGGCCCTCTCATAATAAAGAAATCGTGCAGAGATTTACTGAGTGCATTAAAAAAGAATGGCTTCTGGCCAGCCTTGGTAGAATTACATACCAATAAAAAATGTTTTGGCCAACCATGCTTTTAGGGAAGTGAGTGGTGATTTAAAGATATGGGGTTAATTTTTAATTTTTCAGTTCTCCCATTATGACAACAGAGAAACTTCAAGGCCATATGAGGTACTTCTGTCTTCTTTGTCTTGGTAGTCGACACAAGACAAATTGTATCACAAATCTGTCTTTTCTTTGGAAGAAATCTCTTGTAGTTCACTCTGAAGCTCTATTTCCATGGCTTCCCCTTTCATCAGGGCCTCACCAACACACACCCGCTGATTATTGACAGGGCCTTTGGAGGAGTCTCGCTGTCTCCTGTCCCATCTCCCAATCTATCCTGAATCCTCAATCAATCAACAAATAAATATTTATGGAGCATCTACTAGGTAACTGACATGATATCATGTCATAATTTTATCATATTATACTCCCGCTATGAACTTGAAGCACCTCCCTATTGCCAAATTAATCAAATTAAACCTCCTGCTAGATTTCAAGGCCATCTATCATCTGGTCTTGCTCTACCTCCTCCACTATTTTTCACTGCTCTTAGCAGGCGTTCCTCTCCTCATCATACCCTATTAATTCTGGCTTCTCCTCTTACCTTTCTTGTTACTAATTCCTCCATCTGGAATGATTCTTGGCCCATTCCTAGTTCAGTTTCTAACCATCTTTCCAGGTCTGGGTCAGCCTAGAACCTTCTCCATCCAGTTATCCTCAACTATTCCAGCCCTTGGGGGTTTCTCCCTTCTCTGAACTTCAATAGCCCAATTGCTGAATTGCAACTTAGCATCTCTGCATACTTTCTCTTGAATGAATATACAAAGAACAAGAATAATATTAAAAAATCAAGCCCTACTTTAAACTTTACATAGAGTGACTATGAAAAAGGTATTATCACTATAACTGTTATCAACCATTTCTTATAGCTGAAAAAAATTCAAGGCTCAGGAAATTTAATCGACTTTCCCAAAAGCACTCAATTAGAAGTTGAGAGTTGAACCTAACTTCTAAACTAAATTCAGGGTTTCTTCACTGAACTACCTGAATACCCAGATAGCTCTTAAAATGAGGAACTGTTAAGACTACAAATCAGGTCTTCTGAGTCAAGTAAACAACCATCCTTGAAGTAGATATTTTCAGTGAGTCATTTGTTTCAGTGGGTCAAGAAAGGAATTCTGTGTCAAAGTGTAGAAATGAGAACCTATCTCAAGTTGATAATCAGCTCTCACGTTGAGTGCCCTTCTATACTGAGCCCCCTCACCTTTCTCAGATCATAACTGAAGCTAATCTTTGAAGACCCCATAGTCTCCTTGGTCCCAAGGGGCAGGGTGGTGTAGCATCAAGCTCACATCAGCCTCCCCAATACACATCTCACTCCTTTGAAAAAGGAAGGCCTGGCTGGGCGTGGTGGCTCACACTTGCAATCCCACCACTTTAGGAGGCCGAAGTGAGCAGATAACCTGAGGTCAGGAGTTGGAGACCAGCCTGGCCAACATGGTGAAACCACGTCTCTACTAAAAATACAAAAATTAGTTGGGCAAGGTGGTGGGTGCCTGTAATCCCAGCTACTCGGGAGGCTGAGGCAGGAGAATCACTTGAACCCAGGAGGCAGAGGTGGCAGTGAGCCGAGATCATGCTGCTGCACTCCAGCCTGGGTGACAGAGTGAGACCACATCTCAAAAAAAAAAAAAAAAAAAAAAAAGAAGAAGAAGAAAGAAACAGGAAGGCCCGGAGTACACATGCTGATTTGTGAGTTCCTGAATTGGGAAAAACTCAGATAGCTGAGTGAGCTTGAAATTAAAAAACAGAACTTCATACAATCTTCAGAAGAAATACGCTTGGGCCTGTTGATGAGCAGAGGTGAGTAAAAATAAAACAGCCGTAACCACGACCCCAAACTATCCTGATTTCTTCATCCCTGGCAGGCACCCAGGTGGAACCCAGCTGAAATTGCAGCTCATTAGCACGGACAGATAGAAGTTTAAGGGAAAGTGTGTAGTAAACAATGGTAATCCTGACTTAAGCAGGAGAAAGCGACCTTTCTCTCTTCTCTAAAATAAATCGCTGTTTCGGGCAGCACGTCGCTGTTTTACTATTACTGGTTAATACGACCGCAGGCAGAAGATGCAGCTGTGGCTCCGTGAACAGGCTCCACAGTCAGGCTGAACATAATCCCTCATGTAATGAAAAACCTATTTCTATTTCTGAGGCCTCACTACTCTTCATACTGAAGAGCCTTGTGCCTGTCACACATTTATTGAAGCTTATTACTCATCTAGGCAGCGGGCCCCAGTTAGTATTTGGAATTATATTTTAAATCACACTTTTTCTATTATTTATTTTAGGATTCCAAGGCTATGGTGAAAGCGTGTCAGTGTTATTCTCAATGCGCATTCAAAGGCATTAAAGCCCCAAATCAAAATTCTTTTCTACATGGAGAATCTATATGCACATGTGGAAAACCTTCCGTCAAGACCGCACGACAACCCTCCCGTGCTAGAACCTCAGGACACTTCCAGAGTCACGTGGTTAAGGGTAGGGATGTGAAGTCTTCCCATTCAGCTTTACGGTAATCTTTTCTGGGCTACCGGCTTTATTCCTCCCTCTCACAACATGCTCTTTTCTTTGGCTTTTAAAGATAAATGGATAGAGTCTCTTAGGATGCTGGGGACAGGGCTGTGAACAGATGGGCTAAAACTGTAGCCTCATCATCCAGTGGAAACGTAAGAACTGGCTTAATCTAAGTCAGAGGATTTTCCTAACTGCCCACAAAGCTTGAACTTCTGTTTGTTCACGAAGCCAGTGATGGGCATGTGGTTCTCCCTTGTTCTGTAGAAGCCAATGGAAACTATAATTCTCTTTAGCTATGCATTTGGCCTCCTCTTTTTATATTCCCGGGAATATATACCATATATACCACAGTGACGCAAAGGAATGCTTCTCCTATCTTTTCTGTCTTGGGCATGCTTGCTTTTTCTTATGGTACTTATTTTCCCCTCCATACAAAAAATACTTTCTGCCATTAGGGTCTGCACCCCACTTGGCCTATCATGTGAATGACAAATTAGGCAGCACTTGACACCATTATCTATACAATTCAAATAATTCTTTCTATGTTTCTGCAATTCACACCTGGTTACTTTTCATGTTGGGGGTCTCTCTCTACATTTCTACCAAGAGAGATTCCAGACCAGCTCTTCCAACAAAATCCTACTGTATAACCGTCCTAGTAAGTGACTTTTGAAGGGCATGATAACAAGCCAAGAGCCACTTTAGTCCAATCTGGGTATCTTCTGAATCAGCCGGTTTTTCGGTTTTGTTGTTTTGTGGAATTGTGGGAGACACAGGTACAGTAAAGTTTTTGGCGAGGGGTGAGGCAGTGGTAGCGTGTTATGAAGAAAGAATTATAAAGGGCGTGGGCAAAATTAGCAAGGTATTCAGACATGCAATTATAAGAGTTCAGACTTGGCTTTCGTGTGATCTCTGTATCTTTTTTTTTTTTTTCATGTTTTGACAGCATTCTCCCTGGGTGGGGTACACAGCTTGTTTAAGAAATCCCTTAGTCATACAAACACGACAGACAGCTCTTTTTCTTCCTTCAAGATGCATTTACTCACAGATCATTTCATTGTATCCACTCTCCTATTTGCCTCTGACATTAAAACAAGTCATTGGTGTTTCACTACAATATGGATATTACCATGGGTCAAGTGACCTTTCTGAAAAGCTTAATTCCTGACAGTTTTGAAGAAAAGAATCAAACACCATGCAATCAGCACTCACATCCCCAGAAAAGAAATAACAGACATTTTCTCCCAGACAGGGCCAAGTCCATGAGACCTTAGGCAGCACCTTCACCCAATGACCTTCCACCCAAGGAACCGAGGGCAGAGGTGGGGATGAGGGGATGGGGACAAGAGTTGGAAAAAATCACAGATCCACAGACTGGTAAATTTTTTAAAAGCCTAAAATGAAATTACTTTATAATTGTTTATGTATATGACTTGAAAAAGTTGTATGACTTAAAAAAAATTAACCCTGACAGAGCAGGATAAATCTGGACTTCCCCTAAGGCTATTTAAAGGTGGAGCATATAGGGGAGGAGAGAGGAGGAAAAAGAAACATTGGTATCCATATCTGTGCAAATGAAAACATTGTGAAAGATTAAATCATTGGAAGCAGGACTAGAAGTTGGTTTCCTGAAAGTCAAACCAAATCCACCCCTCCAAATATTTTATTAAGATGTGCACATATTAAAAGAGGTTTCTGACTGGCACTTCTGAAGCAGGGTCAGTGGGGATAGTGGCGTGTGTGTGTGTGTGTGTGTGTGTGTGTGTGTGCATCCCAAATGGGGGCTGACCTCCCTTCCCTTCTCTTTCACTGCTCCACTCCCAAGTCCCCACTACCATTAGCCATGGCCTGGGCATATCTATGTCCTGGTCTAGACCAGACCCTGTCCCATTGGGATTAAGAGACTCTCCTAAGTGTGGGCAGTTCATAAATCCATAGAATTTGATGGGGAGCTAACATTGCAGGGTAATCTCAAATATCACTACTGGATCTTTCTTCACACTATGAAGTTAAGCAAAGTAAGGCAGGGGAAGGGTCTGGTATAAAATAATTCTTCTCCCTCATGTAGATTTTTTTAAAAATCAGGATTGAAAAGAAGATGTTCAAGAATGCCCTCGCTTGATTAAAAAATAGACTTGCTCTCTGGCTTCAAGGATCATTCCAATGACAACACACTTGAAGACAGAGGCAATTTGGAACCCCCAACTTGCTATGCTCTCTGGAGAACCAGTGGTCATGTTCAATCTTTCCATCTGTTACATCATTTTCAGTAGCAAGGGTTGTAGCTGAATTACATGGAGATCAATTAGACACAACAGAAGATAAACCACCTCTAGTGCAAAGTGATTTTGTAGCATAAGTTGTTTCTCGAGGCCCTCCTTCATACTATATTTGAAATATAGATTGATGTTCAACATTAGACACATTACTCTCTTCTATTAGGCAAGAGTCTGCTGTGTCTATAAACTCAATTTCCTTTATCGTGGTAGCTTTCTGGTTTATTTGGATAAATGGTGAGTTGCCCACTGTTGTTTATCTAAGTAGTTCATGAGGGGACCGAAAGTTTAATGATGTAAGATGAGGTGGCGAAACAGCACCTCCAAGCAATTCACAATGATTGCTTTTCATCTCATTACCTTGGTTGGACTTATAGGTTCAAGAAATTGTGCAGAAGATATTTGTAATTTGGTACGCTGGGTGCCATTTTCCCCTCCTATTTTTGTCCTTTAATTGTTCCATATTTTATCCCAACTGATGTATGGCATTTCCTAGTTTCCCTTGTTAGTTAATGGTTCTAATTACTCTGTTCTCAGCATCTTATGCCTTTTTCTTTCTTCTTAATTTCATCCCACCCTTTTTGGTATTAATTCCTCTTTCCTTGGCTCTTGACTCTTCACTGTTACGCCAGCTTTTTTGTGTGTGGGTTTTTTTTTTTTTTTTTTTTCTTAAAAACTTTATAAATTTAAACTCGGGAAAAGATAATGTCATCATTTGATGAAAACAGACTGGATAAAAATAGACACACACGTCCTCAATTTCTTATTGCACATTGGTTAGACCTCTCTACATGTCCAGGAAACAAAAAGGATGGCTGATCATTGATTTATACCAATCAGGTAATAAAAAGCTTTTTAGTATAAAAGCTTCTGTTCCCCTGACGGTCCCGGGAAAATGAAACTCAGATGCCTTCTATCGCTGCTGTGTATGCCTGATTAACACCAGGACAGGAGATGCTTATGCAAGTCATAAACTTACCCCAGGCTTTTAAAACTTTCCTGGTAACTGCACTGTTTCATTTGTTGCTTTTTGGGATCTGGGTCCAGGAAAAAAATTTCAAGTAAAAATGTCCTGGATATTAAGGCTGGCCTGCAGATTTCAGCACACAATGTGACCAGCCAATCACATGCCAAAGTGAAATTTCTTGCCTAATGGAAAAGCATTGAATGAATATACATGAACCTATTCAAGTACATTTAATAAATTGTAAATTAATTAACATAAAACTAATATACAGAGTAACAAGTATTTTCTTCATGGGAAAAAGAGTCTTAACTCACAATTCTCTCGGGATTCAGGAAGTCTACAAATCTTGTTACTAAAAGAAAGTTTAAACACACTACTCTAAATTTAGCTAATGTCCCAGAAGTCTATGTTTGTAAAATTTGGTGCATAAGGCAGCCTTAAAACCAGTTTCAAAGATGCATCTAATTCAAAGGCACACTGAACTTCCTTGAAAGATGTCATCTTGTTTATCATGGCCTGAAGAACAGAATGCATTTGACACACTGCCACTGACCTTTCCCTGTGGAATATAAGCAAGTCTAATCTAAACTTCATTAACGTGACTTTAAAATGCTCATGGTGTAATATAAGTAAGCAAACTGACAGAATTGCATCATGACTGCAAAGGCAAAAGCAAGGTAATATGCCCTTCTTTTATAAAGACAGAGTCCCTAGGGGAGGGCCGAACATGTTTGCACAAATCTCCACACAAATGACCTAACTCAACTGAAAACCCATCCCAAGGGAAGGGCCTTCCCTAATAACTGCAAAGAAAGTCATGATGAAAGAGATGTAAAGGTTGGAGGCAAAGTTTCTCCTTTCTTCTCATCCATAGCTTTGGTTTTCAGAAACAAACGAAAAAAAAAAAAGCCTTTGAAAGATGACACATATTATGTATCTAATAATTTTTCTCTCTTTCCAAGAAGGGAGGATAGTATTTTCTTTAGCAAAACTCTTCTTACCAACATGTAGCTTAGTGCTGTTATATTTTCTGATACAGTGTGATATTTACTTATTAATGCCAGAAGGCTGATGACATAAAAAGCGAAATTAGCAGAACATGCAATGCATTATCTTCTTTTTTATGGTAATGTTAAATGTGTTAATACAGTTGATGGACTATTTGCTCTCTGAATGCAGAGAATCTTATTATGAAACATCAATTTAATAAATGACTTGTATGATAAGAGAAGGGCTCAGGCAAACATTCTGGGTGTCTATTCTTAATAATAAAAACATGAATTTTCTATAAAAGATTTTTCAATGGAGGACACAAAAAAGTCTGGTTTTAGGTGACCTTAAGAGAAACATGTATGTTTTAGAAGTTTGCTTTGGGTTAGGTTTCTGTTGTATGAGGCTATGTAGCTAAGCAAGGCATTTCAGAGCACAAAAGATTCTGTGTGGGTTGTGTACACAGACCTAATTTACCATATAATAGTTCTTTTCTCTACTTGGTGCCTTGTAGCGATTGCTTTCTTTTCTTAGTACATCCTCATTTACAGAGAAACAGCCAACAGACTTTTAGATTTATGCCATTATTTGCTTCTTCACCTTGAACTCCAACTAAATTCTGCTACACTTTTGTAATATGAGTGCCAAACGATGGCCTTATGCCAGACACAAACACTTCCCAGTTTCTCTCAGCCAGTTCTCTTGATTTCAGGGAATCACAGATTCCTACTAAAGGGCTTAAATGTGGTGCTTACACGGCCCCCTAACCATTCCTTTGCCTAAGTGCTTTCTAACTCAGAAGTGCAATTTGGGAACAGAGGCAATTACCACATCAAGAAACCGAAAACCTCCCCTTACATAGGGGAACAGTGAAGCTAGGGATCGGGGATTCTGGGTATTTGGAAAATATCTTCCACAACTGGTACAACTCAGATGTAACCCTAATCAGCATTCATTAGTTCAACAAATATGTACTGTTGCCTACGAAGTGCTGGGCAGTGCAAGTCACTATTTTGGGCATACTCTTCTCATTGGACCTGGCATAGGTGTGCAGTGGCTAGTACAACAATCACCATAGCTCCATTTAGTTGAGCTTCTATTGTGTGACAGGTACCACCATGTTCCACTGACTATAAGATTCAGAATTTTAAAAATACTTCCACAAGTCTGGGATCAGAATGCACCTTATAATTGGTGGTGTATTACAGGGCCTTTGTGACCTACCTATGCACATGGTTGTTACATCAATGTAGAATGCCTATGCCTATCTCTTTCCAAATATATAAAATAAAAATTACAAATGCTAAGAAATCACGGCATAGTTTAATTGACAACCTCTTTCCCCCTTAGGGATGCACAATGAGGGCATTTCTCATAATTGATGACATACTGGATTTGAAGAAGAGTTGCATGCATCTACCATTTCAATGAATGCTTGAGGCATCTTTACAAAGTAGGAATTCTCCCCATTTTTCTGATGAGGAAACTAAGGTGCAGAGATTTTAAATAGCAAGCCCATTGTTACATGGACTTTATGTATACAGGCCAGACTTCAAACACAGCCCTCTCTGACACCAAAGTCCATATACGTGCTTTCTATGACATCAAGCTGCTTCTTGTCTAATTACCAAGGCAAAGCAAGAACCTGAAGTTGTGTTCCAGGTGAAACACAGAATGAAATAACAGTAATTTACAGTCCATTAGAAGTTGTTCTCAGAATCCTCAATCAGGAAACCCCAAGCACAAATAAATGAACCAAGAAAAGACTTCAGAAATGGAGAATTTAAAGCACGCTGTGAAAGCTGAAGGGCCTGTTGGCTTGGCCACCACCCAAAGGAATCCAGTCAAATAAGTAGGGTGTGCGAAGAAGTCAACACTGATGTTCTAGCATCCTATTACTGCTTCTGGATGGATGACTGTTAGAGAGATCATTGTTACAGACAGAAAGTCCAGGGCAAGGCTTGAATGGTGATTCAGGGATAGTAGGTGGAGAACTCTCCATATTCATTTACTCAGTGTATACTCTGTGGAGGCATGAAGTCCTGGACTGGCAGACCCACTATTGTTTCCTTGGCGCCTTTGAGGTGCGCAGGGTTGTGGCACCTATCACTCCTCTCTGGTTCTGTATTATGATGTTCTACAAAGTCAAGATCAAAATCTGCTTCCTGGCTCTCATCGCCAGCATCTGCCCACAAGGGCGGGAAAGCCCTGCGTTGGCCAATTATCCTGATTTCTCATGGGAATCTTGGAGAGGAAAGCAAAGGCATCTCCCCACAGCTGCTGACCCTCCTGAAGCACTTCAAGTCCCCCAGATTGCACAAATATGTTTTTAAAGAGGTCACATCCTCTTCTGAAGCAGAGGGATTCATTTTTTCTGAATGTCAAACACGAGGTACAAATATTGCCACATGGCCACTAGGTGATGGAGGCCTAGCTAATGAATGATGTAATTTTCTTTCCATAAATTGACAGGCCCTCTGAAATCAGATGTGCAGTTATGAAATGGCAGTCCCCCTGCCAAAGACTCACCAGTGTGTAAGCACTGACAGGACTTTATTATCAGGTTAAGAGCACATTAGCATATCTATTAGATAAGAAGTCTGCTACTAACACTGGCATAGATAATATAACTGGGTCTCCTGACTTACTTGTGGGCAGATCGCTTTTTCTCAGTTTGACCACCTGGGCCCTGGGAGTTGGGTGGAAATTTTATTTGCTGGACTGTTCAGATTTAATCATTAGCATTTTGCCCTTTAGATGTGGGAGGTAAGTACACAACTTGGAATTCATACAGGAGGATGAGGTTTCCCATCGCTCCAGATAGTCAAAGAGCAGTGAGTTGGAATGAGAGGGCTGACATTTTTCCTAGTCTGCGCCCCCACAAAAGATGCCAGGCAAGTGTACCATTCTCATCATTTTCTGTCATTTTCTTTATGTTTTCTCCAAACCTGCTCTGTTCAGTGAGATGAGAATACACAAAATAGCAGCAGAGAACGCAAGATTCATCAGCGTGAGTCTCAACATATCAATTTTCAAGTGTAGCAACTTTAAACACATGGTAGGCTTTTAGTTTCCATAGAAAATAATCTCTCATTGTTTTCAAAAGAAACTGAAAGCACCCCAAATTACCACACTTTTAACATCCTGACATGTTGATGGCCCGTGTTCTTTCCAGATCAAAGTCAGAGTGGCAGAAGACAGAGTGTTGAGCAGCTAACTTCAAACATAGTATTTCATATTTGGCAGGAATTACTGTAGTGAAAAAAGACAAGGTGACTTTCTAATATATATATATGTATTTTAGTTTGGCAGAGATCTGAAGAGCTAAGAACTAATTTAGGATGACATAAATGCTCTTATCTTTCTCTCTCCTGCCTTCCCTTCCCAACCCCATGAAGTGTCTTTGGCAGAAGCTCAGTGTATGTTGTGTATTGTTTTAGCTCAGGGGTGACAGTCTGAGTCCCATGTCACGCCGAACTCTTGTGTTGACTCTCGCTTTAGAATTTCTAAGATTATCTGGAGTTAAACAACAGAGTCACACATGAGAGGCATCTTTCTTCCTTGATGTGGGGTAGCCCCGCAAGAACTTTGATGCCTTTTAAGGAAACTAGATCTATTCCAATGTTAACCTAGGACAAGAAAGCAATGATGTCATTCCATGACACAGCACTATTACCATCTGTTGGAAAATCTCAACAATGAAGGCATCAGAAACTGAGTAACTTCTAAAAACAGGTGATAATTTTCCAGAGGAACCTGGGATAATCAACGATTGAGGACAAATGAGTACTAGGCAAAATGGCCAGGCAATTCCACTCTATCCATGGATTGGAGCACTGTTTCAAGCAGTCTAGTTAAAAGCTATGCTTTCAGGATGAAGTGTCCTAAAATTCCTACTAAAATTTTCCTTGGAAAAATTTATCCTGTAGAAAGTATTTAAAGAGAAAAGTGACTTGCTTTTTCTACTTTTTGGTTTGGGCCAGAAAGTCAGCTGCAATTACTCATTATGAAATGGAGTTGCATTATCAGAAAATGTCAGTCACCTGCTTCACTGACAGTGGACATATGGTTGGACTCTTAAAGACGGTTGGAAAGCAATTTTTTGTAATAAAGGTGTGACACCCTGAAAGGTATTCTTAGGAAATAAGTTGTAATGTAATCAAACAAGGGTTGACAAACTATGGCCTGTGGACCAAATCCAGGCTGCCACCTGTTTTTGTATGGCACATAACCTAAACAATGGGTTTACATTCTAAATGGCTGAAATTTTTTTAAAAGAAAATAATATTTCATAACACATGAAAGTACTTAAAAGTCAAAAACCAGGGGGCATAATTAAAGTTTTATGGCTGCACAGCCACGCCTGTTTGTTTACACACTGTCTATGGCTGTTTTTAACATACAACAGCAGAGTTAAACAGTTGTCACTAAGTAGAACACGAACCAAAAATATTTAGTCTCCAACTTTTTGCAGAAAACGTTTGCTGACCTCTATAACATAAGACAACTGGAAAGCAGAAATATGAGGACCAATTATAATACTGAGGAGATTCAATATTCTATATTCTATAATATAGAATAGCTTCTATCCACTGAGTTAGAAGATGATTCAGGAAGGAGGAACCAATTACTCTACCTTGCTAAAGAGGGCAGAACTAGATAAGGTGAGTTAATGCTACTAACGGGACCGTTTATTTCAGTTTCATACAGTATGTGAGAAACTGGTTAACTTCAATCTTGAGGAGAAAGGAGTGAAGAGAAAGACCTTCGATGAGACATCAAGAGACCAAGGGCCTAGTGCTTGCCCTGCAACTACCTACCTAGCCAGGAGACTTTAGACTCTCTGGGCCTCAGTGTCAGTGCTTGTCAAATGATCATAATATGCAGATTTTATGGGGATATGATTCAAATTGAATAGTTATATAAAAGTGCTTCAAATGGGCTGGGTGCAGTGGCTCATGGCTGTAATTCTAGCAGTTTGGGAGGCTGAGGCGGGTAGATCACTTGAGACCAGGAGTTTGAGACCAGCCTGGCCAACATGGCAAAACCCCGTCTCTACTAAAAACACAAAAATTAGCTGGGCGTGGTGGTATAGGTCTGTAGTCTCAGCTATTTGGGAGGCTGAGGCATGAGAATCCCCTGAACCCGGGAGGCAGAAGTTGCGGTGAGCCGAGATCATGCCACTGCACTCCAGCCTGGGCACCTGGGCAACAGAGTGAGGCTCTGTCTCAAAAACAAACAAACAAACAAAAAAAGTGCTTCAAATGGAAATGCTTCTAGTTCTAAACAGGTAGAAGGTTCTAACTAGTGATTGTTATGCATACTATCAAGATAACACAACACATCTAGTATAAAATAGGTGAGGTTGGTTATAAAATACTTTGGTTACATGAATCAGAAACTTAGGGACTTCTGGTGGTGCAGGCAATGAAAGTACTTGAGCTGCCTAAAGAAGAAAGACACCTTCCTGAGAGGAAAGTCTCTTGCATTTCACAGAAAAATTCTCCTAAACCAGTATCCTCCTAAACCAGTATTCCCACAAATAATTGTTTGTGCCAGGGCCTGAGTGATGCACAAAGTGGTCCCCTGGTGGTTTATGCAGCTTTTCAGAGTAATTTATTCCAGGATGTTTGTACACTGAGAGAATCTGGCACAGAGAGGGTCTGATGGAGGAGCATATCATAAAAGTTCTCTGACCCCAGCTGTGTGGGTGGGAACTGGGCATCTTTGCTGAATTGGTAAAGGCCTGGGTCTTCTAGTTTGCACAAGGGCTGGCATTCTGCTTTTACACTCACCCACGGGCCTGGATCTATGGAAGAACGTGTCAAGGGGCTGAGCTATTCCAAATTGCTCATTTCTGGAAAGTCTTCTTTCTTCGGGTTTGAACATGCAAGGATGATAATTTCACTTATTTGTCACAGTGCCTGGCAGGCCTGAACCCACTGTCTGTCCATAAAGGTCCTGAGGCTGATGCATCAATTTCAGGAGCTGTCATGTTCTAGTGGAATGCAGAGTCATGTGTGAACCAGAATGGATTCAGCCCTTAAAAGCGCCGGTCTCCTTAACAGGAGGGCCTCGGTTTTTATGTTGTCTTTCTGCCCTTCCCTGATGGCTTGTTTTCCAGCTGGGCACAATCACTGGTTCTTCCAAAAGGCACTTTTCTCTGTGTTTGCAATGCACTGTTTATGCCCCTGCAGCTTGGTAAGTAATAATATACTGCTTTTCATCTTCAAAGTGATTTATACACATTAATTAATCCTCACCATACTTCTGAGTTTCTGCACGTAAATAATCATCCTGCTCCCATGATGTACTTAGGAAACCAAGACCCAGAAGGCAAACAAGTTTGCCAAGGCTAAGGAGAAAGGAGTCACTGGGGCCAAGATCAGCACTTCAGATCCTGACCCCTTACCATGCTTGCAGACCTGCCATCACCTCTGGAGAGTGGCTGAGAGTAGCCCTATAGCTGCATGCTCACTGCCATCACTGCAAAGTAAATTGGCCCATTATATCACTCATTTTGTGTCATAAACTATTTCCTGATACTCCAGGGTCAAAGCATAATCTTACCTAAAGAATACATAATAAGAAATGATGGATTATGAATTAATAAATGATGCTAAGATGCTCAGGTCCAGCTTCCAGCAGCCTGCAGACTGAAAATAAACATATTTCCTAATCTATCATTTACAAGTTACATACCTGATTAAAACATTAAACTCTCATTGTACGGTTTCCCATGTATATGATTGCCCTTACAGAAAGCTATTCTATTTTAACTATCAAGCCCCATAAATCAGGCAGTAGCTATCTACCTCTCTCCTGCAAGCAGAGTAGAAGGGGCACTGGGGACGCTATTGGCAGAGGCAGGCAGTACCTCAATTTCTGTAGCTGGGATCCCAGTGGTGCTCAGTGGCCCCGCAGAACATTAGGCCTGAAAAGTAAGCGCATGAACCCTTTCTGAAGTTTCTGACACAAAGCCAAATCATGAAAAGACCCCGAAGGCACATTCAATTTGCTTCTACGGAGCCCCCTGAACAGACACCTGCGGAAGCACACAAAGCTACCTTTAGCAACACACAAGGGTCTACTCAAGTTATTCAACGGGGCAACAGATATCCTTCCGCCTTTCTCAGGTCAATCCATTACTTCATCCTTCATCAAGAGGTAAGTGAGAAGAAGACATGACTTGAAATTAGGGTTGGGTAGGTCTCAGGCCTCTGTTCCGGTATAGAGCTGTGATTTAGAGTGCAAGCTAGACTTTTGCAAAGCCCCAGATGAACACGGCACCTTTCCCTGGAGGGTCAGTTTTCTCACTTTGGGAGGGCATTCCTGAGAAATGCAACTGGTAAGGAATATAAATGCTTATTTTTCCATATTAAGACAATCATAGCTCTAGTGTGGAAGAAGGTGAAAAATTTATGTCAATTGTTGGTTTGTATTGGTGCCTTAGGCAGGGCCCCAGATCTGTAGGGGTGCACAGTCATGCCCCTTTGCCATCAGGCAAGCTTAGGAGAATGGGGCCAGTTCCTTCTTTGGCAGATACCATGCTCGCTGCCTGGGGATGAAGGAAAGTGTGGGAGCCCCCAGTGCTGAGCGAGAAGGGAGGGTTTATGCGGAGGGAAGGGGCAAGGCCAACACAGTCAGGGTTGCCTTTTCTTTTCTCTTAAATGGGAGGAGTTTCAGCATACGTGTTGGGAACTGTTTTGGAGTCAGCTTCATTGAGCTGGTGTTTTATGGGTTTGCTTTGCAACATGGCACAGCCAAACTGGGCCGGTCTCTCATAGCTGCCCTGAAACCAAGCCAGAACCATCAAGTGTTTCAAATAAACTTTAACAAACATCACCATGGCCTCTTCCTAAGCCAGGAGATCTGCCTTTGGCAGGCTCAACTGACAGAGCAGCAGCACTGGGGATCTTTGTTGGGGCCAGGAACTGTGAGCAGGCTTTGTGTGCAGCCCGAGAAGCTCTTATGCACGTGGCACCCTGCCTCTGGGCGCTCAGCATCTGCCACTTTCCGTGGTGACGCGGCTACACCCTATGGCTGTAAACCAACACCTCTGGCGTGCGGAGAAAGATACTCCAGCAACTTCACCTATGTGTCATACACTGAGTCACCAGAAGCCCCCTTGCCAGGAGAGGTGACCCTGATTCAGATTCAGCTGCCCATGGTGAGGAGAGAATTGAGGCTGAGAAGACAGACTGTGGAAGGGATATGGGCAAGGCCAAGTGTGTCTGGGTAATTCAATTCTGTATAAAGACCTGGATGGATGCTCCAGCCTGTCAGTCCTGTTTCTGTTCCACAGCTCTGAAAATAAGCTAGCTACTTTGGCTTTCTCTCGAATCAAGATGTTCTCAGGCATGCCAACCGCTATTCTTCAATTCGGTTTTTGGCTGAAGTTAACCAATGTTGCATACATCTCAAAGCACAGACCTGGGTTAAAATCCAAGGATGGAGAAAACTAGAAGGCCACTCCGAGAGTGAGGGATAGGTTTGCGGGAATGACAAGTCTCAGCTCATCTCCAAGAAAAGATATAGTAAGGATGCTTAATTTCTCTTCTGATGAATGTCATTTAGAAACATGAAGGAGAAACTCATCAGATTTAAGTAGATTTCAGGAGGGAAAAAATCACCTCCATCCATCACTCATTGTCACATCTTTCAGGAGCCAAGAAGCAAACTGTACAGACGTCAGAGGGCCTCTAGATTCACAAGTCCATGGCCTCTTCCCCACGTTGTCACCCCCAGCGTTGCTGAATGAGGCCGCCCTGACTTACCTATGAAATACGCCAGCAAAATAGCCAAGAGGAGGGCCGCGGCGATGGCAGAGAGGGCGGCACATTTCCAGCTGCAGTACTTGGAGGGCTTCTTCAGCTTGAAAGCCTTCCTGGAGAAAGTATTCCTGGGCAGCAGGCGGGGCGGGGGTGTGTAAACCGTTCCTGAGGTCAAAGGGTATCCTGGGGAAGAGCTGCTAAACAACGGTGTGCTCCCCGAGGAGGTCTTGAAGAGGAAGTGCCTGCCAGGAAAAGGGAAACAGTCAGAGTGGCCATGGGTAGCCAAGGAGCAACCTTTAGCTGTTTTTCTTCCACCCTGCTCTATCTAATCCTAGCATAATCCTAGTTAACTAAGCTTACGCTGGAGTGAAGAAGGGGTGAACATTACATTCAATGATGACATAAATTAATTCCACAAATGTGCATAATTTGCTCCTTTCACATATGCATCTAGTTGTTATCTTCCACAACAACCTGCAAAACATTCAAAACAAATATGGAAACTGAATGACTGTCACCTCCTCAGAGATGATGCGGTTGAGGATGCTAAGCGTTTTCACATATCAGATACCCACTATTTAAAAAAAAAAAAACTTTTATTTTGGGTTCATGGATACATGTGCAGGTTTGTTATATAGGTATACTTGTGTCACTGGCATTTGATGTACAGATTATTTTGTCACCCAGGTAAAGAAAATGTGGCATATATACACCATGGAATATTATGCAGCCATGAAAATAATGAGATCATGTCCTTTACAGGAACATGGATAGAGCTAGATACCTACTATTGAAAGGTACTTGAAATGTATTGTCACAACTATTGACAAACTAAATGTTTTAATATCTCCATTTTATTTTATTTTATTACGTTTTAAAATTTTTAATTTTTTCTTTCTGTAATCCAGATATATTCTTTTTTAAAATTTCAATAGTTTTGGGGGTACAGGTGTTTTCTGATTACATGGACAAGTTCTTTAGCGGTGATTTCTAAGATTTTGGTGCACCTGTCATCAGAGCAGTGTCCACTATACCTGATATGTAGCCTTTTATCCCTCGCCCCCTCCACCATTCCTTCCAAGTCTCCAAAGTTTATTATATTATTCTTATGCCTTTGCATCCTCATAGCTTAGCTCCCACTTATAAGTGAGAATATATGATGTTTGGTTTTCCGTTCCTGAGTTATTTCACTTAGAACAATGGCCTCCAGTTCCATCCAAGTTGCTGCAAAAGCCATTATTTCATTCCATTTTTATGGCAGAATATCTCCATTTTAGATGGGAGATATTAGGCTTGAAGACACCAAGCAACTGTCTGAGGACTGAGACCCAGAGCTCTGTCTTTTGATAAAACCTGTGTGCTTACATGTTACCCTACACTGTCTCACCCTTGTTGTTCTATTTTCACCTCCCCTGAAATCCTGATTCCTGTTCTGAGATGCCTTCTCCAGGTCATGTGATCATGATTAGTTCTTTGGAATCGTCTTTGCCTATCGATTGAATAGGTGTCCGTGTTAGCCAGAGCTGTGGTGTGACAACCACACCACAGAACCATATGGTAGAACAGGCAGTGCAGAAGAGGATATAGCTCCTCCTCAGGGTCAGGAGTCTGTCACTCCACGGGCACTTTAAGGAAGGACCATTAATTCTCTGACGATTCTTTCTTATACATGCCACTCCTAAGACTTCAAATGTGACTTGCTAGACCTTGTTTAAAATGATGATTTGTCTTCCAGGAAATATGTAGCGGGGTTTCAGGCAGGAGTTAAGTAAATGCTAGAGTCTGAGCAGCTGGAGGCCACGGTCTATGTCTTATTTTGTACCTTGTTTGTCCTATGTTCCCAGTACTCACATCGAGCCCAACATGCAGAGGGGGATTTTAGTGAATGAATGAGTGAATGAATGAATGAGTCCTCTCATTACCTTGTAGTTTTACTCAGCTGCAATTCTAAGGTTTCAAAATGTTACTACAGTTATTTCCTTTCTCTTCACCTCTTTGGTAGGTGCTACTTAGTTTATTGGCCACTTACAATGTGTCAGTTACGATGCTACATGTTTCACTTGCAACTAAACCTCACATTAACCCCAGGAGGTGGGTACTATTATTACCTCAATTTTACAGATGAGAAAACTGATGCTCGGAGTTGGTAAGCAGGGTCATTAGGGCTCAAGCTCTAGTCTGCCTGACTTAAAAAAAATTTTTATTTACATCCAGTTAGACCCTTTGGAAGCTTTAATCAGACCTACTACACCACACTGCCTTGCCTCTGGGGGCTAGCAGGCTTTCCCAGTGGGCTTCTAAGGCAGGATTGCTGTCATTACAAATATTTGTATCTTGGCTGCTTCCAGATAAAACCTTGAAAGTATTTTAATCCTTCACAGAGATCAAACAAACCCAATACGACTGACAATCATGTCAGAAAATGAGTATCTGATTAGTGAATTATTTAACACAGCTAACATTAAAATAAAGCTTAGAAGTTTGATTCCATAACTAAGACTTTGGACTCCTTGTCCAACGGCTCTCTTTTAGTGCTCCATTTTAAAATGGTGTTTTGGAAGAGGAGGCAGTAAGCATGGTGTTCATGACAGCACTGTATCACAGGACAGACCTTGGTAGTCCTTCCTGGTCATGCTATTTCCGACAAGTACCTGACACTGCTTTTGAGAACCTCCATCTCCTCATTTGTAAAACAGAGGTAATAAGAGTACAGGTACCTCATAACTGCTTACTGTGAGGATTGCAACACTGTGTAGGAAAAGCATCACTAATCCCATAATATCATGCAGGATTACATAGCAAAAGCACTTAACCAAGGTGTGTCTCATAGTAAGTGTCAGCCCATGTGAGTAGCTTTTAGTATTAATTCTTCAGAGCTACATAAGGAGCCTGAAATGTAGATTTTAATTTAAGGCTTGGCAAATGTTGAACAAACACCTGAAGAGTTCTCTAAGTCACTAAATAATAGTCTGCTGCCTTATAACAACACTAGAACATATCCACAGCGGAATTTGATTTAGGACTCCTTCAAATTTATTTCTTACAGAATTCTCCCAGAGTGAGTGTTGAAAATAGGAAATCAAATGAAAACAAAGGAACGTAAAGGCATTGTAAGGAGTCACTAATGAGTGAGAACATACGAGTTCCAGTTCTCGCATCCTCAGTGATCTTGCCAATTTCTAGGGCTTCAGCCACCACTAATGGGTCTTGAGTCTCCAAAGCTCCATTTCTATCTAGCTCATGACTCCTTAGCTCCTGACCCACATCCCGTTGTGCATTGGGTAGCTTGTCTTCTACATTTCACAGCTATCTTGAACAAGTCACAACCAAACTCAGACTATATTCCTTTACACGCCCAAGTCCACCCCTCCTGGACTTCCTTTACTCCCAGTTACCCAAGGAACTTCCTCCTTTTCCCTTGCCTTTCCCCATCCAATAGCTTAACGAATTCCATCAATTTTATTTCTGAAAACCTCACCCACTAACCCCATCCTTTAGCCTTCCTGCCTTTTCCTTCCGAAGTCACAATGCCAGTGTGCTCTGGCTTACAAATCCATGGTTATCCTTCCATGCCTGAAAGGGGAGACCTAAGTTTCAACATGGAACCAGTCTCTCTACAACCACTACCCATTTTTGGACCCTTGTTTCTAATCAGTGTTCTCAGCTCCTGTGCACTCACGCTTCAGCCATACAAAAAGACACACTTTCTTTTAACAAGCCCACTCAGTTGAATCAAATGGCTTTTTCTGTTCTGTCTCACCTAACCCATCCTAGCTAACTCCTACCCAACTTCTAACCATCTACCTGGGGAATCTATTCTAACATGGCCCCCGTCACTTTGTGCACTCACAAATGTATCTATCTGTCTATCTATCTATCTATCTATCTATCTATCTATCTACCTACCTATCTATCTATCTATCTTAGATTCTATTTATAAATAGAAACTTATTTCTCCCATGATACGGTTATATCCTGGTGTTATTAATCTCTCTCTCTATATGTTATTTTAAATGTGTCTATCCCCAACCAGAATGTGAACTCCTGGACACTTGACCTGGTATATATTCCTTACTCCTGTTATCTCTAGAGTGGAAACATTAGTGCCTGGGTATCAGTCATATTTGTGGACAGAATAAATAACTTGAAAATAGAAATGTTTTAGCACCATGAGAGCAACATGGTGAAAATTAAGAAGTTTAAATTGGCTTTAATGTTATTTTTAATACTCATTTATAAGAAACATATAAGGCTATGATTATATCTTGCATATGGCACCTCTTCGTGAAATCCTAAAAATGTTCCCTTGACAATTTAGTCCATTTTCTACACTTTCTTCTAAAAATAAAGTCAGCTTAGGTCACATGTCATCAAACAAAGCACCCTTTCTCCCTGACAAAGGCTTCTAATAACATTGAGAATAAAATCAGGTGTCTTTCTCATGACCTACAACTCTGCATGATCTGCCCTCTGGCTACCTCTCCCACTGAAGCTTCCACCGCTGTCATCCTCCCTTACTCCATCCATCATATTGTCCTTTTACTGTTCCCATCATATCACATCTTCTTGCCTCAGGGTCTTTGCACTTACTGTTCCTTCTGCTTGGAAATATCTGCACAACTTGTTCCTTCAATCTCTGCTCTCATAGCACTTTCTCAGAGAGATCTTCCTAGACCCTTTCAATTTCTTTTACTATCTGCCCTGTCATAACTGCCTTATTTTTCTTCATTAAATGCATATGTATATTTGCATATTACATATTTTCTGTCCCCCTCATTAGAACTGAATTTCAATAAAGTTTAAAATAATTATTTTTTTCATGCTGTATCCTATCACCTAAAATAGAGCCTGGCTTACAGTGGGGGAACTCAAGAAATCTTCGTTAAATAAATAACTTACAACCTTTTCCAAGACCAAAATAATGAATGCTAAAAGAATAGTGCTGTGAACATTTTTAATTTTAAAATAGGCTCCTCCTGCCGTGTTGATGCCTGTTTGCCAAACAGATTTACAAGTTTGCATATGTACATGCAGGCAAGAGTCTATATTTACACATGCAAGGCCAGATCCCTCCACAGAAAAAACAACCTGCATACTTTTCAGCACTGCATAAGCCCTCGCAGGATGTATCTCTCAGGCCGCTCATTGGCACTGTGGTGTCTGTGATGATCGCAGCTAAAAGAAACCCGTTTAGTTATCATCTCCCTTCCTTCTAGTTTCTGGGGTTTAAAATGATTAAACAAAAAAACAATGATAAGTAGAATCCTATTTCTCCCATGATACAGTTACACGCTGGTGTCACTAATCTTTAGAAGATTAAATTCAGCAAACAAAAAGAGAAAGATTCGATAGAAGTGATCTTCAGACTGTGTCCCATAAATACCTGGAATTTGTACTGTTTTTAACGCAGTACTCAAGTGATCACCTGGTCCCAGGAATTTGTATTGTTTTTAATGCAGCCCTCAGTGTTAAAAACAGTACAAAATCCTGGGCCCTATCCAGGTATGAGGATAGGGTCTGGGAGTATATTGATTAAGAAGCTCCCTAGTGGCCGGGCACGGTGGCTCATGCCTGTAATCCCAGCACTTTGGGAGGCTGAGGCAGGCGAATCATTTGAGGTCAGGGATTCGAGACCAGCCTGGCCAACATGGTGAAATCCCATCTCTGTAAAAAATACAAAAAAAAGTAGCCAGGTGTGGTGGTGGGCACCTGTAATCCCAGCTACTTGGGAGGCTGAGGCAGGGGAATTACTTGAACCCAGGAGGCGGAGGTTGTAGTGAGCTGAGACCGTGCCATTGCACTCCAGACTGGACAACAAGAAGGAAACTCTATCTCAAAAAAAAAAAAAAAAAAAAAAAGGAAGCAAAGAAGCTCCCTGGCTGATTCTAGCGTACATTAACATTTAAGAAATTCTACCTGAATCATTTTTATGCCCTTCCAAATGCATCTTACTTGCAGAGGACACACCAGATTGTTAGCAGATATATATTTTTTAATGTAAGCTTTGAATGTGGGCATCTTTAGGTGAAGTTTCATGAAGTCTGCAACTCCCTTTCAAAAGATTCAGCAAAAAGATCTCTATCTCTTAAGCTCTATAAAAATAGATAAGGCAAATGTGGCAAAATGATAGCAATTGTTGAAACCAGGTGGTTATTCTCACATGGTACTATTCCAAGTTTTCTGTATGTTTGAACATTTTCATAACAAAAAATTGAAAAAAAAAATGCAAGGTTTGATTCACCCAAGGATTTCAGTCACATGCTGCTAGAAAATCAAATAAAATGAAGCAAGACCCACAAGGTAATGGTCTGGCCAGATGGTCACAGGGAGGACCAAGAGGGCTTAGGGGACTTCTCCTGATTTTTCCCTGAACCGCCTATTAAGACAGCTTCTCCCCCTCAGGGGCCTGCTCATTGTGTTCAGATGAATCATTTGTGATGCCCCAACTGAACTTCTTCCCAGTGGTCGGTCATGGAAGTAGCTCAGCTCGGGACTCCAGGCGTCAGCAAAAATGTGTAGTTTCCAAATGCACTTGACATTTTTCAAGCACAACTCAATTGCTCTCAGAATTGGCCACTTGTGCCTTGGAAAGGAAAGGCAAATGAGGGGCCCCCAAAGTGCTGTCCTTGGAGTTTGCTAACACTCCAAGAGATAGAGAAAACCAGTCCTTGATGTCTTACAAAAAATAAAAGAGGAGCTCACACACTTCTTTCCCTTCCCAGTCATGTCATGGTGGGGGATGAGAGCTTTGGTCATAGCACCCAGCATTCTGTGAGGCACAGGTTAGGGGCTTGGGATGGAATAGTGAGGCAAAGGCTCTGTGTTCTCAGCTCTGTATCCTGCATTCCTGTGACTTCTTAAGAATACAGGGATCATCATTTCACCCTAAACTATCAATCTTTTTGGTAAATGTCATCACTTTTCCTCATGTGAAAACAAAACCATTTAATAAAAACTGAGAAGCACACCTAAAAGCTGAACAGCCATTCTCCCATATGCTTTACATGACAGCAAAGATATGGATTTCAGGCAGAATCTTGGTTAACCAGGCTTCTGCTTCAAATTGGCTTAGAAAATTAAGGGCATGCATTGTCTCTGATTAAACAATCATGAAAGAGTTTAAAAAGAAACCTAACAAACAAAAAAACCTCATGCATAAGATCCATGCAAGAAGAGCCCCCACCAATCCAAAAGGCTGTGAATTTTTATTTTATTCTTATGATACAGAAGGAGCTTGACAAATCTAGAGTGGCAGCTTTGAGAAGCGGAGGCTGGCTAAGCTACCTGAGGCTCCAACAAAAGATTTCTTTTCTTTTTCTTGTTTTTCCCTTTTCTCTGAGTCAATCACGAGTAAACTTAGTCATTAACCTTAAATCACACCAAAGAAACAAACAAACACATACATAAAATTCCTTTACACCAAGTCCCATTTAGGTTGCAACCAAGGGGATCCCCTTATTTTCTGTTGTTTTGGCTTTATTCCCAGGGGAAAATCCTAGCAGGGCTGTGAAACAGAAATGTACTACACAAATAAGTGTGCTGCCTCAACTCCAAAGGTCAACCCTTTTTTTCTGTTTCTCTCTTCCTCTCTCTCTCACCCCCTATCCCACGATCTCATCACAGTGTACCACTCAGCTAACCAGGACAACTAATGACTAACAGAGCAGACCGACATGTTGTTCTTTGCTCACGAAGTCTGCAGCAGCAAGTGTTTTTGAAATACAGCAAAAGTCTTAAATGATCTCAACGTAGCACTGTGTGCAAAAGAGCAACTCTGGTTATCAGGGAAACCAGGTGTCGACTGTTGTTCTACCGAGAAAATTGACCTCCCCAGTAAATAAACTCACGGGTATTCAGAGGAGCGGATGAAAACATTGATACACAGCCCATTAATCCCTAAAATATTCTGACTATCATACATGCAGTGTCTGAAATTTGATAAAAAGCCAGGGGAAGGATAGAGGCACAAACACCCCAGGAACGGAGGCGTGGTGCTCAGTGAGAGAGATCAGGTGTGCACTAGAAAACTCCAGATTTCATTACATTTCACTGGTGCTGGCCATGCCCTTTGAAGCATCAGGTTTATTGTCTCTAAAAGAGTAAGTTTAATAAAGAGGCAGCCTATAAAGGGTACTGTAGCATGTAAAGTTACTGTAATTAGGTTTTCAGGAGTTATAATAAAACATTTAGCTGGAGAGAGGTTAAATAACCACCACCCTTTCTGGCACCATTAATATACTCTCCAATATGAAAAGGAATGGTGCCGGTTGAGGCAAAATTCAAGGGGCAGGGTCCTGAGACAGACAGAGACAGAGACATGGAACGTGGAGAGAAAGCAAGAACAGAAGGAGAGAAGCATAGAGGATGAGGTGAAAGAAGAGATAACGAGAAAAATGATGGATACTGTGCCACTGAGCCCTACTTGAGTAGCAAAAGTAGGTGATTGCTTAAGCGTTCTGTCTTTATTTTCCTGTTTGCAAATATAAAATGTACACATTACAAAAAAAAAAGCATATGATTTTTTTTTCCCCCCAAGACGAAGTCTTGCTTTGTCACCCAGGCTGGAGTGCAGTGGCCTGATCTCAACTCACTGCAACCTCCACCTGCCAGTTCAAGTGATTCTCCTGCCTCAGCCTCCCAAGTAGCTGGGATTACAAGCATGTGCCACCATGCCTGGCTAATTTTTGTATTTTTAGTAGAGACGGGGTTTCACCATGTTGGCCAGGCTGGTCTCAAACCCCTGACCTCGTGATCCACCATTCTCAGTCTCCCAAAGTGCTAGGATTACAGGCGTGAGCCACCGCACTGGGTCAAGTATATAAATTTTAAAAATAGAAAGTAAACGTCTCCTATACTTTAGAGATAGATTGGTAAACATCTGGTGTTTGTAGTCAGAAGACTTCTTTTTCTACATAGAAACATTTCTTTGTTGTCATCATCATGATTATTATTCATTTAATTATTTAAGAAATCCAATAGGATGGTACCTAGAAGGCAGTTTTAAGTCTGCAAATTCTAGACTTAGACAACCAGGGTTTGCATCCTGGCTCCTATATTTATCACTGTGTGATCTTGGACAAGTTACTTAACCTTGCTAGGAGGCTGAGAATGATAGTCGCTACTTCATGGGCTTGTTAGGGGGATTGGGTGAGTTTATTTGTGAAATGCTTAGCATTGAGATTGACATCCAGTGAATGGTCAATAAATGCAGATATTAATGGCTTGAGGGCAGGAGCCATGTACAGTATATTTTAGCCTTTACTAAATCTCCTTGACCTAGCATAGCGCCCAGCTGATTTAAAATATGTGTTGAATGAATGAGTTGTTCTAATTAGCCTGGTGATTGGAGAATTGCAGGCACCCCCATCCACTGTCCCCTAGGAAGAGAAGGGACTAGGGATGTGACTAATGTGCCTCTTCTCTTCTTCCAGTTGAGAATTTATGCTTAGGTTGAGAAGTGAATTGTTTCCTTTAAAATAGGACTTAAAATTTTTAAAATTCTTACTTCTCAAGTTTGAAAAACAAGAAGCCAATAATCCAATTAGTGTAGTCAAAAGTCCCTTTTATATCATAGTTCCCTAAGCTTCGACTCAAGCCAGTCTGATTCAGGAAAAAATAGGCTTTCAAAGTTTCTCATCCCTGAACCTTGCAGCTCATAGGGGACTGCCACTACATTTGCATATGCCATGAACAACAGGAAAATCCTCTGTTTTGCCCTCTTCAAAATTTTGCAGCCGTACCAAAAATATTCACAGCTGGAATAATTAGCAACTCAATTTATTGCCTTCCGTTTTCTAAATAGAAGCTTCAACTCTTGATATTTAAATAGTGTCACACTGTGATATAACATAGCATTTTTTCATGGTAAAACTTTTTTTTTTTCCTCCATGAAATGATATACTGCTCAGTGTGACAGGCAAGGTCTCTCGAGGTCACTAAAGAAACCTGGTGTTTTGTGAGCAAATCCATTTCAGAGTCTTTGGATGAAATGAAGAGTCTTTTTTTTTTTTTTTTTTTCTTTTTTCCCCTCTGGAGTTGTTAACTTGGTGACTTTTTTCAAGTTAATTGGTAAGAGTCTTGATACAGTAGGGGAAAAAAAACAAAGACGTCTGACTTTGACTTCAGATTTGACCTTGAATTCGCTATGCACTATCATATGGGAGTGTCCAGACAGCCATTCCGAATGGACTTATATTTGTGTTCACCAGCAGTTAGAGGTGGATGAAGAAAAAATGCACACCCTCAGACACAGCCAAGGAGCAGGATGATTTCTCCCATCGCGTTTAGTGTCTGGACCATTCAGACAGTCAGACAATGTTCAGGCTGGAATGACCCTCTGGGTATGTCCCTATATCATATTCTGCTTCATGTGATTACATTTGTTTTTGTCTTGTTTCTTAAGTCAAATTACAAAGCCAGGCTCTCTCTCTTTTGTTTTCTGGTATCTTTCCTTGTTCATAGTAGGTGCTCAAAAAGTCTGCTGAAGGAATTCACTAATTATGGTAGAGGGGAAAATGAACGGGCTTGGAGCCAGGTGCACCTGGACTCAAATCTCAACTCCACCAGGAGCTGCGTGATGTGGGGAAAGCTAGGTATTCTCCCTGGGCCTCGGATGCCTCCTCTTAAAAAAATAGAGACAACAGCAATACTTACATCCCAGAACTATTGGAAGGGTTGAAAGAGAACATGAATACAATCTGAGAGCACAGAAGCGGGCCCACAGGAAGTGTTTAATACATGTGTGTACTGCATTGCCTCCACCTCTGCAATGAACACAATATCTCGAATATGAAATCACTGCCCAGCCAGTATTTATTGAGCATGGAATATGTATCACATGGTGCTAGATGCTTGGATGCATTGATGAATAAGTCCTTATCCTCATAGGAAATTTCCAATCTGAGAGACGGAACAAATAAACAGAACTCACATCCAGGTAAACAATAAATACGTGAAATGCTTTCAAAATGTCAGAAGTACCATGGGATTGAGGAGAAGTCTGAGGATAAGAAGTAATTGACCATATGAAGAATGGTATAAAAGAGCATCCCAGGAAGCAGGAACAGCATGTGCAAAGTCCCTGGGGTGAGAAAGACCGAATTTTTGAGGATGTGAAAGAAGGGCAATGTGATCCGGGCCAGTGGCAGGAAGAAAAGTATTCACAGCTTGAAGGCATGGGATCTGGATTTTTGTTTTTTGTTTTTTTTTGTCTGAAACAGAGCTTCACTCTTGTTGCCCAGGCTGGAGTGCAGTGGTGCGATCTCTGCTCACTGCAACCTCCGCCTTCCGGGTTCAAGCAATTATCCTGCCTCAGCCTCCCCAGTAGCTGGGATTACAGGCACACGCCACCATGCCCGGCTAATTTTTGTATTTTTAGTAGAGACAGGGTTTCAGCGTGTTGGCCAGGCTGGTCTTGAACTCCTGACCTCAGGTGATCCACCTTTAATCCCAAAGTGCTGAGATTAAAGGCGTAAGCCACCATGCCCGGCCAAGGGGATCTGGATTTAGACCAAGTACAAAGGGTTCTAACTATGCCATCTCTTTGAGTTAACGAAGCACATTTAGGAACATTCTATCTGAAAATTACTAGGATAGGAGAGACTCCTGAGGAATTCAGCACAGGCCTTTGTGATGAAAGAGCTCAGCTGTCTTCTTTGACTTCTGCCTTGAGGGTTTTGGTTTTTGTTCAGAATATTCTAGCCAGCCCTCAATATTACACCTATTACCCTGTCTACATTTGGATATAGGTAGGCATCCCAAGTTTAGCATGACCAAAACACAACTTTTGATTTCCACTCCAAACTTCTCTTCTCCTCCAGGCTTCACTGATATCAGTTACAGATGTCATCACTTCTCTAGTTGTGCAGGAGCCACCCCCAGGAATGGGAAATATATTGCATGCAGGAAGTATATTTGAATGTGCTCTTGGGAAGACCATGTGTGAAGGAGTGAAGGAAGCAGACCTCCCTGGGTGGGGATGGAGGGGAGCTGAATTGTGATCTGTTGCAGAGGGGCCTATGGCGATTCCATGGAAAGCTCTGGAGCAGGGACGGCTCTGCTGAGTTGTTCCAATTTGGGCAAAGGAGGCTGGGCTTTCATATCCTACTCAGATCAGTCACTGGATTTGGACTGTTCCCAGAGGAGGTCCCTGGAAGAGGTGGCTCTCCTCTGCTGAAGGTCAATCTCAGGGAGGGACTTGGCTGAGCTCTGTTGGCTGCCAACATTACCAGCAACTGCAAGGACACCTGCTCCAGTCCTGAAGGGTGACATCTGGGTGGGCACCATGCCATCTACCTCACTAGGCTTTGCCATGGTTCCTGCCCTTCTCTCACACCCAGTCCATCATCAGTTGATTTCCTCTCTGCCTCCAACACATCCCGTCCTTTTCTTACCACTCACACCTCTACATCACCTTGCACCTGGCCTGCTGCACACAGCAATCTTTAAAGAGGTCTCCCTCTTTCCACTTTGCCCTTGACACTCCTTCTCCCCATAGGAGTCAGTCATTTCCTACAAACATAAATCAAAACATATTTCAAATCTTCCCATTTCCTTACACTTAGAAGTTATCCTGCTCCGCATCATGGCCTACAAGGCATCTTGTGATGGTCGAGGTCATCTCTTCCTAACCTCTCCAGGCTCTGCTCCCAAGGCACCTGCCATCCTCTTTCTGTTCCTTAAGGAGGCCAAGCTCCTCCCCACATCCAGGTAGTCACACTATGTTTCCCTCAGTCTGGAAACTTCTCTCCTCCTCTCCTTCTCTCTTCTCATTGCATGGCTCCTCTTTCTCAGGTCTTTCAAGTCTATCCTCAAAGTTCACTTCCTCAGAAAGGCTTTCTTGATCAGCCTTTCCCATCCTAGCATCTTGCATCCTACCTTGTCCAATGTTATAGGTGGAAACAGTCCACATCCAGAGATGGGGGTGGAATACAAAGGCCTATTTACCTCACCCTGCATTGAGATATCTCATTTAACATGCATCACCTTGGGCAGCTATCTCCTTCCTTCCTTGTTTGTCACATGCTTTTCCCAATGGCATGCACATTCCAGGAGGGCCAGGATTTCGTCTTCTTCCTCACCATTGTATCTATTAATCAATCATTGTATCTATTAATCAAATCACATGTACTGGGTATTTTGCATTGTGACTTTTAGGTTAACCCTTTCAAGGAATGTTTTGAGGATAGACTTTTTTTTTTTTTTTCCTGGCACCTTTGTAGGAGAAGACTGGAGCAAGAGACTGGTTCTGTAGCCTGACTATCTTGCTGTGTCTCACTTGAGTAGACGTTTTATACACAGGGTGACACGCTGATCCTCCGGCTATTTTCTCTAATTAATTAATTAATTTTTTAAATGAACTCTTTTTTTTAATACTTTAAGTTCTAGGGTACATGTGCACAACATGCAGGTTTGTTACATATGTATGCATGTGCCATGTTGGTGTGCTGCACCCATTAACTCGTCATTTACGTTAGAAGGTAAAATTCACATGATACAAAATTAACCATTTCTAAGTGCACAATTCAGTGGCATTTAGAGCATTCACAGTGTTTAAATTCTGCCTCTATTTAAGTTCCAAAACATTTTCATCGCCCCCCAAAAACCCTCAGATTCCCCCCAAAATCTATTAAACAGTAACTCGCCATTCCTTCACTCTCTCATTCGCAGCTCCTGGCAACCACTAATTTGGTTTCTGTCTGTATGGATTTGCCTATTCTGGATATGTCATATAAATGGACTCATACAATATGTGACCTTTTGTGTCTGGCTTCTTTTCACTTAGCCTAATGTTTTCAAGTTCATCCCCATTGTAGCATGTATCGGTACTTCATTCCTTTTATAGTGGAATACTGTTTCCTTTCCTTTTGTGTGTGTGTGTGTGTGTGTGTGTGTGTGTGTGTATGCTTTTTCTTTATTCATTCATCCATTGATGAACATTCGGGTTGTTTCCACTTTTTGACTATTGTAAATAGTACTGCTACAAACCCTGGTGTGAAAATGTCTGTTTGAGCACCTGCTTTCAAATCTTTGGGGGTTATCCCTAGAAAAGGAATTGCTGGATCATAGGGGTGCCTCAGTACACTTTGTGTTGCTATTAAGGAGTCCCTGAGACTGGGTAATTTACAAAGAAAAGGTGTTTATTTGGCTCCTGATTCTGCAGGCCGTAATAGAAGCCGTGCATCAGCATATGCTTCTGGTAAGGACCTCAGGAAGCTTCCAATCATGGCAGAGGGGAAGGGGAGCTGGCGTCACATGGCAAGAGAGGGACAAAGAGAGCAGGAGGCACCAGGCTTTTCTAAAATAATCAGATCTTGCAGGAACTAATAGAGCGAGAACTCACTCATTACTGGGAGGAAGGCACCAAGTTGATCATGAGAGATCCACCCCCATGACCCAAACACTTCCCACCAGGCCCCACCTCCAACATTGGGGATCACATTCCAACATGAGACATGGAGAAGACAAACATCCTAACTATATAATATGGTAATAAAATGGTTAATTTTTGAGAAACTTCTAGCTGTTTTCTAAATGTAGAAAATGATAATCAACATTGAACTCTTCAGGAAGCTCAAATTCTGGTTGACAGTAAACATTTTGCCAGTCTCTTTGCATCCTATCCATATCCTGAGCTTGTTTTTGAAAACTGTTAATGAATTACAAAACAAGAAGTATCACCAAGGAGCCAGGTGGCAGCAGTAGTAGAAAGAGTCAAAATATTTCATACCTTAGTAAATGTCTTAGCATCTCCAAGTCAGCAGGCTCTCATTTCAGGAAAGAGCTTTCAGGGAGAGCCTAGTGGGGTTTACATTCTAGGAAAGCTATCTATCCATGACATTTTTTTTTCTGTTTTATTGGATGTATTCTATAAAGTATTTAGAAGAACTCATACATCAGCTTAAGTTCTTCAATTTTTTATATATTCACTTGTCTTATTTTAATATGTGATAGATAATACTTTTCTTTTTTCCCTTTTAACTTTTGTTTTAGGTTGAAGGGTACATGTGCAGGTTTGTTATGTAGGTAAACTCATGTCATGGGGGTTTGGTGTACAGGTTATTTTGTCACCCAGCTTCTAAGCATTGTACCTAGTAGGCATTTTTTCTTCTGATCCTCTCTCTTCTCCCCACCCTCCACCCTCAAGTAGGACCCAGTGTCTGTTGTTTCCCTTTTTCTGTCCACATGTTCTCTTCTCATCATTTAGCTCCCACTTATAAGTAAAATCATGTGGTATTTGGTTTTCTGTTCCTGTGTTAGTTTGCTAAGGATAATGGTCTCTAGCTCCATCCATGTTCCCACAAAAGACATGACCTCATTTTTTTATGGCTGCGTAGTATTCCATGGTGTATATGTACCACATCTTCTTTATCTAGTCTACTGTTGATGGGCATTTGGTTGATTCCATATCTTCGCTATTGTGAATAGTGCTGCAATGAACATACATGTGCATCATCTTTACAGTAGAATAATTTATATTCATTTGGGTATATACCCGATAATATCCATTAAATTTTTAAACAAAAGTTTTTATTGTTAGCCTACACTCTAAGCGCTGTATTATAAACAGTACTTTTGTACCAAGCCCAAATATTGCCTGACTTGATAATTGAGTTTGGGTATAAATTCATTTTAAAAATTTATGTTGAGAGAAAAATTATGTTTTATTTTAGAAGGCAAGATCACAAAGTCCTTCCCAGTAAGGGCTTGAAAAAATTCTGGCTTTTCTACTTCTGTCATAAGATCAGAGAGGATCTGAATCTGAAATACAACATCTTAAAATGTGCTTTTTGGATCAACAAGTATATTTGTATATTGCTAGTGTTAGATAAAGAGAGGGTTCCATGATATTTGGGAAATGGAAAAAACAGAATTTAGAAGATTACTGCAGATCTTCACAAACCTAATATTTAAATATAATAAATATCCCAGTACTCTACACGATTTATTATTCCAGTTGTTTTTGTAAGTTTTATACCAAACTTCTTCTCAGCCTTAAAACTGGTATTCCACAGCATCCCTCATTTGAGAAATGAAGTTCTAATTCATTTCTCTCTGTTTCTAGATCAGTATCCTAAGGCCCAGAAAGAAGTGAAAAAACAACCAACCAACCAACCAAAAAATCCAGTAGTGGTTATTTTTGTAGGTGCTCAAGATGCATTTGCTGGGTAGATGAAGCAAATAAGCAAGGAAAGAAAGAAGAGAAAGAGGAAGGTATATAAATGGTGTAAAAATTAACGGGGACAGACAAAGTATTATATGGGATTTCTTCAAGGCAGAGGAAGGAAAATAAAATGATTTATCTGAATTCTTGTATAGCTACCGACAATTCTTAAGTCATCAAAACAATTCTAAATATAGGGGCTGGCAGAGGTGAAAGAAAACAAAAGAAAAATAAAGCTGCCACTCCTTTTTGCTTATTATAGATTTGCTCCTCTCACATCAAATGTGTATAGTAATTTCAAGTATTTAAGTTTGGGGCACTGTTGCTTCCCCCCCCCCCCAAATAAACAGTGGTCATCTCTGTTGCTATCTATTTTCCCACTTGAATTTACATCAGACTCTTTGAGGCATGAGCAAATAGAAGAAGACCTATCGACGTATTTACTCACATTTCTTTGTATGTGTAATAGCCGTAGGTATGATATTTTCTTCTCATTTAGAACTCTTCATTAAATGACACAAGAACTCTTCAGGGATATTAATTAAGCTTTATGGCAACCCCTGTGACATGTCTGTCTGCCTACATATATCTGTTGGATACTCAGAAAGGAATGTTGTGCAGAAGTGTGCCATTTAAGTGTGTTTGTAGGCCAGCCACATACCCACTGACAATGCACAGAACAGATCCATACATTTCAGTCGTCCAAAAAAAAAATGCCATTAAGAAAGGTAACCATCATTTAGTATCAACACATAAATATCGCCATGGCACTTAATATACTCTAAGGCAGACCCTGCAGCATCCCTATCACAAAACAAGTCCCAGGGCAGCAGGCTCTGAAAGCTGGGTTTCCTTGAAAGGTTCCTAGTTTCTTAAATGCTGGGTTTCCTAGGGCCCCAGGCAAAGCTTTTTAAAAATGCAAGTGTCAAGGAAAACTGTCATGCAGGTTTGCCTTAAGTACCTGAAATGCTTGTCACTGCCATCTTGGAAGTATTGATGAAGATACAGTTGGACAAGCCGAGGCATGGTAAATTGAAATTTGCCTGACAGGGAGGTGGCATGTTAGACTAAAAGGCAGGTGCCCGCCTTCAGACATTTGCTTTGCAAGTGGCAGAATTAAACAAAACCTAAAGGCAAGTCTGGTAGTGGGGAGGCTGCCTTTCCAGACATCTTGAAGGCTTGGACTTGAACTGAGCTCCTTTCTGGCTTTCAGGTTTTGCTTGACAAGAAGTTAAGTGGTTACGTGAAAAACAAAGCAATGTCTGCATTTCTGTGGAGGGAAGTGAGGAAGGAGGGGAAGAGAATTGATAGGGAGGAGGAACAAGGAAGAAGAGGGAAGGTCAGGGTCACGGTCAGGTCGGGACAGCCCTGCTGATTAGAGGAGGCTGGATAGGGCGATGGTTAATAAGGAAACTGTCAGTAGCAGGTGGGGTCAGAGCCTGGTTGCTTCACCTTAAACCTGTGCAGCCTAAGGCAAATGACTTATTATTATTACATCTTAGTTTCCTCATATGAAAATAGTGAAAATGATGGAAAGTATTTCTTAGGAATATTGTGTGGATTAAATGAGCGGCTCAGCACACACCTGACATTGAGTGGATCCTCAATAAATGTTGGCTATTACTGTTATGCAGATAATTATCAATGAATCCCATAGACTGCCTACTTTAAGTATATATCTCTTTCCTTTTAGTTCCCTTTCCTTCCTTCTTTCTTCCTTCCTTCCTCCAACCCTCCCTCCCTTCTTTCCTTCCTTCCTCCCTTCTTACCTTCCTTTCTTTCTTCCCCTTCCTTCCCTTCCTTCCTTCCCTCCCTTCCCTTCTCCTTCCTTCCTTCCTTCCTTCTTTCCTTCCTTCCTCCCTTCCCTTCCTTTCCCTTCCCCTTCCTTCCTTCTTTCCTTCCTTCCTTCCTTCCTTCCTTCCTTCCTTCCTTCCTTCCTTCCTTCCTTCCTTCCTTCCCTCACTCCCTCCCTCACTCCTTCTGTCTCTCTCTCATTCCCTTACTCCCTCCCTCCCTCCCTCCCTTTCTCCCTTCCTTCCTTCCCTCCATCAGATGCATTGGTTAACTTCAATGTACTTTTAGTTTCTTCCCTTTCTGGTGTATTCTCCCTTTCCACCTCCTCATGGCAAATCTAACCATAACATGCCTTTGTGTACAACCCTTTTGGGCTCCCCATCCCACACTGAATAGACCTTAGGGTGCTTGACTGCACCCAGAAGGTGACCTTGTCTTGGGCCATGAGACCTCTCTACCCTGCCTCCTGAGGCTCACTCTGGTTGGTCCGGAATCCTGGCACAGTCTTGCTCTTCCAGCCTTTTCCTATTCTCTCACCTTTGCCTGGAATGCCCTTTTGCTGGGGCAGCTGTAACTATTCCACCCAGATGGAACTCAGACCCCATTCCTGCCAGTCAGGCTTCCCTGACCAGGTAGGTTGGATGCACTCCATGCTCCATGCTTCTGTAGAGTCCCCTGAGCTCATGTCCAGCTTACAACATCCTATATCTATACAAATGATCTGCTCTGTGGCCTTTCTCCCTCTAGACTGTAATTCCCAGAGGTCAGAGGCCATGTCTGTTCGATCTTTCATTATCTATGCCGTGGTGCTCAGCTGCTAGTCGGACCCCTACAAATGTTGGCTGAATTAAGCTGAAGTCCTGTGAACACAGCTGGTAATGGGATTACCAACAGGAGGTGGGAAATACAAAAATCCTTATTTAGCATAAAATCAGAGTTTCAGATAAAGTAACTATATAAGTTTGGCCTGAGGGCCTCCTATTGACAGAGCCCTCACATACTTATTTCACAAAAAAGGCTGTCTTCCTTGCCAGATATTCAAGCCCTTGATCATAATGCTTTTCTGTAATAGTTAAACAATAATACCACCTTACTAGGCATTTCTCTTGGGATTCAGAAACTTGACTAGGTCTTTTTAGACATTCTTATAATATCCCCGTTAGGTAGATAGAGGCAAGGTGGATGAGGAGAAGAGGTAAACTCAAACATTGCCAAATTGTAATGAGAAAGGAAAGGCAACAAAGGTTAGGAGTTTTGAATCACGTAGGCCATGCTGTAGCACAGTCTGGGAATGAAGAGAAAGGGCCCTACAGCTAGATCCGAGGGGAGTGAGAGAGTCAGATTTCTCCCTACAGCTATGTCTGTTTCTCATACTACATCTGGCATTAAGAAGCGGTATTGACATTTCTAGGGTATTTACATATTATTTATTACATTATTCCTTGAAAAAAAAATCCTCAGAATTCTATGTCTGAAATCTAACACCATAAACTTCTGGGCTCTTATTTTAAACCCACAAAAGATACGCAGGCTATCAAATAAGGGGAAGTAAAGAGAGATCGTAACATTTGAATGGAGACAGAAACAATTTGGCACAATCTATCAAAATTCAAAATGCACATTACACATACCCTTTGATCTAGCAATTTCACTTCCAGGAATTTAACTTTTGAATATAATTATATAAGTATGCAAAGAAAGATATATACACAAGACATTTCATTACAGATTTGTTTGTAACAGCAAAATTCTGAAAGTGACCTAAATGTCCATCAAGAAGAGACTGGTTAAATAAATTAGAGCATTATGGAATATTACACAGACTTTAAAAAGGAATGAGGTAAGTCTACATAAAATTACCTGAAAATGCTTCCACAATATCTCATTAAGTGATAAAAAGGAAGTTGACAAATGATATGTATATGATTCTATTTATATTAAACTTAAAATATACATGCTCAGACTTCCACAAGCATTTTTGAAAGCCTAAAATAATCAACCTTCAAGTGAAATTTCCTTGAAAATGGAAATTGAAAAGCAGGGAATATTCCTTTCTACTTTCTGTCTATGTGTTGAATATTTTACCAAGAGAATGTGCACATTCTGTAATAAAATAACTGAGAAGACAAAAGCTATTGCAATATGTGCTCTAATTCTTTGCCTTAAATTCATGACCTTTTCTTTACTGAAGGAAATGGAGATAAATATTCTGTGCAGGATAAGTAGGCACCAACATTCCCTAATCATGCAGGAAATAGTGAACTGTGCTGGGGAAAGCTCTAGCTAGAGGCCTGGCTTCCAGCCACACTCAGGCATTTGGAGTGGAAGGTGCTGGCGTGTTGTGGAACTTTCTAAGCCTCACTCTCCATGTCTGTAAAAATAGACATTGGACTATACTAGGTGATCTTAACCTGGTTTCCAGTTTGAAAACTCTGCCTGTATGCAGCCAAATGGTGACCCCTTCACTTAAATGATCAGGGCTCAGGGTTTGTTTTTGTTTTTGTTTTTGTTTTTTTTGTTTTTGATGGAGTCTCACTCTGTGACCCAATCTGGAGTGCACTGGTGCGATCTCGCCTCACTGCAACCTTCGCCTCCCGGGTTCAAGCAATTCTCCTGCCTCAGCCTCCCGAGTAGCTGGGATTATAGGCATGTGCCACCACGCCTGGCTAATTTTAGTATTTTTAATAGAGACGAGATTTCACAATGTTGGTCAGGCTGGCCTTGAACTCCTGACCTCAAGTGATCTGCCTGCCTCAGCCTCCCAAATTGCTGGGATTACAGGTGTGAGGTACTGCGTCCAGCAGGGCTCAGTTGTCTTGGCCAACCCAATTCACGTTGACCTTGACTCCTTCTTCTAATATTTTCTAATGTAGTGGTCAGAATCAAGGGCCAACCTCCCTGAAGAGGGCATCTGTTTTTTTCCACATCTGCATCACCAGGTCCTTTTTTCCCCTTTCTTTCTCTCTCTCTCTCTGCCTCCCTTTATCTCTATCTCCATCTGTCTCTGTCTTTATCTCTATCTCTATCTCTGTCTCTGTCTCCTCTATCTGTGTCTCTCCCTTTCCGCCTGAATTAGCCCTTTGGGGTAAGCTCTGTGAAGAATGCTACACTTCGCTCTTTTCCTCAAACTGAATGGTATTATGAATTTGAAGATGCACATTATAGACAGAACATGAGGATGTCCCTGTTGTAACACTGCTTTTATGTTTCCAAAGACAAAGCAAACAGTAGTGAAACTGAAAAAACAAAGTATACGTAGACAGGTACTAAATATGATATGCCCCTTCTACCTTGTTCCCAGCCCACCCCAATGCCACCACACACACGATTATATTGAAATTCTCGGTGGGTTTAAACGCATGTGTGCCACCCTTACCCCCTGCTGCACTGACGCTTACAACCTCTAATAATATCAGATCAATTCACTGGAGCATAAACAGAAATGGCCACCATTATTAACATTAGGACATGTTGCATTTTAGGACAAAAATTTTTGTCTAATTAAACACAGAACTATTCTGATGTTACCTATACTCATTATGGAGCTATTTGACCCCTGCAATCTGTCCCGTCTACACACACCACAACAAACAGAATATACTGCATTGCTGAGAACATTAGGAGCTTGAAGCATAGAGTTAAATGTTTCCCATGCATGGTTTTATTAAAAAGCAAAACCAAAAATTCTTCAGTCATTCAACTTTATAAGGCAAAACTGCTTCTCCAGCCATTTCCAAGAGATAGGAAATGCATCGAGATGTTTTGAGTTAACTTTCTCATCATGAGCCCTCATAAAGAGCACTGGTTAGTAAGACAATAAATGAGCATGTTTTAATTAGAAAATGTGGAATCCGAGCACTTTTGCAGGAAAGAAGATGATAGCTTAAAAGAGATGTCAGGGGACTGATAAAAGTTAAAATGCATTAAGTGGCCACAGTGAACTCAGAAGTAAAGTCATGGGACGTTTGAGAAGTCAACCAGAGGGGGTGATGAGTCAGAAGGGGGTGGGAGTTAGTCAGTGAAACTTAGTTTTTCAACTTCTTATTGGAATCAAATGTAAACCCCCTTCTGTGCTCCGACAAATGAGATAACTCAGTATCCTGAAATTGCCCCACCCTGGCCAGGACTGTGCCTGCCTGGAAGAGAAAATCATTACAATCAGGCAATATGAGCTGGGCTGTGACCAAACTAACATTGAATGTGACCTGAGTTGGTCTGTGGCTTTTGCCTGCTAGGCCTCCATTTCAGGGTCTCCTAATAGCACAATGTTTGGTTATGGGTCACACTCCTTCCTCTCCACTATGAGGCCCCATATGGGCACGTGATCCAGACCTGATCAATTAATGTGGTCTATTCGCCAAGACTCCAGGCTTGGGGCTTGGATCAGTTGCGGGCATGTGACTCTAGTTGGATTCCATGAGACTCAATCAAGGAAGTGTTGTTGAAATATCAAGAAGAAGAGTTTCACTTTCTGTTAGGTTTCTAAGCTATGAGAATATAGCATATAGTTACCATAAAAATTCCACAAACGGAGGCCTGCATAACAGCAATGGTAGAAAGTAAAGAAGTGCAAGGCTGAGAGATTCCCCATGCCTAAGTTTAAGTACTACTTGAATCCTGTTCTGTCCGGATCTTCTCTCTGTCCCAAACCCTCCACCTTCTCAAGTTTCATTTTCCTGATATGTTAAAAGGGTACAATAACATCTGTACTAGTCTGTTCTCACGCTCCTAATAAAGACATTCCTGAGACTGGGTAATTTATAAAGAGAAAGAGGTTTAATGGACTCACAGTTCCACATGGCTGAGGAGGTCTCACAATCACGGCAGAACGCAAGGAGGAGCAAGTAATGTCTTACATGGATGACAGCCGGCAAAGGGTGAGCTTGTGTGGGGAAACTCCCCCTTATAAAACCACCAGATCTCATGAGACTTATTCACTACCATGAGAACAGCATGGGAAAGACCCGCCCCCATGATTCAATTACCTCCCACCACCAGGTCCCTACCACAACACATGGGAATTGTTGCAGCTACAATTCAAGATGAGATTTGGGTGTCAACACAGCCAAACCCTATCAACATCTCTCCCCAAGGGCTTTAATTCAGATAACATGATGTAAAGTGCCTAGTATCCTACTGGGCACAAAGTAGGCATTTCAGAGATGATTATATCTAAAAACAAAGACCAAAAGGAGTGGTCCATGGTTTCCCACAAGTGAAAAGATTGTCCATAGAGCTACAATGTCTCCTTATACGGATTCTGAGAGTTAGAAGCTGGAAAAGATGACCGAATACAAGAACATCCAGAAAATGCACATATGCATAGCACCACCCCTTGCACAGGGGGCTTGTAAATTTATTCCTTCATTTTCCTGAATTGGTGAGAGCGGGGATGGGGGAGAGTAGAGTTCCTTAGAGTCCCACCAAATGCTTCAGTGGGCCTAATATCTCCCTATGCCTTCTCATCACATGTCCCCAAGTATAGGGGATAGGATCTTGATTGATAAGAAATTAGAAAATCACTAAGATTAAGTTTTCCATGTAAAATTCTTATCTAAGAACATACCGATGTTAAGTAAAGCAACATTTCCCACCTTCCCTTTAGGGCAGGATTTTAACCCTTTGTTCAAATAATTAAAAAATAAAATAAGAATTTAAATGTCATATTATTGGTGTGCAATACCTTTACAGGAGTACTAATTGTTGAGAAATGGACTCATGAATGCTGGTACCCAGTTGAAGCTCTAGCAAATTGAAATCTGATTTCAGTACCTTTTAACACATAGAAAAGAATTAGTATTCAGTCTCTTTTGAACTATAAGGCATACACAGCTTAAGTAAGAATGACAGAAATTGGAGGTATTTCCTGACTCCTAAACAGTTATTTCAAGCAAGAAATGATTTAATAAGGGATTTGAAAAATACACAATTTTGAGGGTGATCCTTTGTATAGAGCTTTGCCATGACCTCTAAAAAGGAGTATTTGCAAAGAATACTCACAGAATGGCCCCAAATTGTCTGGTGGGTTTTGGAAGAAAAAACGTAATGTAGGAAAAGTTTCTTAAACATTCGCATAAAATCCAAAGGATGCAGCTGCAGCTGAGCAGAATGGCTGAGTATCCTGTGATGGTTTGCAAGTCTGGGGACACAAGATTCAAACTCACAAAAGCAAATGAGGCCAGGACTATTAAACCAAACGAACCTTCAGAAAAGTTGCAGGACCTACTTCCCCTGCCTGGGAGGACTGCGGATGCCTTATCTGGCTTCTGTGAAAAGAAAAGGATCATCAGAAAGCCAGAATTAGAAAGGACTTGCGCTTCATCAAGTTTCTTCTGTCTGAGCCAGATAAAATATCCTCTGGGGAGACTTCAGGAAGTGCCTCAAGGGAATGACAGTTGGTATTAGTTGAATGGGTGAAAGAACACAGACAGAGATGGAAATATTTGACTTTTTTCAACTGTGAACTTAACCCCAAAGTCTTCGACATTTACACGGACTCAGGGCAAAGTCTTGCTCTTACAACGCACGACCACGGGGTGGCCTCAATTTGTAACTGGGTCCCCACGGTACAGGCTGCTGAGGGATGGATTTTTATTTTATTTTATTTTTAAGTTCTTTCTACCTAGAGATTTCGCTGTGGTCCCCTGCAATAAGAAGTTCAATTCTTCAATAAGTTTTTAATTTCGTAGAGGCAGGCAAATTTAGAAAGGACAGCTTCTCCTTAGGTACCTCCACTTTCCAGGATGCTTCCAAGTTTGCAAACCACGCCAAGAATAGGCTGGAGTGGTCTTGAATAAGATGTAATGCTTGTTTCTTTCTTAATGCACCTTGTAATTTGCACACGTGCCACAACACTTTATTTATTTTCTTATTAATGGGTTCAAGTGTGTTTAACACCACAAGCCATAAATTGCAGAGCAGTGGATTAGACTAGGCTCGCTTTATTTTCCTGCCAATTATCAGAAAGTGATGTGGGGAATGAGGTACCCCTCCTAACTGGCTTTTTCTCTGCCACCTCCCTTACCTCCATCCAGCAACCAACCCCCTTGTTTCCATCTGCCAAGAAAAAAAAGACACAGCCTGGTCTCTCATTGGTGAGCTTGCCTATTGAGCAGCTCAGTTATTGAGATTAATAAGCTGCCAGTTTCCAAGGAAGACTAAGAAAACTGCAAAATTAAAGTGCACTGCAACATGAAATGCTGCTGGTGGCCAGGCGAGATCGTGGTGTCAAAAAGGCAAGGTAAAGCTATAAAATAGGGTTGAGCTTGAAAGGCTAACCTAAAGGTCTCATTAATTTCCATGTTGCCTGTGATGAGAATTTAGAGGGGGCATAATGTTTCGCAACACAGAGAAATCAAGCTGCCTATTGATTTGAAAGTGCTTCAATGCATTTGGTTCACCCAGAATGAATCCTACCTTTAAACCTCACTTGAAAACATTAAAAAACAAACAAAAAAGCAAACAGGTTGCCTAGGTTTAATATTCTAAAGATCAAGCTTGTCAGTGATTCTGTCAGAAAATTAATCTTTAGGTAGAAAAATCAATCTGAGAACAAGTTTGGAATAGTCTTTGCACTCAGCATGGTGAAGATGTTTCAACAATCTTGTTTCTTCTCTGTGAAAGCCTTGTTTACTGAAGGTCTTGAATCTCGATTCCCAAATACGCACTACCAATAAGGCATCCAGATTAGTCTAAGATTGCTTCTTCTTGAAGACAAAAAGTATGTTTTTAAAAATTCTGACACCAAAATGAGATTCCTTAGATATCACTCAGCAAGCCTAACATGCTTAGTTCTTTTTCTGAGCACTTGTCATGCTTCCTGCTAATGGGAACAAGGATGATATTCAAGGGATGCCCCAAGGGTCAGCCATGGCACCCATGGCTACTGAGCTTTCTCCCACCAATCTGGCAGAGCTCTGCTTAGAGTGAAAAAGATCCTACGAATTGCAGAGCTAAATAAGTAGCTGTGCTTCTTAATTCTTCTTTGTCAATCTGTACTCACGTTTTATCATATGCAGGGCATAAAACCTCTCCCTGTAAATCCTATGCTATGCTGCCACCACCGTGGAGTGGTGAGGCCTCAGATTTACCGTCGGGGTTGCCACCAATTCCTCAGCACTGCAGGGAAGGGTCTCTTGCATCTGGCCTGGCTTATGAGTTTGACAATGACTAAGTCTATGTCCAGTAACAAGCTGGAGTTCATCCCATAGATCATTTCTCGCCTTATGCCACTTAGAATGCATTGACTTCATTTCATGGCCTAAGCAAATTAATTTGTTGTTTGCCATCAGGTTAGGCAGAGTTTCCCCCCACCCCCTTCCTAGTTCCAAAGGCATTATCATATGGTCATTAAGAATATAGGATTTAAAGTCAGGTCAGCCCAGATTCAAATTTCAGCTTTGTCACTTACTAACGGATGACATGTAAGTAACTTAATTCCCCCAGCCTTGGTTTCCCTGTATTTTAAATGTGGGTAATAACGTATACCTAACAGAAGAGCTTAAGGGATTAAATGGGATCCTGTAGGTAAAGCTTAGTGCCAAGCAAAAAGTATTTGACAAAGAAAAGTTAGTATTCACAGGCCTATATGATCGTGTGAAATAAATTTAACAAATTTCTGGAGAGAACTTTTTTTTTTTTAAAGACCGAGTCTCACGCTATCACCCAGGATGGAGTGCAGTGGTGGGATCATAGCTCACTGCAGCCTCCACATCCTAGGCTCAAGAGATTCTTCCATCTGAACCTCCCAGATTACTGGGATTATAGGCATGAGCCACTGCATCTGGCCTGGAGAGACATTTTTTAAAGAGAAAAATCAATCACTGAGGGCTTTGGATATACTACATATGCCATTATTTGTAAATGGATGATTTTCTGTGTTATACATATTATTTTAGAATCAAAATAAAACTGGCCAATAACTGCACTCATTTCTCTTGCCTCATAAGTGTAACATTTCCAAAACTGAACTTTTGTTTTCTGCCACAAAAACCTGTTCCTTCTTCAGCACATGACATTGCTATTCACCCAGACATCTAAGTCAAAAACTTGATGAAGAATCCTAACCTTCATCTTCAAATCCCAGCAATCATTAATTTCTACTGATTCTACCTTCAAACTATACCTCACATCTTTGAATACTCAGCACCACTCCCTAATCAAAGGCATTCCACTTTTTATCTTGACAATTATTTTATTTTCCAAACTGGACTTTTAGTCCCGCATACCTTCCACCTTAACTGCCCCCCACAATCCATTTATCATGGGGCAGCTACCATTATTAAAAGCAAAAAGCAGAGTATATCTTATTATTTTGCTCTCCTGCTTAAAAAGCTGCAATGACTTTTAATTGTTCTCGAGGTAGAGTCCAAAAGCTTTTAACATGGTCCGAAGCCTTGATCTTTCTTGCCCTTGCCTACTTTTCTAGTTTGCTTTCTCTTGCTTTCTCTTTGTGTCTTTTCCCCTAGTGGCTCATTGTTTTTGTGACCATGAGCACTCTTTAAGCCTGATTAACCCCTGCTCATCTTCAGGGCTCAGTTTAAATGTCCATTTCTCATGGGTCTGACTTCTTCAGACGTCTGTGGCACTTACTGGATTTGTCATGGTGTAAGGGGCATTTGTTCATGTTCTGTCTGCTTCTAGTCTAGAATCTCCATAAGGACAGGGATTTTGTTTTTCTCCTTTGCTGAATCCTCAGTGCCTGACACATGGTAGGTTCTCATAGATGTCTCTAGAATAATTAATGAATGACCATTTAAAAAGGCAAATTGCAAACTGTTTTGCAGCTTGAGGTTCTTGATGATTAAAATTAGAGCTTCTAGTATGTCAGGGCAAAAGATGAACTCAGAGAGAAGCTTTTGTCCTGCTTAGGGATTCTCTTTTGTGATCTGCTGCTCAGATGGATCCAAAGAGAGACGCTTGCTTCAGCAAAACACACAAAGGAAGGAAAGTTAGGTTCTGTCACTGAGCTACTTTCTACTGTTTTAGACAAGAGAAGCTGACTTTAGAAACTCCCAAAGAAGCAGCCGACCAGGAAGATTCCTCACCTTGTCACTTTCAGTAGAGGAAGAAGTAGATAGGTGATATTGAACAAGAATTGCAAGTAGACTTTGTTTCAAGACCTTCTGTGAATAGGCTGGGAGGAAGGTGGAGGGTAGAGTGATTCTGTAACACACTACTTAAGAAAAGACAGTACAGACTGCTTGCAATTAGTTCTGCCTTATGTTTGATTTTTCTTGGATTATATTATGGTTTATACATGAATAGACTGCTTTTGGTAGTAGAAATTTATATGCATTGTTCTTCTATTTAACATTGATACAGAACTTCCCTTATATGCTTTTTTACCTTTTGTTAAATTCTAAACAGTCCTATTTTCTGGTTATGCCTCCTTAATCAGCCCCTCCAATTTACTCATCCTGGAAAAAAAAAAAAAAAAAAAAAAAAGAAGGATAGTTCAGAGAAGATCTAACATGCTTCATTAAGACCGATGGGGACATCAAAAGAGCAATGCGGAGAGGAAAGAGTCCACTCCCCATTGGTCTAAGGAGACACACTGGACTTGGCTTTGCATTGTGGGGGCAGCAGAATGCCTGTTCATTACCTCTCGGAGTTATGAAATTATTCCATCACACCCAGAAATCTGTATTAATGAGAGTAAGGGTGGTCAAGCTGTTTGTAAATTTACACCACATTTTCAAAAATGGTGACTAAATTATAACCAACCTTCAGAATGTCTTGTTTTTGATGGTTCTCTCTCCTGGAGAGAGACCAATTCTTATTTGGTATGAAAGACAGAAATGGAATACTAGCATGGCATCATGCTCCTAAAAAGAAGAAATCCCATATCTATATTCTCTCATGGCTAAGAAAATGATATGAGTAAACTCACAATATTTTAGCATTTGAATCAATGAATTCATTTAATTCTCTGTTGCCAAGACTATATGGAAAAACAGTGGTGAATGAGAACAAATAATAATATGCTATCATATCTGACTTTACCTATGTAATAGATAAACTCCTACTCATCCCTCAAAACCCAGGTCAAGCAGCCCTTCAGCTACAAAAATTTTCCTGATCTTTCTCAGATGGTTAATCACTTCTTCCACTATAACATCTCTGTAACTTTTAGACTTCCATTAGTGTATATGTTGAACCATCTTTTGCTTATGTACCTGCATCCTCCTTTAGGCTTGGTGACCTTTAATGGGACAACACATGTTTTAATCAGTATCTTGCCAGTACCTAACATAGCTCTTGGCATACACAAGGGACTCAATAAATATTTGCTAATAAGAGACTGAACTAATAACAATGCGGTTTGAGTGGGTCCCTACCCAAATCTCATCTTGAATTGTAGTTCCCATAATTCCCATGTGTCGTGGGAGGGACCCAGTGGGAGGTAATTTAAGCATGGGGCAGTTACCCTCATACTGTTCTCGTGATAGTGAGTGAGTGCGCATGAGATCTGATGGTTTTATAAGGGGTTTTCCCCCTTTTTGCTCGGCAGTTGATGCTGCCATGTTGAAGAAGAGAGTGTTTGCTTCCCTTTCTACCATGATTGTAAGTTTCTGGGGCTCTCCTCAGTCATGCTGAACTGTGAGTCAACTAAATCTATTTCCTTTATAAATTACCGGGTCTCGGGTATGTCTTTATTAGCAGCGTGAGAACAAACTAGTACAAATAATATTTAAAAGAGAATCATACATTTCATCAGTTCTATGAACTACGACTAGCATTTTCATACATGAGACCAGATGCATATTCTATGTACTCAGTTCCATGAGTGGAGTTTCAAATATTTACCAAGTTTTGCACCTTGTGCTGGATTTCTGCTAACAACTCCATCCCAAGGAGCTCTAATCCTTGGCTCTTGAACATATGGATTGAAGAATACTCAGATGTTGTCTCGCTTTTTTTTTTTTTCCTCCTGATGGACGTCAAGGTTTTGGCAATCCTATCTTCCCACCAAATTTTTTCTTTAATGTGCTTCTTCTGAAATTACCATTGAGAAGTCCTAATCCTTGGAGAAATGCCAAATATTCAAAGAATCTGAAGAAGGACTCTAGACCAGTAAGTAAATTCTGGAAGAACTTACTTTAGGAAAGCAGGACAGTGATCTGCTTGGTTTCGTTGGTCCTCTCTAAGAGATATTTGTCAAGAGGACACTTTCTTACAAAAAGTTATTCAAAATAAATCTCCTGGAAAACCAACTGATTGAATCAGGAGTTGGGAGATGGGAGATGTGTCTATGTGTTGTGTGTGTTCTTATCACAAAGGGCAGACTAATTGCCAAGAGCAGACACTCCAGTGGATTTGGTCCTATAAATGTTAACAAGTAGGGCAATAAACCTAGATTTGTGGTTGTTCACCCATCAGACATTCCACCACCTTATTTTGGGTGTAGGAACTTCCATTGTTTCATCCCACATGGCTCATAGTTTACTATCTTCCTGAAGTTTTATACTTCTTGAAGGTTACTTTGTCCCTCTATCCCTAGATTCTGAATCTTTAAATGGCCATAATAAAAGTCCCTTCCTACTTCATAGGATTGCTTTCAGGCTTGAGTGAGATAATGCATGTAAAGCATTAATGTTCAGCATATATAATGGTCATGGTGGTCCTCTTCTTTTTCTACAATAGTTATTACATCTCCTCTTCCCTTTCTTTCCTTCCTCTATTCTTCATCTAGTCCATTATAAGTAGCACTTATATCCAGAAACTATTTTTCAAATAATAATCTGTTAATGTAAAAATAGGCTGACTAATTAACAAACTCTTTAAAGTTCATATGGAACCAAAAAAGAGCCTGCATCTCCAAGACAATCCTAAGTCAAAAGAACAAAGCTGGAGGCATCACGCTACCTGACTTCAAACTATACTACAAGGCTACAGTAACCAAAACAGCATGGTACTGGTACCAAAACAGAGATATAGACCAATGGAACAGAACAGAGTCCTCAGAAATAATACCACACATCTACAGCCATCTGATCTTTGACAAACCTGAGAGAAACAAGAAATGGGGAAAGGATTACCTATTTAATAAATGGTGCTGGGAAAATTGGCTAGCCATAAGTAGAAAGCTGAAACTGGATCCTTTCCTTACTCCTTATACGAAAATTAATTCAAGATGGATTAGAGACTTAAATGTTAGACCTAATACCATAAAAATCCTAGAGGAAAACCTAGGTAGTACCATTCAGGACATAGGCATGGGCAAAGACTTCATGTCTAAAACACCAAAAGCAACGGCAGCAAAAGCCAAAATTGACAAATGGGATCTCATTAAACTAAAGAGCTTCTGCACAGCAAAAGAAACTACCATCAGAGTGAACAGGCAACCTACAGAATGGGAGAAAATTGTTGCAATCTACTCATCTGACAAAGGGCTAATATCCAGAACCTACAAAGAACTCAAACAAATTTACAAGAAAAAAACAAACAACCCCATCCAAAAGTGGGCAAAGGATATGAACAGACATTTCTCAAAAGAAGACATTCATACAGCCAACAGACACATGAAAAAATGCTCATCATCACTGGCCATCAGAGAAATGCAAATCAAAACCACAAAGAGATACCATCTCACACCAGTTAGAATGGCCATCATTAAAAAGTCAGGAAACAACAGGTGCTGGAGAGGATGTGGAGAAATAGGAACACTTTTACACTGTTGGTGGGATTGTAAACTAGTTCAACCATTATGGAAAACAGTATGGCGATTCCTCAAGGATCTAGAACTAGATGTACCATATGACCCAGCCATCCCATTACTGGGTATATACCCAAAGGATTGTAAATTATGCTGCTATAAAGACACATGCACACGTATGTTTATTGCAGCACTATTCACAATAGCAAAGACTTGGAATCAACCCAAATGTCCATCAGTGACAGATTGGATTAAGAAAATGTGGCACATATACACCATGGAATACTATGCAGCCATCAAAAAGGATGAGTTTGCGTCCTTTGTAGGGACATGGATGCAGCTGGAAACCATCATTCTTAGCAAACTATCACAAGAACAGAAAACCAAACACCGCATGTTCTCACTCATAGGTGGGAACTGAACAATGAGATCACTGGGACTCAGGAAGGGGAACATCACACACAGGGGCCTATCATGGGGAGGGGGGAAGGGGGAGGGATTGCATTGGGAGTTATACCTGATGTAAATGATGAGTTGATGGGTGCAGCACACCAACATGGCACAAGTATACATATGTAACAAACCTGCACGTTATGCACATGTACCCTACAACTTAAAGTACAATAATAATAAATAAATTAAAAAAAAAAACAAAAACAAACTCTATGGCAGTTCGTAAGCGTGGAGAGGAAAAAGACAGAAAATACTATCTAGCCTTTAAGACCATCATCAACTTTGACAATATCCTGAGTTAAGCCTGGCCACCCAGTCAGCTTCCAGCAAAGCTGTTTATTAGTGGTTTACTATATCAGGGCAGAAGTTTAAATATCTCTATTATATACAGTTTTTATTGACTTTACATATTTTAACCTTTAAAGATTAAGATTGTAGGCATGGTTAAAAATAATCTATAATTCTGCTGGCTGGCAAGATGGCCAAATAGGAACAGCTCTGGTCTGCAGCTCCCAGTGAAATCAATGCAGGAGGCAGTTGATTTCTGCATTTCTAACTGAAATACCAGGCTCATCTCACTGGGACTTGTTAGACAGTAGGTGCAGCCCATGGAGGGCAAGCCGAAGCAGGGCGGGGTGTTGCCTCACCCGGGAAGCACAAGGGGTCGGGGAACTCCCTCCTCTAGCCAAGAGAAACCGCGAGGGACTGTGCTATGAGGAACAGTGCATTCCAGCCCAGACACTATACTTTTCGCATGGTCTTCACAACCCACAGACCAGGAGATTCCCTTGGGTGCCTACACCACCAGGGCCCTGGGTTTCAAGCACAAAACTGGGCGGCCGTTTGGGCAGACACTGAGTTAGCTGCAGGAGTTTTTTTATTCATACCTCAGTGGTGCCTGGAATGCTAGCAAGACACAACCATTCACTCCCCTGGAAAGGGGTCTGAAGCCAGGCAGCCAAGTGGCTTAGCTCAGCAGATCCCACTCCCACGGAGCTCAGCAAACTAAGATCCACTGGCTTGAAATTCTTGCTGCCAGCACAGCAGTCTGAAGTCGACCTCGGATGCTTGAGCTTGGTGGAGGGAGGGGTGTCCGCCATTACTGAGGCTTGAGTAAGTGCTTTTCCCCTCACAGTGTAAACAAAGCCACTGGGAAGTTCGGACTGGGCAGAGCCCACCACAGCTCAGCAAAGCTGCTGTAGCCAGACTACCTCTCTAGATTCCTCCTCTCTGGGCAGGGCATCTCTGAAAGAAAGGCAGCAGCCCCAGTCAGGGGCTTATAGATAAAACTCCCATCTCCCTGGGACAGAGCACCTGGGGGAGGGGGTGGCTGTGGACACAGCTTCAGCAGACTTAAACATTCCCCTCTGCTGGCTCTGAAGGGAGCAGCGGATCTCCCAGCATAGCTCTTGAGCTCTGCTAAAGGACAGACTGCCTCCTCAAGTGGGTCCCTAACCCCCGTGCCTCCTGGCTGGGAGACACTTCCCAGCATGGGTCGACAGACACCTCATACAGGAGGGCTCCAGCTGACATCTGGCGGGTGCCCCTCTGGGTGAAGCTTCCAGAGGAAGGAAGAGGCAGCAGTCTTTGCTGTCTGCAGCCTCTGCTGGTGATACCCAGGCAAACAGGGTCTGGAGTGGCCTCCAGCAAACTCCAGCAGACCTGCAGCTGAGGGGCCTGACTGTTAGAAGGAAAACTAACAAACAAAAAGGAATAGCATCACCATCAACAAAAAGGACATCCACTCAAAAATCCCATCTGAAGGTCACCAACATCAAAGACCAAAGGTAGATAAATCCACAAAGATGAGGAAAAAACAGCACAAAAAAGGCTGAAAATTCAAAATACCAGAACACCTCTTCTCCTCCAAAGGATCACAAGTCCTCACCAGCAAGGGAACAAAACTGGATGGAGAATGAATCTGATGAATTGACAAAAGTAGTTTCAGAAGGTGGGGAATAACAAACTCCTTCAAGCTAAAGGAGCATGTTCTAACCCAATGCAAGGAAGCTAATAACCTTGAAAAAAAGGCTACAGGAATTGCTAGCTAGAATAACCAGCTTAGAGAAGAACATAAATGACCCGATGGAGCTGAAAAACACAGCACAAGAACTTCGTGAAGCATACACAAGTATCAATAGCCAAATAGATGAAGTGGAAGAAAGGATATCAGGGACTGAAGATCAACTTAATGAAATAAGCCGTGAAGACAAGATTAGAGAAAAAAGAATGAAAAGGAATGAACTAAGCCTCCAAGAAATATGGGATTATGTGAAAGGACCAAACCTATATTTGATTGGTGTACATGAAAGTGATGGAGAGAATGGAACCAAGTTGGAAAACACTGTTTAGGATATTATCCAGGAGAACTTCCCCAACCTAGCAAGACAGGCCAACATTCAAATTCAGGAAATACAGAGAACACCACAAAGATAATCTTCGAGAAGAGCAACCCCAAGACACATAATTGTCAGATTCACCAAGGTTGAAATGAAGGAAAAAATGTTAAGGGCAGCCAGAGAGAAAGGTCAAATTACCCACAAAGGGAAGGTCATCAGACTAACAGTGGATCTCTCTGCAGACACGCTACAAGCCAGAAGAGAGTGGGGGCCAATATTCAACATTCTTAAAGAAAAGAATTTTCAACCCAGAATTTCATATCCAGCCAAACTAAGCTTCGTAAGTGAAGGAGAAATAAAATCCTTTACAGACAAGCAAATGCTGAGAAATTTTGTCACCACCATGCCTGCCTTACAAGAGCCCCTGAAGGAAGCACTAAACATGGAAAGGAACAACTGGTACCAACCACTGCAAAAACATACCAAATTGTAAAGACCATCAACACTATGAAGAAACTGCATCAACTAATGGGCAAAATAACCAGCTAGCATCATAATGACAGGATCGAATTCACACATAACAATATTAACTCTAAATGTAAAGAGGCTAAATGCCCCAATTAAAAGACACGACTGGCAAATTGGGTAAAGAGTCAAGACCCATCTGTGTGCTGTATTCAGGAAACCCATCTCATGTGCAAAGACACACATAGGCTGAAAATAAAGGGATGGAGGAATATCTACCAAGCAAATGGAAAGAAAAAAAAAAAAGCAAAAGTTGCAATTCTAGTCTATGATAACACAGACTTTAAACAACAAAGATAAAAAAAAAGACACAGAAGGGCATTACATAATGATAAAGGGATCAATGTAACAAGAAGAGCTATCTATCCTAAATATATATGCACCCAACACAGGAGCACCCAGATTCATAAAGCAAGTTCTTAGAGATCTGCAAAGAAACTTAGACTCCCACACATTAACAGTGGGTCACTTTAACACCCCACTGTCAATATGAGACAGAACAATGAGACAGAAAATTAAGAAGGATATTCAGGACTTGAACTCAGCTCTGGACCAAGTGGACCTAATAGACATCTACAGAACTCTCCACCCAAAATCAACAGAATATACATTCTTCTCAGTACCACACTGCACTTATTCGAAAATTGACCACATAATCGGAAGTAAAACACTCCTCAGCAAATGCAGAAGAATGAAAATCATAACAAACAGTCTCTCAGACCACAGTGCAATCAAGTGAGAACTCAGGATTAAGAAACTCACTCAAATCCGCACAAGTACATGGAAACTGAACAATCTGCTTCTAAATGACTACTGGGTAAATAACGAAATTAAAGCAGAAATAAATAAGTTCTTTGAAACCAATGAGAACAAAGACACAATGTACCAGAATCTCTGGGACGCAGCTAAAGCAGTGTTTACAGGGAAATTTGTAGCACTAAGTGCCCACAGGACAAAGCAGGAAAAATCTAAAATTGATACCCTAGCATCACAATTAAAAGAACTAGAGAAGCAACAGCAAACAAATTCAAAAGCTAACAGAAGAGAAGAAATAAATAAGATCAGAGCAGAACTGAAGGAGATAGAGACATGAAAAACCCTTCAAAAAATTAATGAATCCAGGAGCTGTGTTTTGAGAAGATTAACAAAATAGATAGACTGCTGGCCAGACTAATAAAGAAGAAAAGAGAGAAGAATAGGCACAATAAAAAAATCATACAGGGGATATCACCACTGATCCCACAGAAATATGAACTATCATCAGAGAATACTATAAACACCTCTAAGCAAATAAACTAGAAAATCTAGAAGAAATGGATAAATTCCTGGACACATACATCCTCCCAAGACTGAACCAGGAAGAAGTCCAATCCCTGAATAGACCAATAACAAGTTCTGAAATTGAGGCAGTAATTAATAGCCTACCAACCAAAAAAAGTCCAGGACCAGATGGATTCACAGCTGAATTCCACCAGAGGTACAAAGAGGAGCTAGTACCATTCCTTCTGAAATTATTCCAAGTAATAGAGAAAGAGCAACTCCTCCCTAACTCATTTTATGAGGCCAGCATCATCCTGATACCAAAATCTGGCAGAGACACAACAAAAAAAGAAAATTTCAGGCCAATATCCCTGATGAACCTCGCTGCAAAAATCCTCAATAACATACTGGCAAACCGAATCCAGCAGCACATCAAAAATTTTCTCCACCACGATCAAGTTGGTTTCATCCCTGGGATGCGAGGCTGGTTCAATATACACAAATCAATAAATGCAATCCATCACATAAATAGAACTAATGACAAAAACCACACGATTATCTTAATAGATCCAGAAAAGGCCTTCGCTAAAATTTAACACCTCTTCATGCTAAAAACTCTCAATAAACTAGGTATTGATGAAACGTATCTCAAAACAATAAGAGCTATTTATGACAAACCCACAGCCAATATCATACTGAATGGGCAAAAGCTGGAAGCATTCCCTTTGAAAACTGGCACAAGACAAGGATGCCCTCTCTCACCATTCCTGTTACACATAGTACTGGAAGTTCTGGCCAGGGCAGTCAGGCAAGAGAAAGAAATAAAGGGTATTCAAATAGGAAGAGAGGAAATCAAATTGTTTCTGTTTGCTGATGACATGACTGTATATTTAGAAAACCCCATAATCTCAGCCCAAAATTTCCTTAAGGCGATAAGCAACTTCAAGCAAAGTCTCAGGATACAAAGTCAATGTGCAAAAATTACAAGCATATTTATACACCAATAATAGACAAACAGAAAGCCAAATCATGAGTGAACTCCCATTCACAATTGCTACAAAGGGAATAAAATACCTAGGCATATGACTTACAAAGGATGTGAAGGACCTCTTCAAGAAGGACTACAAACCACTGCCCAAGGAAATAAGAGAGGACACAAACCAATGGAAAAGCATTCCATGCTCATGGATAGAAAGAATCTATATAGTGAAAATGGCCATACTGCCCAAAGTAATTTATAGATTCAATGCTATCCCCATCAAGTTACCACTGACTTTTTTCACAGAATTAGAAAAAACTACTTTAAATTTAATATGGAATCAACAAAGAGCCCACATAGCCAAGACAATCCTAAGCAAAAAGAACAAAACTGGAGTCATCATGCTACATGTCTTCAAACTATACTACAAGGCTACAGTAACCAAAACAGCATGGTACTGGTACCAAAACAGATATATAGACCAATAGAACAGAACAGAGGCCTCAGAAATAATGCCACACATCTACAACCATCTAATCTTTGACAAACCTGACAGAAACAAGCAATGGGGAAAGGATTCCTTGTTTAATAAATGGTGTTGGAAAAACTGGCTAGCTGTATTCAGAAAACTGACATTGGACCCCTTCCTTACACCTTATACAAAAATTAACTCAAGATGATTTAAAGACTTAAACACAAAACCTAAAACCATAAAAACCCTAGAATAAAATCTAGGAAATACCATTCAGGACATAGGCATGGGCAAAGACTTCCTGACAAAAACACAAAAAACAATGGCAAAGAAAGCCAAAATTGACAAATGGAATCTAATTAAACTGAAGAGCTTCCCCACAGCAAAAGAAACAATCATCAGAGTGAACAGGCAACCTACTGAATGGGAGAAAATTTTTGCCATCTATCCATTTGACAAAGGGCTATATCCAGAAATTTGTTAAGAAACTTAAACAAATTTACAAGAAAAAAGCAAACAACCCCATCAAAAAGTGGGTGAAGGATATGAACAGACACTTCTAAAAAGAAGACATTTATGTGGCCAATAACCATATGAAAAAAAGCTCGTGATCACTGGTCATTAGAGAAATGCAAATCAAAACCACAATGAGATACCATCTCATGCCAGTTAGAATGGCGATCATTGAAAGTCAGGAAACAACAGATGCTGGAGAGGATGTGGAGAAATAGGAACACTTTTACACTGTTGGTGGGAGTGTAAATTAGTTCAACCATTGTGGAAGACAGTGTGGTGATTCCTCAAGGATCTAGAACCAGAAATACCATTTGACCCAGCAATCCCGTTACTGGGTATATGCCCCAAAGGATTATAAATCATTCTACTATAAAGACACGTACACACATATGTTTTATTGCAGCACTATTCACAATAGCAAAGACTTGAAACCAACCCACATGCCCTCAGTGAGAGACTGGATAAAAAAAAATGTGGTCCATATACACCATGGAATACTATGCAACCACAAAAAAGGGAGTTCATGTCCTTTGCAGGGACATGGATGAAGCCAGAAACCATCATTCTCAGCAAACTAACAAAGGAACAGAAAAGCAAACAGCACATGTTCTCATTTGTAAGTGGGAGCTGAACAATAAGAACACATGGACACAGGAGGGGAACATCACACACTGGGACCTGTGAGGGGGTAGGGGGCTAGGGGAGGGAGAGCATTAGGAGATATGCCTAATGTAGATAACGGGTTGATGGGTGCAGCAAACAACCATGGTACGTGTATACCTATGTAACAAACCCACACGTTCTGCACATGTATCCCAGAACTTAAAGTATAATAAATTTTTTAAAAAGCATAATACTCGATAGGTAGTTTTTCATTCCTTGATTTGGAATGTTTTAAATATTTGAACCAAACATGCACTCCAAAACTGCACCTAACAAAATCATAATTATATTCTTAATATCATTAAATACCCAATCCATGTTTAAATTACCCCAGTTGTCTCAACGACAGATTTTTCACGTTAGTTTGGATTAACAGTCAAACTGATGTGGTTGTTATAATGTTTACTTTGTTATGTAACCATTCTTTGTGTGAGAGCCTGTGTGTGTGTGTGTGTGCATGTGCATGTTAGGTAATTTTTTGCAGAGGAAAATAATAATATGCAGCACTCTTTGTATTTTGCTTAGTGCTTCATTTTGTGTCATTTTATTTATTTCTGTACCAATTCTTTTAAACTAATGTTGAGATCAAGGATATTTATTAGCTTAGGTTCATTCTTTTAGTTTCTTTTAATAAAGCAAAAATTCTTTTTAAAAAAACCCTATAATAGTCAGAAAATAAAATTAAAATTTGGAGTGATTATAGTGACAAAGATGTATAATATATTAATTTTCAGGATCTTATAAAAAAACAAAAAATTATAGATAAGAAACAACTCCAAATGCTATGACTTTCAAAATTGCTTCCAGCTGTGTGCAGAGAATTCACCGGCCGTTATCAGAAAGATTACAGATTATTTCTGTCTTTCCTCAAACCTAAGTTATTAAAGTTTAAAATCTATTTGGGAACTTTTTGAAGGGTCAGTATGAATTAGCCCTCCTCTCTGTTCAGTCTCCATGGTTCTTCCAGGCAAGGAAACAATAGCATTTAAAACATACCAACCAAGAATGTGCCTGGGGATAGAGCAGCAAGGCTGTTTCAGAGTCTGGCCAACCCACACACAGCCTTCCCTGTCAACGACATCCCAACCCCTCCATACCCTGACTGACAGGTCTTCTTTCAGGTCACTAAGGTGTATATGGTTTTGGAGAACAGAACTGAAGGTGAAAAAAGGACAGAAGCAAAGGAAAACAAAACAAAGCCAGACCTGGAGATCATTTTCAAACTCTTCCCTCCTCAAACTCTTCCCTGCCCCTTTTTTCTTGTTTGTTTTTATACATTATTGTTTGCCCCACAGGCATCAAGCTGTTAGTGTGTACAGGAGGGATTAAAGTGAGACTGCATGTTGGATGAAATATAAATTTAAATTATACTTCTGTCAATTTGGAATCAGGGATTGTTTCTCAAGGTCTCCCCAAACACTTAATTTCAAATGAGTCTTCATTTATTACTTCAAGAAAGGCCAAATGCATAATTTATCAGCAGCTTTCAGTCAATATACCCTTATAAGCATGTTTCCCATGAGCCTTCGAGTAAAAATATGTTATGCTAATTCTATTAGTTGGGTACACAAGAGTTATCTAAGAAAGTAAACAAGCTTTAAAAGGAGACACATGTGAACAAAGAAATACCTGTCAACCTACTGCCCAGGGTCAAATTACCAAGGGAACAAGGAGGTGGTAAAGTTGTCTCATTATTTATGCCCAGAGTGTCTCTCCGACTGGAACTCTGAGACACCCAGTGGCTCTGTGTGGTGACTCAGGGGTAACGTGACACTGAGTGACACTGTGAGCTGGAGAGGGGACTTACCGGGTCTCCAGTGGCACGTTGCTGTTTAGTACCCAGCTGTCCTGAAGCTGAACGGACTCTGGTGTGGTGGCCAGGTCATTGGGCGCTGGGGCCGGGGCGTGGATCTGACTCCGCCGATTGGTCAGTGAGTTCCTGTTGAGGGAGTTGGCAGATGAGTGGTGATGGGACAGCGTGTGGTTGTGAGGGGGTGGGAGAGGGGGCCTCAGAGTCGACTGGCTGTGGTGGTTTGGAGGACCTGAAAAAAAAAGGAGAAATGACTGTCAGTGTCTGCAGATTCCAGTCTCAGGCACTCTGCAAACCTCTGGAGGAGAGTTTGAAACCAAAGTCTCCAAGCTGACAATTGCTGAAAGCCGCAAGCTAGAGCGACAGATAAGACTGCAGCAGGCATCCCAGAGTTAGTTACAAATAAATAATTGGCTTTGATTTGCATTTATCCACACACATCAAATGAAGAATAATGAGAGACTAGTTTAGCAAAACCAGGTGGATAAGGGCTGACCAGAGGAATTACTTGAAACATATTAATACTGTAATGAAAGTAACATGACATTCAAGGCTGATCACTGCCGTAGCAAGTCCCTATTCCCTTTCCAGGTAAACTAGTGCACTGTACACATTCTTTTCAAAAATTTTCTCTTTTGAAGATATTAAGAATATGGCACACTCTACGTCAGGGAGTAGCACCTTTAAATACCTGTAGGGACCAGGCAGGAGGGTGGAGTGGGCTAGCTATGGACTGAGCTGAGGTGGAGAGGCTAGGGGGCAGCCCTCACTCAGCACCAGGTCAATTTGGTCACATGGGAATGAGGGACAGAGCTCAAGGCAGCCGTAATTTCTAGTTTCTCTAGAAAAGCTGGAAATCTGGACTTGTAGATAAAATTTCCTAGTTTTTAGAAATGCTGACAACTCAAAATGAGATTTATATATATGTATGTGTGTGTACACACATATTTGTGTGTATATGTGTGTATATGTATAATATACACATATACATATAAACATCTCTCTATCTCTATCTATCTATCTATCTATCTATCTATCTATCTATCTATCTATCTATCTATCTATCTATCTATCTATCTTTTTAAATGAGAGTGAACAAAACACACCTGTGAGCCCGCTCAGCTCAGCAGGCTGCTAACTTCTCTCCTCCGAGAGATGAACCCCGAGGACTCAGTCTCTGGAGAAGGTCATGGCAGATGTTTTCAAGCCATGACCCTGACTCCAAATGGCATCCTGCGTTTTTTTAAATAACAAAATCCTCTATCTTTGCAGGAAAAACAAAGGAGAGCTTTCCCTTGGAAAAGCGATATCTACCCGCTTGTAGATATCGCTGTCTCTGACAACTCCACACAAGGTTTTCCTAGCAACCGATTCTCAATCTACAAAATGAAATATTTTAAGCATAATGAAAATGAAAGTAGTTCGCTATGCGATGAAGCCTATAATTTCGTTTTAATGGATGCTGAAACATGACTTTTAATTTGTGTCCTTTGAGAAAGTTTATTTTTTGAAGCTTCCAGTCAGGGCTGGCAGCTCACCAGGTGACTGCTGAGCCTTGTCATTTTTGGCCCCTGCCAACTTTAAAAATCCTCAGCCCCTGCTGTCCTGGCTTTAAGAAGTTGGCTCAAGTCATTTAAACAAGCAATTTGACACAAATTTCAACTACTTGTCTCCTTATGTGGCCGGGCTACATCTCCAAAAGGTGTAATCTACATTCTGGGGTTCCTGTGCCGGCTGCAGAAACATTCTGAAGAAAAGACAACATGTCAAGAAGATACTAGGTTTGGAGAGCATCCTGACCAACAAAAACAAAAGGAAACATACGGAGGAAACAGGTTCCTTGAAGTTTGCATCTCTAGGCTGAAATTACTTGGGTGTTTTTTTTTTTTTTTCTTTGTGATGTTTAGAAAAGGACAGTGACAACAAAAACCCAGTGGGAAATACCACTGTACAGTTGTATAGATTTTAAATCGTGTCCTCCAAATGAACCTGTAATTCCTATTTTACATTATGCATCAGTGACATTTTAAATATATCTTTGGGGGAGTTTCATAGCTGTAGCAGGCTATTATATTTCCTGGCATTGTTGTCTGTCTAGTAATGTATTATTACATAGTTATTTAGCATTTGTCTGTCTCATATTAGTGGAAAGAGGTGGGAAAGTGGGGGTGAAATGATGTAATAATGATCCTTCAGGGATGCTATCCAAGCCCTTCGCACACACGGTTAATGAATTCTCATGCCTTTCTTTCCCCCTCTCTCAACTCCCATCCAAGTGGTGTCATTATTCGCCATTAGTTAGGTAATTACGAGACTTGCTTCAGGAAGATGGAGTGGGTCAGTGCACAAGTGAGAACCTGCCCTCCCCAGCCCTAAGTCCTAACTTTCCATCTCCCTCTGTCCTTGCCCCTGACACTCCCTTCTCCAGACCACACACTCTTCTAAAGCACAAAGAGGCCATGTGAAGGATTTAATTCCCTAAATGAGATACCAGACCCTCCTGCTTCCTGTTGATTCACTCTGAGCTAAGTTCTCCTTGTCTACTCCAGCTTGTGTGGCCCTCGTGAGGTCCATCTGTGTTGTGCGTGGGCAGAATTCCTGCGGTTGCTTGTGTGCTTCTCTTCCCAGGGGGAAGAGAAGCTCCGACCTGGGTGCTATGTGTTGTGTTCCAAATAAAATGAATTGGGAATTTTCCAGTTAACTAGAAGAGACGTCAAGTTCTCTTTTCATTTATCCTAATGAGAAGGCATAGAGCTTCCTTGGGGAAATGGAGAAGGAAGAGTAAGGGAAGATGGAAGAATACTTAATTCTCCACTCACCCAGCCCTCCTATAAAGCAACATGATATTTCATTGCAAATAAATCAAATTATTGACAGCAACAAAAACAAAAATTATCCAGCATTCTCAGTATTGGAAGACATTCTCCTCCTAACTGTTGCTCATTTTCACCACGGCATTGATTATATTTGCTCATTTATCTATCTATCCTGAAGTCATATTTTCCAACGAGGTGCAGGAGGCAGAAGGAAAAGACAATTACAATACAGAGTGGTAAATGTGACCCCTGGGATATATACAGAGGAATGTGGGAACATCTAGAAGGGGCATTTAGTTAGAGGTTAGGAGACAAAATCTACAGAACTGGGTTCAAGAATTGAGTCTGCCACTTTCTAGTTGTGTGAACCTGGGCATGCTACCTCATTTCTTTCATTCTCAGCTTACTCATCTGCCAACTGGTGAAAACAGCAGTAACTACCCGCTAAGGTTGTTGTGAAAGTTAGAGAGGAAGGATGAATGTAAAGTGCTAAGCATGCTGCCTGATGGCTGGCAAGTCCTTGAAAACCAAGTGCAGAGAACAGTGACAGGTTCTTTCAGGGATGAAAGGATGGATAAGACATAACCGCAGCTCTCAGGGAGCCCAGATTTGAGTAGGAAAATTAAATCCAAATTTCATCTATCTAGGGCAGATGTCACAGACTGACAGCCCTCAAGCAGAATATTATCAAAAATTCAAAGCTGAGATTTTGCATAGTGTTCCAGATTTCTGACTTCTCTTGAAAGCAAAACCAAACCCCAAATAAGGAGTCTGTATCCTCTCAAAACAACTGGATAGAGCTGAATGCTGTGAAGGGTGGGGTGGCTTATCTGATTTGCCATCAACCCCAGCGATCCCTGTTCTCTTAACCTAGCTGGCTGTATGCATTTACATTTACTGACACCTAATAGTATGTTTTTGACTCCTAGTTTCACTCAGGTGCCCTGGCATTCGGTGTAAGTAACGTACCTCTAGTATGAAACACCTCTGTTACAACAAATGATCACAAGCAACTTTTTGTATTTCTCACTTTTCACTACAGTCATCCAACACACTTGCTGGGTGGGAAGGTTTTTCTGTTTCAAAAATGCAAACAATGGCTGACAACATGCCTTCTTGCTTTCCGAAAAGTCAAAATACAAGAAAAGCTCTTCTGTAAAGCAACTGATATCTTCAACCTACTCTGATGGGAGATGAATAACTCAGCTGGATGAAGGAAGCCTCATGTCCACTGTAAGTTCCATACATTTATTGGGTTCAATTAATGTGCATATTATTAAGAGCTCTTCTATTACATAAATATGAAATCACATAGTAATGCAATTTAAAGATAAGAAACTATGTAATGTAAATTCTTACACAGTATCAACCTAATCAGTATGCTATTAGTAGACAAAAGGCAACTGTCATTAATATATTACTGCTGACCTGATACTGCACCTGAGGTACCTTCAGTCCAGAACCTGGAATTTATTTTTAGGTGCTGCATGGCTTTTAGTCCTAGGAAGAAGGAATTGTCTTGTTGGCTCTTTACTAAAAACCAGGGGAGGTCTAGGTAAGGCTCCTGGAAAAGACAAGTGAATTTATAGAGAAGGTGTTTCCTGTGTGTTTAAAAATCAAGGGCTTGAATGAGCACTGCTGTTTGTCCTGCTAAAGAATTGTCTGTGCTTCTCTGCTTTTAGATTTTCTGTGGGACAGTTGCCGCCAGTTGATTTTGAGAGGGATGACAATCACATAGTCTGTCCTTCCTAAATGCCTACTGGTTGGCAGTGAAACTTGAGAAAAATGAAGCAGTGCTTCTTTGTTGAGTCACAATACCAATTCCAATGAAGTCAGATGTGGGAAGTGAAAAACCTTGGCATATCAACTTTTGTGTTGACTCCATTAGAGTTGCTCATACATCATGGGGAAACAATCAATGTCCACGTTTTAAACAACATATAAAGGGAGAATTTCCGGGGCTCTAAGGAAGAAATTGTTAATAATCGACTATTGTTGTTGCACTCTGCCTAAATAAACAGCTGGAGGACGTGTCTGCTCTAGCCAAGGGTCGACAAATAGATGGGGTGGGAAAGCAGAGACAAATTAAACCAGACTTGTCTTGCGCCATAGTCTTCACCAATTTTTCCTGGTGATTAGAAATGATGATAAAATATGTGAAAGAAAAAAAATAAAGTAAGGGCCTGCCTAGCTGCTAATAAATCACTCATTCCTGGGAATGGCGTGCCAATGGGTGGTCTTTAACATTTTCAACTCCCTCAGACCCTCAGATGACCAATTAACCACAAACTCTTTGCCTTCCTCTCCTGAACCACCTCTTGGGGCAAGTTACATCTTGATAGCAATTTAAAGATTCTAAAAGAGGAGATGGTGTTGGCAGAAACTTGGGAATCTCTGGTTGATGATAACTGGCACCAGGACATCCTGTTCAAATTTGACCTTGAATTGGCCAGAGGGAATTGGGGGTGAGGAATTTCAAGAATAACAGTGTCTGGTTAGATCTAAGGAGGACAGAGTCTATTGCAGATGTTCAGGCTAGTGATTAGCTTTGAATCTCTACTTGGCCACTGACCAGATGTGTGGCCACTGGAAAGTGATATATTTTTCTTTCTGAGTCTGTTTATTCACTTGTAAAATGGATACAGTAATTTTACTTCTCATACATGATTGTTAGGAGAATCGAATGGAAATATATTTTTAAGGAGCCTAGCACAATTCTTGGTACCTAGCAAGCTATTAATACATATTATTATGATTATTTGATGTAATTAATCATTCTGATAATAATAATGGCAGCTATAGCAACTATGACTCTGAGGAAAATGATAAGTACTTCCTAGGGCACAGTGGGCCCTACTTTTCCAAGTTCTTTGAAATGGCAGCTCTTGGAGGGGGATATTCAATGAACATGTGGCTGCAAAATCATCAACCTCTGACCTCTCCATCTTCAAATTCGGTCGGCAGGAGGGCAGAGTGACTAAGTGACATGGCCAGGAGCTATTAACAGACAGTCTCAAGAGTGTCTCTCTAAGAGCCCACACAAATAAAACTTGGGATTCAGAAATGCTCCATTTCCATAAACAAAACAGTTGATGCTGATGGTAACAAAATGATAATATTGACCATGGCTGCCATGAGTTAAGTTCTCCTTGTGTGTCGGGTACTGTGCTAAGTGTTGTACGTAAATCATTTCAATATATTCCCACTTACTCCTAGGGTACAGGTCATTTATCATGCCCATTTCACAGATCCAGTAAGTCAGGTTCAGAGGGGTTAAGTAATGCACCAAATGTCATATAGCTCAGTAAGTGGTAGAGCTGGTACATGATCCCAGGGTCTCTTCCCCTCCCAGCCATATGTAAAGGAACCCAAAGCCAGAACACAGGCACACAGGGAGGAAACAGGTCCCCTGACCTTGCTCATACATGCCTAGCAAATACAGAGGAAAACAGACTTGACTCATTTCTTTACACATTTGCTTAAATGGCAGAATCCAGTCTTGTGAGAAGCTGGAGGGAATCGCCCACCTCAAAGCTCTGCACCACCTCACGGATGCTGCTTGAATCAGGAGAAATAGGCCAGAACAGCCACACTGCAGTGCAATCTCTTTTCTATGCCTTCCCAAAGGCCATCCCCAAACTTCCTCCACTGTGCCTCATCCCTGTCTCCCCTAACCAGCGGCGTGAGGGGCGGCATGAGGAACGAGTGGCAATTAGGCCTGTCAGGGGTAGAACCAAGGGCACACTCCATCCCAGCTTGTCCTGTCCTGCTCTGACCAGAGGTACTTTGCCAACAGCCCGGGGGTGGAGGGAATAGGTCCAAATCCAGCCTCCTCTCATATTTAAAGAGATTTCCTTATTTGTCTCTAGGTATTGGGCACTTTGGACATTGAGCTTGCTTCCTCCTTCTGTCTTAACACCTACAGAATGACTTATCTCCTAAAGAATGGATTTGCATTTTTTGTTACTGACACACATACGGTATTGCTGGCTTCAGGGGGCAGGTGACTTGTCCGTAGTCTTTCTTGGATCTGGTCACTACTATCACAAGCTGCAGCTGCAGCTTTTCCACATTTCAGAGTGGAGGAGAGACAAGAAGGGGGATGAAGGAGTGAGTCAAAGTCTAGCCTCCTCCTCATCTCCCTAGTGCCTGGCTCCAGCTCCAGCCAGTGCCTCTGGCCTAGGTTACACGGTCCTGTATCAGGGGGCTGTCCTTGAAGGAAGCATCCTACTCAGCCTGAACAGAGAGCAGAGAAAGAAAGGGCTGTGCTTGCCTGTAAGGAATGATTTATAGCTCTCTTTCTTACACAAAATATATGACCTCAGAGAAAAACATTCCAAATGTATTCGCAATGACACACAGATCAACACTGCATAGCGGAACATGGGAATTACAGTCACAAGGAGCAATCATTTGCAGGCTCAGAATCCAAAGTTTTCCTCAGCTCTGCTACCTTCATAAAGGACTAGGGTCTGCAGGGACGTCTTAGATCACCTAAGTCCAATAGCTCCCATTTAATAAGCACCAACTATGTGATAAGCACTCTACATATTTCATCTTATTTAAAACTTACAGTAACCTTTAAAGCACTTTAAAGTAGATATTGCTCTCCACTTTAAAGATGAGGAGACCAAGGTGCAGGGAGGTTAAGTAATATAATTCTCTCTCCTTAGATTTTGTATTTAACTGTAATATATCTGTGCCCCCCTGGGTGCTTGCTTTGCGCACTGCTTACATTTCTTTTGAAATGCTGAGCACATGGTTTTATATTATTTTTGGACTATCCTGTGCTCTCCACGAGATCATGAGCTCCTCCATTAAAAATAGTCTGTCTCACTCGTCTGTATATCCCAGCATAAGGCTACAGTGCCTGGTATAAAACTACTGGTGATGAATGAATGAATGAATGAATGGACAAATCATGTCCCTGGGGGTTATATCCAGAGTCTCAGAGGACAGGGATCAGAGTAGATTTCTGCCTCTATCCCTTGTACATTCTAGTTGATTGCTGGAATCAATGATGCCCTCCCACTTAATTCCCTCATTCCTGTTACCTCTAAGGCTCCTTTAACAGGGAGATGGCTAGACACAGAGGGAAGGTGACTTCAAACTCCTCCATCTTTGATTGTTTTTTGGTTGTTTTTCCTGGCACTTGCTGCCTGATCACCTCTTCTGCTTTTGTAAAATAACAGTTTTACTGAGATATCATACAATCCAGCTTTTAAAAATACACATTTCAGTGTTTCTTTAGTATATTCAACAAGATAGGCAACCATCACCATTATCTAATTTTAAAACATTTTTATCACCCTCAAAGGATATACCATACCATTCAGCAGTCACGGCCCAGTCCCTTCCTCCCTCCCATAGCCTCTGGCAAATGTCAGTCTACTCTCTGTTCCCACGGATTTGCCAATCCTGGACATTTCATGGAAATGGCAATTCCCTCTGTTTATTATAACCACGACATCTGTCTGTTGCAGAGCTCCATCAGAGCCAGTCAAAGTTCAATCTCAAACGGGGCACACTGCCTAGCACTTATAAAGATCTTCCCCTGGCATCCTGAAGCATGTCCCCTGCAGGCCTTTTTTTTTTTTTTTTTTTTTTTTGGCTGAGACCCTGCTGCTGTTCATATTTTTCAGATGAAGATTGTTAGGTGATGGCATTTGAGAGCCAGTTGCACATGTGAATGTCTGAGGGAAAGCCTGGAATTTGTTCTAGTGGTCCAGGCATGGCTGTAATCACCTAGCCAGGCACAGGCAGGGACATTTGTGGGAGGGGAAAGGAGAAAGGAGAAGAGGACTCTTGAACTGGGTACCAAGTCAGTAGCTGCCCTTGGGTTAAGAGCTTAATAGTTATTGTGAATTTGGGACCATCCCACCCCAGTAGGGCACGTTCTTACACATGAGGGTCAGAAAGGGATTTTAATCGTAGGTGCCACATCATTTGACTATTGCCCCTATACTCATTCTTTGCCTTCCTAAATCATCAGGAAAGTATTACTTGAGATCAATGTCAACTCCGTTAGCTACTTTCCAAGTGACAAAGACAAAATAAAAAAGACCACTTGAAATACTTGAGAAGAACCCTTCTAAAGAGAAGATTTTATTACACAGTTACGTCTGAGCAATGCCTATTTGAGCATTTCAATAAATCTACATTACCCTAGGTATTTTGGCATCCTCTGGGAGAGGAAAGCCTATCAGTAGAAAGTAATGATTTTGGGTTTTTCAATTGCCCTAAGGATCTTGACAATACTATTAAGACCCATGCACTCCCTGTCGAGAAGTTTAGGAGTGAAATTATTAATATGCCCAGACGTTATGTTGATTGTTGTGCTGTAGCAGAAAATACTCTTTCTGTTATGTGAGCAGCATTATCACTTTCCCAGGCAGAGAATTGCATCAAAAATTTAAACTCCTCTCATTCCAGCTCATCACATAGCTTTTCAAGGTCTTATTGTAAAATAGGCTGGGCAAAATTTGGATATTTCCCTACCCATGAAAGATAATATGTTTTTCAAAGACCAGGCTATTTTTTTTTTTTTTAAAAAAAGCCAAACCTCACGGTGGAATTCTCTTCCACCAAGATGCCATTCTTTAGGTCTTTAACTAGATTTTCCTTGGGGTTTATTTCATTCTTTCTTTTTCTCTCTCTTTGAGATGTTTACAGTGCTTTTCCCCAAACACAGAAAGAGGATCAAAACAAAGATAAAATATAATTTTGATTTGAGATTGCGCCTCTGATGAACAGAATAATGGAAACAAACTCTGATCTACACCATTCATTAATACCAAGAGTGGCCGAAGCACACCAGTTAAATGGCAAGGATGGGATAAAGGTTCCTGGAGCATTTTCACTTCAAAGCTCAGCAGAATTATTTACTATCTGGGTGACCTTTTCCCAAAATCTCTCCTGGTACATGCCTTATAGGGCAAGGGAACAAAAGTTTCTCCATACTATATAAACAGAAGCCAGCTGAATGTCAGACCTTGAACTGCATCTGGTGTCATGTCAAGTGACAGTTGATGTCATGGGATGTAAAGACATATCGCTGGAGATATTTTCAGAACCCCCTTTTTGCCTTTAGAATGTACACACATACACATGCATGCACCCAGACAAGTAATTACTCAAGACAATCAAATATCTGAAGAAACATCCACTGCCTAAGATTACATGGCTCAAGTGCTGTCAGAGAGAGCGCTCTCTGGATTTTGCTCATAATTGTTTACTGGTTTCTTTCAAAGTTGTCTTGGAGTTGTCTTTACCTCCCAATTAAAATAAAGCAGACCTCCCACAGTGCTCAATACCCTTCTTATGATGCTGCATGAATGATGAGTAGAAGTGCTCCGCTGCTGAGCAGGCCAAGAGGAGAAACCCCTCATCCCCACCTTCAAGATCCCCAGGATGCCACTAACTTTTAGAAAAAACCGGGACCACTGGGAGGCCAGTGTGTGCTCAGCCCTCAGTTTTGCAGTGGGAGGAAGAGGCATTGCCGTTAGGATCACTGGGTCCCACGGTGCTCCACTGGAAAAAAGGTTTCTTTCTAGCAAGGGTTCAGGGTGCCATTTCCAGGGCCTTTTCAGTCTTGAAAACATTGATTTCTCCAGTTTTGCCTGGAGGACTTCTGAAGTTAGACAACCAAAGTTTTGAGGTACTTAACCTCTGTATCCTCATCTGTAAAAGGTGGTTAAGAACAGTTCCTACTTGGTAAAGAGAGTTACATGAGATACTATGTTTAAAGTGCTCAGAAAATGCATTACAAATAGGAGGCCATCAGGAAATGTCAGCATTTATTTTCCCCAGAATAGGCTAATTATTTATTTATTTGTTTTTGAGATGGGAGTCTCACTCTGTCACCCAGGCTGGAGTGCAGTGGCACCATCTCGGCTCACTGCAACCTCTGCTTCCCAGGTTCAAGCGATTCTCCTGCCTCAGCCTCCTAAGTAGCTGAGACTACAGGTATGTGCCACCACATCTGGCTAATTTTTGTATTTTTAGTAGAGATGGGGTTTCCCCATGTTGGCCAGGCTGGTCTCAAACTCCTGACCTCAGGTGATCCTTTTGCCTTGACCTCCCAAAGTGCTGGGATTATAGGTGTGAGCCACTGTGCCTAGCCTATTTTTTGAGGTGGTGGAGACAGGAGTGACATAGACCCTGTGATTTAGATTTTTGTGTGTGTTGTTTTTAAGAGGCAGGGTCTTGCTCTCAGGCTGGAGTGCAGTGGTACAATCATGGCTCACTGTAACCTCGAATTCCTGGGCTCAAGCAATCTTCCTGTCTAAGTCTTCCAAGTAGCTGGGACTACAGGCCCACACTACTATGCCTGGCTAATTTTTTCTTTTTATTGGTAGAGATGGGATTTTGTTATGTTGCCCAGGCTGGTCTTGAACTCCTGACCCCAAGCAGTCCTCCCACCTTGGCCTCCCAGAGTACTGGGAATACAGGTTTGAGTCACTACACACAGCCAAGATTATTATTTCAATGACTTGAAAAACTTTCTGTTGCCAGATACTTTTAAGGTAAATAGCACCTTTAAGAATAAGGGACCTTTTTCCTACTGAGTTATAATAACTCCAGGCCTTACAGGATATCAAAACAATCAGTGCACTTATTTTTCACATTTGCAGTTTAAATACACTGAAATAAAACTATCCAATGGTGGACAATGTGAAGTGCCTTATAGTAGCTTTTTTCCTTTGATAAATTCTCTTGTTCTTCTATTAATTAGCACAAGGAAGACCTGTGTTTCCTTGAGTTCTGGTAGTCCTGGTAAGCATCAGCCCCCATTTTGCATGAAAAACCTTATAATAAAATCAAGGTTTTCAAGTTTCTTCGGCTCATTTATGAGATATGCAGGTTGCTCTATCATTGCAATCCACTGTTGAACAATTCACTGACGTCCTGAGTTGTTCATCACATTTAGATGGTTTAAGTCATGAATTAGCAATTTGTTTCTCAGGGCTTCTTGGGTTACTGAAACATTCTAGTATTTATCATCTCAAATGGGATCATTCTTAATCCCATAATGTAGAGAGGGAGTCATCTCTCACGTGAAATAATCAGATTTGGCGGAGAAAATAATTTCCATTTCTAACACTGCCTATCTGACACTTTAATAGTGTAGTCTGGAAAGGCTTCTCGATAAGATGATATTTGATCAGAGACCTGAAGGAAATAGAGAGAGAGCCATTCCAGTGTCTGGGGGAACAATGTTTCAGGCAGAGGGAAAAGCAAGAACAAAGGCATTTTAAATCTGGGACTTGTGTGGTGTATAGGAATTGCCCAGAATATCAGCCTAGGTTCGTCTCTTTCCTGCAGATTTAAGTCTAGTCCTTGAAGAAAATATTGCAAGAAATAAGAAAGACACTGATCTGGATCCTCACTGGCCTCTGCCTGATTTGGAACTGGCTGAGCAGGCTTCTGTTTGAGGCTCTTTGCATTTGCTGTACCCTTGGCCTGGAGATACAGATAATTGAGTAGCTCACACCTTCCATGTCTGCAGGTCTCAGCTCAAATGTCATCTTTTAAGACCTGCCTTCCAAGACAGCATCAGTCATCTTATCCTCCTTCCATTGCTTTCTTTTTCTCTAAAGCACATATTGGCACCCATTTTTAAAAAACTCATTTGTCTTTCTGCAGCAGAAAGTAAGTACCTTGAAGGCAAAGATGCTATTTTATTCTCTGTTGAATCCCTGACTCTTGGAGTACTTGGTAGACACAATAGATGGTTGTTGAATGAATGACTGAATTAATTAATTAATTATTGACAAATATGGCAAGAACAAAGAAATTGGAGAAATATTCCAAATTCCATCAGAAATGAAAGTATGTCCAAGTATACCGTGGTATCATTTGAGACAAATCTCAAAAGCTTGAACTTAATCAAAGTTCAAGAAGAAAAATTATCATGAGCTTCCTTGCCAAAACACAGCTCTATCTCATGCAAACTGTAGTAATTTTTTCTCTTCCTACAGCAATCCAAACACGACAACAAATGCCTTACCAGCAGAAATCCCCATGGAACTAATGGGAGCAGAGGCCTCCCACACACCCCAAGTGGGAATAGTCACATTTCACTTCCAAACTCTGACTAACAGGATCTCCTGTGGCTCTTTCTGCCACCTGAAAACGTTCACTTTTCATCACAAATCTGCTGTGTTAAAGAATCTTTGCTAAAGGCTTCTGACTCAACAGGGTGGGGTGAATCCTGATTCATCTGCGTAGTTGGTGATACAGAAAGGAACTCAGCGTGGCACAGAAAGAGGATGACTTGCTAAGAGTTTGCAAATCAAAAACAAGATATTTGGAATTCTGCTTCTTTCAGGAAGGCTTTTTGGGTTGGATCAGACGAAATCCAATGGCTTCCTCAACCTACGCTGACAAGTATGATGTTTTATGGTTGCTGCGTTCTAGGGCTGACACTGGAGCTAACATCAACACATTATATATTGAAAGACTTTGTTTGTTAATTTTTAGCCCACTAAATTGTTATAAGCTTCTCTGATTTATACATGGTGAAATAGAACTTGGATAGAGTTTCCATTCAACGGATTTTTTTTTTTTTTTTTTTTTTTGTATCACAGGGGTCCCCAGCCCCTGGGCCACAGGCCAGTACAGGAACCGGGCAGCATAGTAGGAGGTGAGCAGAGGGTGAGCAAGCATTACCGCCTGAGCTCCGCCTCATGTCACATCAGTGGCAGCATTAGATTCTCATAGGAGTGTGAACCCTACTGTGAACTACACACATGAACGTTCTAGGTTGCGTGCTCCTTATGAGGATCTAACTCATGTCTGATGATCTGAAGTGGAACAGTTTCATCCTGAAACCATCCCCCTCTTCTGTGGAAAATTTGTCTTCCATGAAACTGGTTCCCGGTGCCAAAAAGGTTGAGGACTGCTGTTGTATAGAACCTAGAAAAGCCATATGCAGGGAGTTACTTGAGAAAGTCTTTTATATTCTCTGAGAGAAATCCAAAGAAGTGACAGTTTTCTCCACAAGATTCCTTTTGCCTTCTGTCCAATTAAATTCCTTACACAAGAACAGTGACACATTAGCCAAGCTCACTTATGACAAACAATTCTTGTTTTTTTGAGACAGAGTCTTGCTGTCTTGCTCTGTCACCCAGGCTGGAGTGCAGTGGCACAATCTCAGCTCACTGCAACCTCCGCCTCCCAGGTTCAAGCAATTCTCCTGTCTCAGCCTCCCGAGTAGCTGGGACTACAGGTGCATGCCACCACACCGGGCTAATTTTTGTATTTTCAGTAGAGACGGGGTTTCACCATGTTAGCCAGGATGGTCTGGGTCTCCTGACCTCATGATCCACCTACCTTGGCCTCAATTCTTAATCATTGATTTGTTCGTTCATTCATTCCTTTATTCATGTCTTCATTTGTTCACATGTTCCTTCATTCAGCAATTAATGACTGGGCACCTACCCTGGGTCAGAGGGCTTTTGGAGATATAGAGTTCCTGGCCTTGAGGAAGGTAAAGAAAGAGACATGTCCTGTGCTGACCTGTTGGATAAGACACAAATACTTCACCTTAACTCTTTTGTTCCCTTGTGGTTTTTAACCACTAAAATACTTTACTTTTCCATGTATGTTGTTTTCATGTTTCAGCTCATGTATAAAACTTTATAGAGGCCATTATGACACACTGCTTTGACAATGTTTCACAGATGCATATTGTTAAACTCTACATCAACGCCTTTCCCCTCTCCTCACCCCAGCCTTATCTCCCAAGGCTAAGTCACTATTCTGTTGGGTCTACACATATGCACATCCCAGGTGTGGGATGTACAGGTTTTTTGCTAACACACCATTTAAAGGATGCATCATGGCACACAGAGCAATTCACAAGAATGTTAATTATTACCTATGGAGAGGAATTGTAACATTTTGATTCATTTGTGTTTTCAACTGAATGTGGTATTTATCAACTGTCTTTTGTGTTTAATTCTAGATAATAGAGCACGGCAAATTGGAGTCTTCAATTAAGCACACGGAATACATGTGCTGTATTGCTTTCTCTGCAAGTTTCAGAGTCAGAATTCCTGCACTGGGTTCTGAGTTGCTGAGTGGAGACTATGATGGAGAGCAGTAGAGACACGTGACTTTCAGGGTACTCTTTACACGTATGAAATGGAGCAAGATGTCTAGATTTATGAAGGAAAAGTGAAAGAGGAGGATAGGAAGATATGTCACCTCCTGGGTTTCCTCCAATCATCCAGTCCTCACCTCTCTGTGTGTCTTTGAACACTCTGAGCACCATCATGCCAGTTCCATGGATGAAACAAATACTCATTGCTCAGCATTTTTCTAATGAAAACACATGCAGTCTGACTGGAAGGAGAAACCACAAACAGAATTGGAAAAAGCAGGCAGGCGAACTTTGCTTTTTTTTTTTTTTCCGTTAACCAACAGAAAATGTAAGGGCTTTCATTAGGGAATTAAAAAAATGACTTATAGAAGACTTATAGAATTAACCAGAAGCAGCTCATGATAAAATATGTATCATGCTAGAAATACACGTTTTACTTTTCATGAAAGCTAAACACATTGCCATGATGGGAACTCTCACACATTGTTGGTGGGGATGCAAAATGAGATAACCCCTCTGGAAAACAGTCTGCCAGTTTCCCATGATATTACACTTACCATACGCCCTAATAATCCCAAGTCTAGGTATTTACCCTAGAGAAATGCAAACTTAATGTTCAACCCAAAATCTGCACATGAAAATTTGTAGTGGCTTTATTTCTCATCAATAAAAACTGAGAACAACCAGATGTCCTACAGCAAGTAAATGAATAAACAAAGTATAGTAATTCATGTAGTACAAAGTATAATTCATGGAGTACTATGCAGCAAAGGCAGGCATGACTAGAGTTAATAACAAAGTATTGTGTTGTTGAAAATTGCTGAGCGAGTAGATTTTAAATGTTCTCACTACAAAGAACTGAAAAGTATGTGAGGTAATGAATATGTTAATTAGCTTGATTTAGCCATTCCACAATGTACTTATAACAAAACGTCGTGGTGTATACCATATATATATATACACACAAGTTTTATTTGTCTGTTAAAGAAATTAATTAAAGAAAAGGATGGACTATCGATACACACAATCACTTGGATACATCGCAAAGGTACCATGCTGAATGAAAGAAATTAGTTGCAAAAGGTATAATTTCATTTATATGACATCTTCACAAGACAAAACTATAGTGACAAGGACAGATTGGTGACTAGGAGAGACCGAGATGGGGTTGGGGTGTGTAAGTAACTACGAAAGGAGAACATGGGACATTTTTGAGGTGAAAGGGCTGTCTTGGGTTCCTGCGGTTGTGACAGTTCCAGAAATCTATATTTGTGTTAAAATCTACAGAACTATACACAGTGAAGCCAATTTTACTGTATGTTAACTTAAAAAATATAATACAACAATAAAATTAAACGTCACGCTGAATGCTAAGAATAGGACAGACTTGCTTCGACGGATGGAGGAAAGACTTGCTTAAGGGCAGGAGCCGTTTCAGGCAGAGACATCGAGGCTACTCTGTAACAAAAAAGGGAGCACAGCAGCCTGAAAACTTGGCAAATCTGTTTCCAAAATATTTGTCTTGTCCTTAAAATAAAAAGCACACTGGAAAACACAAAAACGGAATCAACCTCTGAGTAAAAGTCCTATTGGCATATCGTTAATCGTTTGTGTATTTACATTCATTTAAATATTGTTTGCTAAAGCTCATGTGATCTATTGCAAGCTGTTTAAGAAACTATACTGTGTAAAAAGGAGAATGAATGGTTTCACTGCACAAAGCTGTCGGCTTCTCTACTGACACTCAGCACAATCCATAACCTTGTTGAGACATTAACAGGACTACATTACTCATCACAATAAGATTATTAGTTGATGGGAAACAAATTACAGAGCTTCCCAATCTGCTCTACTTCCTGACTGCATACAAGGTGATTTTTCATGAATGGAAATTGCTACCCAGGAAGAGAAACTTGTTTGTCTTAGGAAATTTCCAATAGTAGAAGGGGTCCATTCTAGGAACAAATAGTGCAAAGTGGTAAAAGAAAGAAAAAGTTTAAAAATTATTTAGCTAGAAGCCTAAGGGTGCTCACAGCTCGGCAACATATTGGGTAGAGATACAGAACATGAGCTGGGGAAATGGAAAAAAATCATACCTGTTTTGTTTAATGCGATGGCACAGCTCTGCATGTTGCCATGGATTTATTGGAAAAGCACCTTTAGGAATGGAGGGGATGCCAAATACAGTGCTGGCAATTTATGGAGACATCTAAAATGACTTGGTCTGTTCTAGTCCCTGTGTCATGAATGCCAGCAACTAGCAGAGGCTTTCTCATCTTTTAGTTCTCAGATCCTCCTGGAGTACCTTCCTGGACCACTCTCTTCCCCTGCAGGTAGAACCAACTTCTCTCCTTCACCACCTCCAGGAACCACGTACAGATGCTATTTTCCCACCCACCACTCTCGTTCATTACTCTCATTATCCTTTTGCACAAGGGACTGAGCCCCAAGTCCGAGGTCTGTTACATGACTGAAGGGGAGCTGCAGTAACGGTTCATTAGATCACAGTTTCCAATAGCAACAGCTTAACCTGGCGAAACAGGTGTGGTGTAATTAGCATAGCTGTCTGTACAGCTTTGGCACCTGTGACCCACATCAGTCCTGTCCATCAGCTTCTAGGGGTTTCCTAAATGATGGGGCTGGGAACTCACAGAAAGGAGAGGGATGTGCAGACAAATGGCACTGCCTAGGCTCACAATAGGAACTTTGGCTCACAAAAGCTTGTCCCAGGAAGTAGACTAGGACAACATGTGAGAAGTGTGAGAATCCTAACAAGAGTGTCATCAGCACTGACAGATAATTCATGATACTCCATTGCACTAACGGCTCTTTTCACTCCTCCGTTTCTCTCTCGGTTTGTAGAGCAGTACCTTGTCCTACTGCTGTCTAGCTTTCTGGGGAACACTCTTGCCCTGGCTCTGTCCTTGTCCCCTGAGGTGTTCTGACCTTTCCCGCTTGCAGTCATGAGGGCACAACTAAAATGCCACCTACTGTTTTGTTTCCCACCCCCTTTCTTTGCTTCTAGTCTCAGAGAAAGTCAATAAAAGCCATCATTCTGCCTACCTGGACGACTCAAGGGCAGTGCAGCCTGCACACCCGTCCTGCCGAACGCGTACTAAGCTAAGCCTCCTCCGTCGCACTGGTCCCTGCTAGCTGCCCGTGATGCTGAGCACACACATGCCAGGCCCTGGAAGGCTGCCCTGAATGGGCTGGAGCCGAGTTTCCTTGTGGGAAGACAGGAAGGTTTGAGCGATATAGGCATGCCCTGAGTCAGACAGGCGGGGTGCTATCTTTGTCTTCCCTCCCAGGGATCACACTGCCAGTCTGGTTAATACCCAAAGGCTCTCGACATGTCTCATTGCTCCAGCCAAACTCCCTCGTCCCAATTTCTTCCTCTGAAGCAGCTTTCATCGTGTTACATCAGTGGCTAGGCTTGACATCGGTACTTGTTTTCCAGGGGAAAACAGACCCTTTCAAGTACTTGCTTTTAAAGATGACGACAAATGGGGATGTCTACACTCCTACCAGGTTACGTTTTGGCCATAAGATGAGGTATGGTCTGAAGCCAAAACAATTTTAAAGAAAATGCTGGGAGAGGAAATTGGAATCTTTCCCCTTCTAGGAGGAGGGATGTCTGGCTTTCTGAGTTAAATGCATTTGTTCCACCCTGTTACGATGCTGCTTTCTCTGATAGTTTAGGGATAAAACAATTAATGCGATACGGTGCTGGAAATTCAAAACATTTGAAAGTTTATAATAGGATCTGATGTAATATTATGTGGGCAGGTTTTACTCTTCTACAAAGCGGCCTTTCTCAGCCTAACCAAAGAAAGGTCCAGGGTAATGTGTGTTCTGGGAGAATCAGTCCCAGTTTAACCTGATTTCTAAAATTGGTTTGATGATTCCAGATCAAGTACTACCTCCTAAAAGGTGTAATCCTAGACGTTTTCACCATATTCACATTTATACTTTTCTGTCATCTCCTTTAGCACATTGTGTGTGTCAAATTCGTTTTCACACTTATTAACAATATTGATGATAATGATAATAATAACAATTGCTAACTTTTTGTTAGAACTTTTACTACCTGCCAGCTTTTGTTTTAAGAACTTTACATAGGTAATGGCATTTAATCATCACAGTGACCATATTGGGGTGGAAGGAGATACCCATTATACAGATCAGGAGGCTGAGGTTTAGAAAGGGTAAGTAACTTGCCTCAGGTAGGAAGTGATTGTCAGCCCAGGCCATCCCATCCCTGGCTCCTCACTCTAGTTGGTCCTGGGTCATGAATGCGCCTTTTTTCACAATTTGTTCATAAATGAATTAGTCTAAATGCATGAACTTCCCAGACAAACCCATCTCACTGTCTTCAAGCACTTGATATTTTTATTTTAACCATGCTGTGTGGATATAATAATTCAAAATTGGAAGCTAAATTTGGCTGCATTTTTAAAGAGAGCATAATGAGCATAATTCAACATTTAATTGATGACTGAAAACCTATTAAGAGAAAACATATTGTACTATGCAGTCATATAGCTGCGTATTTCCTTTTGATTTATTTTGTCTCCATCCTTGAGGTCACGCTGTCAATCTTTGGGTTGTTTCTGGGACTGCTACTCACAACATCACACATCCCTTACCATTTTTGCTCTTCATCTCTGAAGTTCTTGTTTTTTTTTTTTAAATAAACTTTTAAAAGTCATGTGTTAACAAAGAACAAACAAACACCTAGCTGAAGGTCTAACTAAGTATAGAGCAAATGCCTTCTAAAAGCCATTTTGAGAACTTACAGGGCAGTTTCTGAAACTAATTTCTTTACTTGGGGTTATTGTCCAGAAAGTCAAAGTTGTCAAGGGCCTGTCAAGAACACTGACTGTGTTCTGAATTGTTTCTGCACATGACATTGTTTTCTCAGGTGGAATATAAAATTGGAAGGTGGAGATCACCTTATATTTGAAAAATGAAATCTTGCCACTGCTTAGGCTGAGGCTGCAAAGATATGAACCTTCTTTCCAGGAGTCTAGAGTTTAGCTCTTTTCAACACAATGTGTAGGCTGCTATGGTTGGTGGGGAAGACAGGAGACACTTGGTTTGGTTTTGGGGTTGGCAAATGATGGTCACGGACCACATTCAGCCCCCGAGCTAAGAATGTTTCATACATTTTTGAAGGATTGTGAAAAAGAAGAGTACGTGATAGAGACCATGTACAGCTCACAAAGTGAAGCCTGAAATATTTTCTATCTAGATCTTCACAGGAAAAAAAAAATGCTGACTCTTGGCCTAGTGGATGAGGGAAGGCTTCCTGGAGGAAAAGGTACATGCACTACCTCATTATTAATTCAACAGGGTCTCCTTCAGTCTTACACACATATGTATGTATGTTTATTATATTTAATATGTATGGTTGAATGAATGAAAGATGAAACAAACAGGCATAATTGGTAGGGTCAATTAGTGTTGACCATGGACAATGATTCGACCCTACTAATTATGCCTGTTTATTTCATTGTTCATTCAAACATACATATACATACAATGAACATACATACGCATGTGTGTAAGATGGAAAAAGACCCTGATGAATTAATAACGAGACCGCTACTGTGAGCAAATACAGACTGTGAATCAGTACATTCACTTTAGCTCGTTGAAGACACAACTGAGAAGAAAAGCCACAGGACAAGAAACAACCACCTTTCCTTTCGCAGGTCCCACGTTACATCCACTCACCATTAGTCTGTATGGGACTGAGACCTTCATGATGGAATTGCAGTAAGAGGCGTGGTGCTAAGCAGCCAACAAATGATGCCCCGCAGAAGTTAACACTCTCTCCCCCTCCTCCATCTGCAGTCAGACTCCCGACTTACAACTGTTCACCTAGGCAGCTCAATATGGACCTCGGTGAAATCAGCAAACATATCTTTTTTCTTCTCTGGTGTTTTATATCTCACCTACCACTTGGGCTTTATTGAAACAGAAATGTCACACTGCTATCTTTAGAACACTCATAGAGTTTGAGCTAAGAACACTGTAGCTAGTACCCTACACAAGAAAGTGAGGGGATGCAGATTCCATCTCGGAAACAGCAGAAGTAGACACAGTTTCAAAACAGCTATTAATCTGTAATAAGGGAAAAGGCATAAGGGCTCCAGATCTTCCTTCCAACTCCCATCAAAACCAAAGTTAAATAATCCAGCTATTTCTGAAGCAATTAGCAGTATATATTATTTCCCAACACTCATGAACGAAATCATTTTGAAAACCAGTGCTCTTGACACGTTTCGCTATAAAATCAATTACTTTTAAAGGCAAGAAGCTCATTCTCCACCCGGGGAACATATGATACACCACCTGCCTGCTCCAAGAGATGCTTCTTGTTTTTTTTTAAATGGGTTTATGGGGTTGGGGTGCTCTCTCTTCTTGTATTGTCTGCACATTTCAGCAATAAGGAATTTCAAACCTATCCCAATATTCTACAACTATTATATGGCCCAATTTGCAGGCATTTTGAGTCTACACCATCAGGAGACTTTTTATCTTCTGTTACGAATTAGGGTTTCCCAACCCGATATGATCTTAATTATCAGAAGTGCATTCTCACCCAAGTTCAATCTCTGACATCATAATAAAGTACAGTAGCTCCATTTCTGATGAGAAAAAGCTGATTCAGGGTGATACTGTATATATCTGTTTGCATAGCAGGAATCAGGCCTGAATTTGTTTTCCTAGAGATTTTTCATGGATAATATTTTCATTTTCATCAAAGGCAAGCAATTTAAAAGTTCCTTTTGCTGTTGACAATCTCTATAGTTGGAAACTTGGGATGATTACAAATGGCAATGCTTTTCAGGGACAAAGGGTGTTATCTTATTTCCAGAGCTTATAGCATAAGGCATGGTCAGAATGGTGCTGCATTAGTTTGCGATCTTCTGTTTTTTTGCAAGAATCAAAGGCAAATAACTCCTCTTGGCTAAAGTTGGCACTGACAAAGTTGTAAACCTTATGCAACTGTATGGTGTGCATATATTGCTTGATAAGTGTTTTAAATTGGCCATTTTCTATCAGAGCAAAAACAATAACTCTTTTGGGGCTAGTTTAAATGTCATTTAATGCATTTTCAGTTTAATTCAATTAATGGCACCATGAAAAGAAATCATGCTTTGTTTTAGAAAAAAATCTCTCTTCTCTAGAAAGGATTCATTCACTGTCAGAAATTGGCTAAGGATTAAAAAATTTCTACAGCCTGGACAATGTAGCGAGACTTTGTCTCTACAAAAATAAAAATAAAATGAAAAATTAGCTAACATAGTGGCATGCACCTGTAGTCCCAGCTACTCAGGAGGCTGAGGTGGGAGGATCACTTGAGCCCTGGAGGTCAATGCTACAGTGAGCTATGGTTAAGCCATTGCACTCCAGCCTGGGCAACAGGGTGAGACCCTGTCTCTAACAAATAAATAAATAAATAAATAAATAAATAAATAAATAAATAAAATAAATAAATAAACAAATAAAATTCTAAGAAAAGCTCAGCTAATTTAAATTAAACCATAAGTCAATTGTCAACAGACACTAAAAATGCCTTTTTAAAAAAGATTCTTCATTGATTCTTCACATAGTATCACTAACTTATTTGTTCCTACAGCAAAATGAAACATTTATGTCTAAGCATCCCTAAGCACCTTGATAAAAAAAAAAATAAGTGTTAAGAAATCTGTATTTGTGAGGATGTGTCTCAGGCCATGTCACGACCACCATTCAAATTACCTCTAAAAAAGCCCCCTCTATCTGAGATAGGCCAAACTCAATTGATCTTTTTACGTCTCTGGTCTGCTCTGGAAGAAAGGAAAAACTGCGATTTCCCTAGAGTGCAGTAAAGAGATCTGAGCATGCCTCTTCTTTAAGCAATAACCATTAATATGGGTTCCGCTTGTACCAGACATCTGTAATGCTTTGGGCTGTATTTTCTGGCAAGATAACAGTGTTGTCTTGAGAATTGGTGCATGAAGAGGACAGAAGGCAGAGAGGCAGAGCTGAACTGCTCACTTGTGCTCCTATCTGAGGGACAACAACTCTTATCTTGCATGAAAACATAGCCCTGAGCCATAAAGAAAAATTTCATAAGTCTTCCTCTACCAATTTTGTCAGTCTCTATTTTTGCTTGTGGCTCATGGCTGACCTTGATTAGAATCCACTCTCCCATGTAGCAATTCAAGGGAATCTGAAATAAGATCACTGAGGAACATCTCTTAGACTCCTTCAGGTCCAGACTCCAGTTTCTTTGACAAGCCATTCTATGGGCAGTCTTTCCAGAAAATGACCCAGAAATAATACTCCATAAATTCAACAGCTACTTATTAAGCATGTATTGTATGCCTGAGCCTGATCGTGATATTAAGAACATGGTAATATCTAAAATATAGTCCTCATCCTTGAGGAGTTGGTCCTTTAGTATGAGAGACAGATGACTTTAACAGAACTTGATAAATGGAAAGAAAAGGGAATGTGCAGGGTATTTTGGAACTATCTTCTTCTGATGATAACATAATAGAAACTCATACGCTTTTGCATGGACTCAGAATTTTCTAGACTAGGACAATTTCATTGGCAAGCAAGACAGGCTGTAACATCCTCTAAGAGGCATTTTTCAAATGCTCTTTAAACAGTTGAGGAGTGATCCTGATTTTCAACCCTCCCTCCCTTCCTTCCTCCATCCCTCCCTCCCTCCCTTCCTTTCCCTTTCCCTTTCCCTTTCCCTCCCTCCCTCCCTCCCTCCCTCCCTCCCTCCCTCCCTCCCTCCCTCCCTTCCTTCCTTCCTTCCTTCCTTCCTTCCTTCCTTCCTTCCTTCCTTCCTTCGTTCCTCGCCAGGGTCTCCCTCTGTCACCCAGGCTTGAGTGCACTGGAGCAATCTCAGCTCACTGCAACCTCTGCCTCCCGGGTTCAAGTGATTCTCATGCCTCAGCCTCTTGAGTAGATTGAACTACAGGCACTCACCACCATGCCTAGCTAATTTTTAGTAGAAATGGGGTTTCGCCATGTTTGCCAGGCTGGCCTTGAACTCCTGACCTCAAGTGATCCACCTGCCTCGGCCTCCCAAAATGCTGGGATTACTGGTGTGAGCCACCATGCCTGGCACACACATTCTTTTAACACATATTTTGGTGTCTCTTCTGTGCCAGGGGATGATATGAGCATATTGCCCCACCTTCAGTAATAACCAAATAATTAAATGTGCTGTTTTTCCCATTGGATGCAATTTTGAGAAGACCAAAGCTCTAGCTATCTGCCTAACAATCTCGCTCTCTCCCCCAGCTCTATCATGGTGCCTGGGACTACATTAGTAATATCTTTTATGGGCCTAGAGGAAATGAATGTCTTCAAATTTGCTAAAGCTTCATGTTATCAAATTAATCTCATTGTCATCCAGTGTCCTATTAAGACTTGGGGTTTTGAGGGCCTTGGGAATGGAATTGGTAGGTTTTGATGTTGGAGTGAGAATGAAATGGAAATCATAGACATTTCGGGGGTTCCTAGAGATGGTAAGGAAATGCCAATAGGAGAGATAAGAAATGACAAACATAATTCTTACATTTGTCTTACCATTGTTATTATGCCCCCATACCCTAGAGAAGAAGGAAGGAGAGGAGGAAGAGGAGGAGGAAGAGTTGTGATTAACTGATTTTCCTTTTTGCTGAATGAAATAAACTGTATCAACCCACCTCCTGGACACTATTGAGTTAACTGGGATAATGCTGGTGATTCCCTAACAAAATAATTTCACAAAAGCATTTAGTCTTCCTAGAGTATGCCTTTATCATCATTGGCATATGTATTTCAGAACATCAGCCTCTCTATAGCAGGCTCCACCAGGCTAGGTCTGCTTTAGAGTTGGGGTGGGCAGGCACTCAGGACCTGGGCCAGCAATGGAGACTCAAGGGTGATGTCCTGCAAGCCAAGGCAGGCAAGCCTTGTCCCCAGGCAAGCCAAGGCAGGAGCTCTGTTTTTGTCCTGACACCAACCTCACTCCGGCTAATGAATCCCCTCACTCTGAGTTCTGCCCAAGCCAGAGCAGCCTTCCTAGGGGATTTAAATAAAGAAACAAAAATACCCCCAAACTAGGTTCCAATATTGCTTGCTTTCTTTGAATGCAAACCACTTGCTCAAGGAGGTATCCTGCCCTCCCTCCCCATGTGCAGCACACACAAGGAAGCTTTCCATATGGATTGGCATAAAAATAAGGATTGATTTGTGCACTTAAGGCCACCAAGGGAGTGACATAAACCCCGTTGGTGTCCCTGCATCCAGGAGACTACATTAGCACTGCTGCATTACCTGGAAGATGTGCAAAATCACATGTGGCTGACATCTCCCCCAACTCAGCAGCCAAGATACTCACAGGCACTATTCACTCTACAATGTCAGTGGAATAATGTAACATTCAAGAAGAAGGCTCCTTGTCTAGTAAGGACACTTTGGAATTATAAAACATTGGGAAGAAGTAGAAAGTGGCATAGAGATTTTTGACTGTAGACCGACGAACCCAGTCTGATGGAAAGGGTGACTTTTAAATCATGAGCCCCCATCTGTGGGAGAAATCAAAACAAAAATCAAAATAAATTTTAAAACTCCTCTGTTTTTCTGTCTCTCCCATGACTTGTATGTGCACACACACGCAAATGCAGACATACACACAAATACAATGGGCTGCCTACAAGAAGTCCAAATTAAAATCTCAAGCTGGCCAAAAAATTAAAAATTAAAAATATCAAACTCCAAGCTGTTAATACCAAATTTTGTTGCGTTTTAATTGAAGTTTTTAATTTGAGATAATTATAGCATCACATGCAGTTGTAAGAAATAAGACAGAGAGATGCCAAGTATGCTTTGTCCAGTTTCCCCCAAAGGTAACATCTTATAAAATGATATCATAATATCACAACTAAGGAACTGACATTGACACAGTCAACATACAGAAAACTCCCAGCGCTAAGACGCTAAGGTCTTGTGTGTGTGTGTGTGTGTGTGTGTGTGTGTGTGTGTGTGTGTGGTGGAGTCTCACTCTGTTGCCCAGACTGAAGTGCAGTGGCGGTGATCTCAGCTCACTGCAACCTCCGCCTCCTGGGTTCAAGCGATTCTACTGCCTCAGCCTCCCAAGTAGCTGGGATTACAGGTGTGTGCCACTAAGCCTGGCTACTATTTTGGGATTTTTAGTAGAGACAGGGTTTCGTCATGGTGGCCAGGCTGGTCTTGAACTCCTGGCCTCAGGTGATCTGCCCGCCTTGGCTGCCCAAAGTGCTGGAATTACAGGTGTGAGCCACCACACCTGGCAAAGAAGGTCCTTCTTGTTGCTGTTTTGTAGCCATGCCCATTTCTCTCACACCCTGCTTTTTAAAAACTAAGGTGAAGTTTACATATAGAAATCATTTCTTTTACAATGAAAGTTGAGAAGTATTTAATTTTATATATATATATATGCTTATATATATGCATATATATATGCATATATATATATGCAAAACATTAGAGGGGAATTCAACAAAATTTATAAAGAGGAATATTTCTGTGTGGGAAGAATACAGGTGATTTTCATTTTCATCTTTAAGTGGGTCTTTCTTCCCTATTTTTATTTAAAAAAATTATATTGAGGTTCATCATACTCAATCTCGAACTTTATTTTTATTTTATTTTTCTTTTAACTTTTATTTTAGGTTTGAGGGTACATGTGAAGGTTTGTTACATAGGTAAACACGTGTCTTGGGAGTTTGTTGTACATATCATTTCATCACCCAGGTATTAAGCCCAGTACCCAATAGTTATCTTTACTGCTTCTCTTCCTCCTCCCACCCTACTCCCTCAAGTGGACCCCAGTGTCTGTTGTTTCCTTCTTTGTGCTCATAAGTTCTTATCATTTAGCTCCAGCTTATAAGTGAGAACATGTGATATTTGGTATTCTGTTCCTGCATTAGTTTGCCAAGGATAATGGCCTCCAGCTCCATCCATGTTCCTGCAAAAGACATGATCTGGTACTTTTCATGGCAGCATAGCATTCCATGGTGTATATGTGCCACATTTTTAAGATCCAGTCTGTCATTAATGGGCATTTAGGTTGATTCCATGTCTTTGCTATTGTGAATAGTGCTGCAGTGAACATTTATGTGCATGCATCTTTATGATAAAATGATTTATAGTCCTCTGGTTATATACCGAGTAATGGGATTGCTGGGTTGAATGGTATTTCTGCTTTTAACTCTTTGAGGAATCCCCATATTGCTTTCCACGATGGTTGAACTAATTTACACTCCCACCAGTAGTGTCTTAAGCATATAATTTGAAACGTTTTGACAAATATATATACCCATGTAACTATCGGCTTTCTTAGGATAGAGAATATTTCCACCACTCCAGAAAGTTCCCTTGTGCCCCTTTCCAGGTAATCCTCAGCCCCCTGGAGGTCACATCCATGATTTCTATCACCATATAAGTTAGTTTTACATGTTTTGAACTTTATATAAATGGGATGATAAGCAAGTACTATTTTATGTCTGACTTCTTTCATTCAGCATAAAATTTTTGAGGTTGATCCATGCTATTGAGTTGTCAGTAGCTTATTCCTTTGTATTGCTGAATAGTATTCCATTGTATGATGCTATTCAAGTCTGTTCATTCATTCACATATGGATAGACATTTGGTTTATTTCCAGTTTGGGGTTACTGAGAAGCAAATCTACCATGAACATTCATGCATAAATCTACATTTGAACACATATTTTTATTTGGGGGGTCAATACTGATGAGTGGGATTGTTGGGTATATGTTTAACTATATAAGGGAATGTCAAACAGTTTTCCAAAATGGTTGTACCAGTTTACACACCTACCACATGTAGAGTATGTGAGGTACTCTACATCCCTGCCAGTATTCGGTGTTCTCAGTCTCTGTAATTTTAGCCATTCTGGGGCTTATGAAATGATACCTAAGTGTTTTTTCACTTTCTAGAAGTTCCTAGACTGTTCCTGCATTAGTTTGCCAAGGATAATGGCCTCCAGCTCTATCCATGTTCCTGCAAAAAACATCATCTTGTACTTTTTTTTTTTTTTTTGAAGGCATGGTAGAAAGAGGATCTTGAGACACATTTTGTAATATTAATTAGACATGAAGTCAGACCTCAGTTAAAGCCCCAGGTTTTGCCTCTAGGTGGAACCTTTAGACGAGACGTGCAATCTCAAGCTCTCCAGGTGCTTCTAATGGAGGTGGTCCTCCCACTTCACTTTGACAAAGGGTGCTGAGAAATAAGTTTCATGTGTTTCTGATGTATCCATTTCAGTGGAGTCCCTTTGGTTTTGATGAATGCTTTCTTCATGCTGCTGCCACCTTGGGTTGAAAGAAGTGCTAACCTGTGTCATGAACTCCAGATATTTTACCATTTTAAAGCAATTGCCTGGAGAGATAAAAATTGGCTGACAGGTCAGACACAGCCAGTTGGACATTCTTGCCTACTCTGCATGCTCCTGTCAAGAAAAACAACGTTTGGCCCATCAATGGGCATCCTATTGACTCGCCTGAATGGTTCCTGGCAAGCGCTCATGGACAGAAATGGATCAGAGCTGGTCCCCACGACACTGACAGAGGAGTCAGCAAGGGCACTTCGCCTGTCATCTGTGTTCAGCTAACTGGGCCTTAGAGCCAAAAACTGCACCTGATTTTGCTCACCTGTAAGGAATATGCAAGAAGACAGATATGGGACTGATGTTTGGATGTGGGGAGATGATGCAACCAGATCCCTGAGCTAAAATGAAGCATCCTGTCCTCCACATGGTCTATTTAAGCAATAAGAAAACAGAAATAAGGAGACCCGGGACTTGGGCACTCTTTGTCAGCACTGACAACTGGACACACATATAAACACAAAGGCATGCTCACACCATGGGCACGATTGAAAAGCATTAAGATAGACTTTCATGTATGCTTTACGCTGGCATGTTTCTGCTTGACAGTCACACCTTATCTCTTTATTTCAATGCACATGCACCCTGAGAACGTTTGACAGAAAGGTAATGGCCAGGAAAAAGAGTTCGTTCGGGGTGGGGCAGCATAGGACAGCGGGAGATCCTAGGCTTCCTGCCCAAGAGTTAATGCCCAACTCTCCCACTTTCGAGTGTGGGAGGGAGCTATGTGGGCAGAGTATTCAATAGATCCAGGGCCCTGATTTGCTTATCTGTAAAATGGAAGTTAAAACACTTAATTTACAGGGCTACTAGGAGAAATCAATGAGCTAATACATGTGGCATTCATTTACCATACAGACCAGACATGACTAGGACCTCAAGTGTGGACTGAATCTGACAACTACCCCCTGGGGACATAATTCTGATTTGAAGTCACCCAAGCAGTCTTTCTACCTCAGCAGCAGAGGTTCTGAGATTATATAGGTAATTTAAATTATTTATGCATCAATTAATCCTATTTCTATTCAGATGCAAACAAGGCTGTTGGCACAGAGGTGGCAGGTAGACCAGGTGGTGTGCTTGGATCGTAAATTAAAGCCTGAAAACATTCTATAACCTCTTCCCGTGGCTTTTTTTTTTTTCTTTTTTGGAGACAGAGTCTTACTCTTGCCCAGGCTAGAATGCAGTGATGTGATCTCAGCTCACTGCAACCTCCACCTCTTGGGTTGAAGTGATCCTCTTGCCTCAGTATCCTGAGTAGCTGGGACTACACGCCACCATGCCCAGTTAATTTTTTGTATTTTTAGTAGAGATAGGGTTTTGCCATGTTGCCCAGGCTGGCCTCGAACTCCTGACCTCAGGTGATCCACCTGCCTTGGCCTCCCAAAGTGCTGGGATTACAGACGTGAGCCACTGCACCTGGCCCTCATGGATTTGATTAGAGTATAAGAGACAGAGGCACTGCAGAGAAGCATCTAAACCGTCTTAAACCCAACAACAGGTTTGAAAGTTCAGGTTTTCAGCCTGTAAGCCATTCTATTGTCTCCTTGCCCTTTTTTTGTTCCAGGTACATGATGGGAATCCACACCCTGGTCTAGGAGGAGCAATAAACAAGGAAGACAAATGCTGATGGATCTGAAAGGGAAGGAAGTGAGTGCTTACACCGAGGTAAGGCTAAGGACGAGGCTTCTCAGAGGCGGGCACAGCTGAGCTGGCCCTTGAAGGATGGGTTGTTGTTCACAGGATAATTAAGGAGGAGAGAACGTCCTGGGCAGTGGAAAGACAGTGACTGAGGAGAAGCAGGAAGTGGCTGAGAGCCAGGTGCTGTGCTTGATTTCTGCTCACCTGTAAGCGATACGTATGAGGACAAATACAAGACTGATGTGTGCAAGCACAGAGAGAGGAAGGTGAAATGGGAGTGGAGTGGTAGACCAGACAGAGTGGGAGGACTTTCCCTGGGCTTGTTGCTTCCTTGAGGGCGGGGTGTGTGTTTTATCAGCATCTAGCACAGAGTCAGACAGAAAATGAACATGGTTGGATTGGGTTCTAGGGAGATCGTAGTGATTCACGGTAGAGGGGCTGGAAAAGGGAGAGTATAGAGCTGCAGGGGCCAATTTGGAGGATGTTGCTCAAGACCCAGCTACTGATGATGAGGTCTGAACTATGACAGCAGGTGCAATTCAAGAGCCAGGGACACAGTCAATGTACACTAAGGAGGGGACATGACAGAAATCAGAAATCTCATGGATATAGACCATGAGGAACAAGAAGAACCAAGGATGGCTGCAAGTTTCTAGCTGGGGATTTCAAAGGGAGGCATATGCTAGTAGAACCTAAAAGACCATTTTGCCAGTTTTCCTTTTCTCCTTCTATACAAAGACAGTACTTACTTCATGATTCTTTTTTCTTGATATTTCAACGTGTCCCTCCAATATGGTTGACCCTATCCACTAGAGTTTCTGACTCATGAGACTTCACTGAAGTGAATAAGAAATCAGATAGGTGTGATTGTGCATCCTGGCTCTGCTACTTGCAAGCTTTGGTACCCAGAGAAAGTTCTATAATCCTCTCAGCCTTCATCTTTGTATTTGTAAAGTTGGGATAATACTAGTATTCCCACAGGGCTGTCTTCATGAAGATTTCATGAGGTCAAGTAATCTTTGTACAATGTCTGTTCATAAGTGCTTAATAAACATTAACCACGATTTTAATTGTTTTATTTTTATTATTAATATAATTTCTGTCATGCCTCCCATCGGGCACCCTCCCTGAGATACATTAAGAACTTCTGTCTTCCTGTCTGGCTTCCTGTCTATCATAGTATGTTCTTCTCGTTTTTCAAACAGTTATGTATCACCTGGGGGTCTTGTTAAGAGCCTGACTTTAATTCAGGGAGTATACATTTCTCGAAAGCTCGCAGGGACTGCCAGTGTGCTGGTTCATGGACAATACTTTGAGAAACAAGGACCTAGATTCTCCTCTCTGTGGATATTCTTCACATTGACCAGGAAACTCTTTTAGAACAAATACTTTCATTGTAATTACTACGTAGTTTCCCCACCTATGCACTCAACTCCTGTGAATGAGGCCAACAGAAGATCAGCTAGTCTTTAGGGACTGTAGAATATTTGGAACCAAAGTAGGCATTAAAACACAAACTCTTTTTTTTTTTTTCTGTACACAGTGAGTGAAATCCTTGCACATCCAAATGTAATAAATATATTTTTCAATGTCTGTTCCATAATTTATCACACAATTTCTCTCTCTGCTTACTGGAGCTTATCATCAGGACAACACCAATCGGATAAGATGAAGACGCTGCCAGTAATTTTTAATATTATGGTGAAATCGTATATTTTCTTAGATGGTTGATTTGATATAAGGCCTAAGTCTCAGTCCATAAATCTTTGGGTGCTTGAGATTTGCAGTAATTTCATGTTTAATCCATAGCCTATTGACACATCATCAGGACCCGAGAAATAATTAAGAAGACCTTGGGAGATAAGAATGGGTGAGAGAGGATAATAACCTAATTTCAAACATAATTATAGACAGAGGACCCTAGAATGGGCAAAATATGTCAGGTGTTCGTTTTTATTGTTGCTGATTCTTACTTAACTCCTAACTCAGACCCTTGCTCCTCTGGGCTGTTTGCTTAGTCGCTGTGGATGCTGTTATGTTGTGAATGGCACTAAATACAGAGAAAACTGTTCCTGTTTTCTGGCAATCTTACCCTGTTAAGCCTGTAGTCAAGTTTCAAGATCTCCCCCAATTATTTATCTCCTTAGAGTTTAGAATTTGCTGAGAGCTGGTTGTGATAATGTAAGTGTCCTACACAGTCTGCGACTTGGCTTTATTTGCCGCTGTGCCCTCAGCATCACAGTACCTGGCCCATGCAATTACAATAGTACCTGGCCCATGCAATTTGTGTGTGTGTGTGTGTGTGTGTGAGATGGAGTTTCGCTCTTGTTGCCCAGGCTGCAGTACAGTGACACGACCTCGGCTCACTGCAACCTCTACCTCCCGGGTTCAAGCAATTCTCCTGCCTCAGCCTCCTGAGTAGCTGGGATTACAGGTGCCTGCCACTACGCCCAGCTAGTTTTTGTATATATACATTTTTAGTAGAGACAGGGTTTCACCATGTTGGCCAGGCTGGTCAAGAACTCCTGACCTCAGATGATCCACCCTCCTTGGCCTCCCAATCTGCTGGGATTACAGGCATGAGCCGCCGCGCCTGGCCCATACAAATATTTTTTAAGTGATTTAATTTTGGTGTTTAATCCTTATTCATTTATCGGAAGCCACCAGTAGGGTCACTTCTAAAACGTAGCAGTTTTGCTTTTCTAGTCTAAGCATCTACTTGAATTGTGCCTCCCATAGCCTCTCTATTCCCATCTCCTTTCCTGCCAGATGGACTCATCCCAGAACAATCCTCAGGCACTCCGAAATGCAGATGCCCTGATGTGAGTCCTCTTCATTCTACCACACTTGCCTTTTCTCGTCTGAAAAAAAGAATGTCTTGCTTTATTCAGTTCTAGTGGCTACACATTCTTGTGGGAATTTAGGAAACACAAATAAAACTGGATGTCATGATGGTTGTGATCCCGTCTTCCTCCAAGAGTGTTCTCCGGTTATTCCACCAAAGCACTCTGATAGGCACTCACACATTTTCAGTTTGCTTCTCATAAATTCTTCACCACTTGCTATTCTCTATGCTTTCTGTAAGGGAATTTCAGGAAGTGAGACCTAGACACACAGCTTCTTTCCAAACAAAGTGCATCCCCCTTAAGTTTCAGATCAACGCTGCTCTCAGAAAGCATTTTTCCTCTTAGGCCAAGAGGTTACCTCTTCGCCTCCCGCTCTGGGAACCCAAGGAAACCTGAGCTCTTCTCCTTTACTTAGAATGAAAGCCAAGGAATAATGTGTCCTTAAACTATAATTTGCTTGCATTCGGAGGCTTCCTACCCAATACCACAATAGTCCTCTATGTAAATCAGATTTATTTATTCATAGGCACTAGCATTCCATTACTTTCATCAAAACCAGTCAAGCTGCATTCAGCGGTTTCTGCATTCTTATAAACTAACTGGAAAAGCAATTAACATTCGCCAGCACTTTAGACAGTGGGGAGAGGGTGAGGGACCCCACCACACTCTCGACAGCACAACCTCTGTAGGCGGATGGCGGTGCAAAATGACTGCTCCTCTGTGTCGAGGGAGATAAGAGAAGTGACACAGATTAAAACAAATTGTTGATCCATACCAGGGAGAAGCTAGGGAAACAATAGAAGTAAAAGCATAAATGTCAATTTGGGATGATAAAGGATACAATCTAAATGTAATATGAGAGGCCCCCAGACAAAAGCAAGAAATAGAGATTGCACATTAGTGAAGTATCAAAGTACTGGAGCATTATAATACACACACAGCGCACACACGGAGTCATATGCTCCCAGCATATGAAAATACAAGCAACACATTGTTGATTGCTCAGCAAACCCAATTATGAATTAACTCGCTATTGCAGAAATTCTCCAAAATTATGCTCATTTCAAGCTGCTCGGAAGAACATTTTGTCCCCGTGGTAACTTTGCTTCCCATATTGGCTCCATTCTCCTGCTCCTTTTTCTTCTAAGTGCCTACAGGCTACAAAAAAAAAAAAAAAAAAAAAAAAAGGAGAAAAAAATCCAACCCCAAATGAACTGCTCTGGTTGTCAGCCTAACAGGAGGTGCTGGCCAAATGCTTACTGGTCTCTCTAATAGAAAGATTAAGAGTGAGGTCAGCCTGCAAGGTCACCATCTCAGCTTCCAAAACACTGCCACACGGCTCCTGTCTCCCTCCCTGGCAGTGTGCTTGATAAGTCAAGATCTGAGAATTCATTCCTAATTACTCCAGTGTCAATTCCAGTCCTGCCTTTATTGTGACAAAAATCAAACTGCGGGTTCAGCTGTGGCTCTGTCTAACATAATAGCTGCAGCTTGCTAATTCGGCAGGTAAGAGCTTATAGGGAGATGTGCAGGTGGTAACATGTCCCACCATCCTCCCAGACGAGGCGAGCATCTCATTCCTGATGGGCTTCAAGTGTCAGGGTGGCTATTAATTCCCAGAATGGTCAGCCTGATGCAGTGGGCCCCAGGGAACCAGCCACATCCTGAAAATGTTCAGCGCTCGCTCAATACGCATCTCAGAGCTCCTTTTTAAGGACCTATGGTAACTGTTTGTATTCACTCAACGCGACCGCTATGCTTTCATAAAAAGAGAAATATAAATAAACCCATCATGATCTCACAGATGCAAGGCTAAAAACTGCATGTAGAAATCAATGTTTTGAAAAGCAGGCAGTGTTTCTTTCTCACTATTGTTTAACCTTCACAGAGCACTAACTTTGTGCTAAGTACTGTACTAAATGTCATACGTCAGTAAGCAGTGTTGCTGTTATTGTTGTCCATTATAGCCAAAAATAGTAATAATAATAATAACCAATAATAATAAGAACCAATAATGATAATAGTAGAATAATATTGGGGTGGTTACACAGATTCTTTATTTTACACAATACTTTGTCACAAGGTTCCCTTATGGAGACTTCCCTCAGCACGTTCAACTATTACCTTTAAGGTCACTCAATCTAGTCAATGCACTTTGAATCTCCATCAAAGGCAAGGCAACATACTAGGGAGACAGACAAGCGTGAGACCCCTTTCAGTGAAGGCTTCTTAACTCACTCCAACTCACCTATGAACTTGTGGGGCAAGAACTGTGTCAGTTACAGGGAGAAGTGCTTTACATGGATTTTTATCACTCATCCTCACCACAAAATCCCCATTTTCTGGGCAAGGACCCTAAGACTTAGACAGGTGAGGTGGGGTTTTCAAGGTCACAAGCAAGCAGGTGGCAGCACTTTGATCCTCCTCCAGGCTGTCATGACACACCCTTTCTCCAACTCCCAAATAGGTGGAAATACATTCCTCAAACTTGGTAACTATTATTTAAAAAACTCCCTGCCTAGGGAAACCCCAGGATTCCCAAATCACAAATGAAGCCAGCGTGGCACATCTAGTGGGTTTAGAGCACCCAATCCCTACAACCCCCTGAGACTCCAGCACCACATCCATGCATGAGGCATTTGCAGCTAATTGCCCCTTTCTTTTTGCTCGGCTTCTGAGGGAATTTTCTCTCGGGCTAGAACTGGGATTTGCGAATCACTCCGGAATCCACAGGCATCTTGTTTGGTGAGCAAGTTTCTTAGTGTACCTCAGTTTCCACATTGTAATCTAGGAGTGAGGGAAAGGGAGTGGGTAAAATGAAGGAAAGAGGAGCTGCTGCAAGAATTCCTCCTTTCAAAAAATTGTCAGGTGCATCTGATGCCTGACAGTATCAAACAAAGGCCTTTCCCTGAAAGGCACTGGTACAGTGTCTCCCCTTCGGGGCAAGCTTTTCCTTCCTGCCCTAGCCCTGGGTGATGCTTACACGCCTCCCAATGCAGCTCTGAGTGAGAAACCCAAAGCAGCTCCCTGTTTAAGCAACAACACCAAAACCACGTGAGGGCAACAATGCTGAGATCAGCTGCGGCTGCTGCTGTTCTGTGGAGGGCAGAGCCTGGGCTGGTGGTTTTGCTCACCCCAAGAAGGAACTGAGCTGCCAAGGCAAGGGCAGTGGGCCACAGAGAATAAGTGAGGCCTCCCACGGATTTTCTTTTCTTTACTTTTTTTTTTTTGGTTCTGGGGCCTCCCTCCCTTCCTCTCAGGAAGATCCGAGCTCTGCTCACAGGCGTCTCAGCCTTTCAAGGTGAACTCTACTCCTGGAGATGCGCTCCTCGGCAAAGGCTGGGGGAGAAGGGAGGGAGGGGGGCCAGATCAAAGCTGGCTTTGAAGTGAGTATAATTTTTGGAATGTTGCTAAGAGTGTAACACACAGTTCAGCAGGAAATTGGCTCTGGAAACAGCTTTGTAGTTGCTCCCCAGGACTGATGATTTCCCTGACCTGGTGGCAAAGGTGCAGCGCCGAGCAGTGGGGGAGATGAAGATTGCTGCTTCTCACCGATCTGATTTAAATTTTTCACCAACTAAGTCCTTTGACTCTGACTCATTGAACAAAAATGTAGTACAATAATGTCTGAAGGTACCAACCCCCTAGAGACACTGGGGGCCTTTCAATGGATTCGGAGCTGGTTCCAAGACTGGACATCCAGGACAGAAAGAATATTTTGCTTCCAGCGGCAGACTAGATAAAGCAAGCCGTGTACTCACAAAAAGAGTGACGATTCTTTGACTGCTGGCGAAGCCTCAGACCCTGTGCTAATGGACATAACACAAAGTCATGCGATAATCCATGAAAAGTGTTGAGCACAGTACCTGGCACCCGGCACATGCTCGATATCTGTTATTAGCTTCTTTCATCCTCATCACAAACCTATAAATTAGGTCCTTTTTAAAATCCTCATTTTACAGATAAGGAAACTTAGGCCCAAGGAGACCAAATAGCTTCTTTAAGGTCAGTCAGATAAGATAGCAGTGTGGATAATCAAATATACCTATTGCCCACATTTCTCACTCATATACCATGTCACTTGCATGGACACGATTACTTAACAGCAAGTCTATTTTGGAAGAGTAAATACCCTCCCAATCAAGGAAATGCAATCTTTTCATGAAATAAAATCCTGGGTATGTTTTCCTAGGGAAAAAGAAAGAGAGAACAGATCATCTTTCTTGTTCATACATAGGTTTTCTCTCTCAGGGACCCTATGAAGGCTGAAGGTGTTCTGTTCTTTTGGTTTATGCTTTTAATTTTTGCTTTTGTTTCTGTTGTAAGGGGAGGGATTGGAGAATGGGGATTAGGTGGATAATTGATGAATCGATACGGGGGAACAAAAGATTTTGCTGGGAAAGTGAGACCCAGCCACATGCTTCAAATATCAGCAGAGGAACAGAGGCCAATGCCAGCTGAAGGGAGTTGGTGGTTGGTGGGGGTGTAGGGGAGAAAAGCAATTCAATATGGAGCAAATTTTAGCGAACAGGAGGGGAAAAGACACTTCCAAGAATGGATTCAGACACCTTACATGAAAGCTCAGTTGGGATGAGATCTGACCATATGTTGTAGGGATTTAATTTCTTCCTGTTTTCCTGTCTTTCCATCTCCCTTCCCTACTCCTGTGGACCACAACCCTTTCTGACAATACTGTGCCTAGCTGTGCTGCATGTGTCATTTGGGGTCTACCTTTTCTTGCAGTAATGGACATTGGGATGTTAGCCTCTTGAGGTTGGGGGAAAATCATAAGTTTCTCTATCTCCATCCACTCTACACTATCATCTTCTCATCCCAATCAGGAGTGAAGGGAGATGTGGTAGGTGGGATAATGGCTCCCTGAAGATGTCCACATCCTCATCCCCAGAACCTGTGAATATGTTAAGTCGCATGATATTATGAGTTAAATTGTGTCTCCCCACCACAAAGATATGTTGATGTCCTAACCCCTAGGACCACACAATGTGACCTTATTTGGAAATAATGTTATTGCAGATGTAACTAGTGAAGACGAAGTCATAACTGAGCAAGTGGGCTCCTAATCCAAAATGACTGGTGTCCTTATGAGAGGACAGCCACGTGAAGATGCAGAGAGACACAGGGACAGCACCGTGTGACCACACAGGCAGAGAGAGTGGAGTGTTGCAGCTGCAGGCCAGGGAACACCAAAAATCTCTGGCAACACCAGAAGCCAGGGAGAGACAAGGAAGCATCCTCCCCGAGAGGCTCAGGAAGCATGGCCCTGCTGACACCTTGACTTTGAAATTCTAGCCCCTAGACCTGTGAGACAATAAACATCTGTTGCTTGAAGCCACCCATTCTGTGGTAATTTGGTATTGCAGACCTGGGAAATGAATAGAGATGTCCAGGGAGAATGAAAGTTGCAGATGAGATTAAGTCTACCAATCAGCTGATGTTGAGATGGGGAGATTATCCTGGATTATCTAGGTGGACCCAATGTAATCATAAGCATTCTTATAAGGGAAAGAGGGAGGCAGAAGAGAGAGAACCAGATAGACAGGAGCATGAGAAAGACTCAGCCTAATGATGTTGGCTTTGAAAACAGAGGAGGGAACATGATCCAAGGAATGCAGGTGACCTCTGGAAGCTGCAAAAGGCAAGGAAATCCAGTCCTGCCAACCCCTTGATTTTAGCCCAAATCAAACCAGTTTGGATTTCTCATATCCAAAACTCTCAGATAATAAATGTATGTTTTTAAAGCCACATTATTGTGGTAATTTGCCATAGCAGCCATAGAAAACTACTACAGGGAAGTAATGCTGAACTTGTACAAGTCAACTCAGAGAGGTAGAGATCCCCCAGGTTCAGTCAATATATGAAGACAGGGGGAGACTTTATTATCCTCCCCTTCTCGTTTAAAGCACACAGGTAATTGTCCCTTCTATACACATACAATAAAAAGAGTAGTCATAATAACAACAGCTGCTAACATTTACTGATTGCTCACCAGATGCAGGCACCATTCTTAGCAGCACTTAACATACATGATCTCTTCGAATCCTCGCAACAACCTTAAGTATTAAACTGTGCATATGTCCATTTTACAGATAAGAAGACAGAGGCAATAGAGATTAAATAACTTCACCTAAGTTATACAGCTAGTCAATTGTGCAGCCTGGACTGGAATTGACAGAAATGGCAGTTGGGTGGGCCTCACAGTATTTTCTGGAGTAAATAGGCCTCCTGGAGATGGGATGGCCAGACAAGCTGGAGGATAAGATGTAACCCCTCTGTCTTTTTTGTCTATAAAAGCATCAGGAGAGGAAATGCACACTGCACGTTGCTGTCTATCTCAGTTTAAGGTTTCTATTGTTTCAATTTCTCCACCAGAAACTAGCAGTAGATCAATGCTGTAGATATTCAAAATCTTGAAGCTAGTCTCAATTCAGAAGTTGGCAGTAAAGAGATTGAGAAATGGGAACATGTTGCTTTTTTTTCTCCCTGTTTCAAATGTAGTGCCAATATCCTGTCGAGAAAAGGATAAAAAGAGCGTCTGCATAAATAAATATGCTTTGTAACACCACTTAAACGTATTCTTCTTGCCCAATATGAAAATATGATTGGTGACAGTATGTGAAACTTGCTTCTTCTACCGCTTTATCAAAGTTTATAAAACCCACTGATCTTTGGCACAAAGTTAACACACTGAAATCCCATGCAAAGAGGATGAAGTCAGCCCATTAGAATGTAGTCAGAAACTCCAGGTTGTACTAGGAGAAGAGGCAGGTGGATGCAGAGTTAAAATGGTCCACCAACCAGCTGGCCAGGGAGCTTGGGTGAGCTCCCCCATGGTTCTCAACATTATGGCAATACTGCTCTATGTCGCTGAGGTTGCTGCACAGTTTTTTTCTGGAATGCAGGGATGCTATGGAATGAATGCCCCCAGGCGTTTTAAGAGATAGCCCTCTCATCCATCACATCATGCCTGCCTGAACCTTTCTTGCTGCTTGGCTGATCCTGTTCCATCTGGGAATACCTTCTCCTTTTCTTGCCTTTGCCCAGGGTGTACCAGTGGCTGGCACAGGAATAATGATGGACAAAATATGTACACTAAGTAAATTACCCCCACTCTGTAGTTGCTCTTGGGAGAAGGAAAGTACTTTGAATTTCTATATTCAAAATCAGTGTTCTAAAAGTTTCTTAAGCTTTGACCATTCCCTTTGCTTCACACTCTAACACCTAACTTACCTCTAACTGTTCCTTGGTTACCTCCAAAGTCATTCCACAGACATTTTTGGTATGCCCATGAGATGCCAGGATCTCAGAGCACAGTGATAACAGACTTGTGCCCTTCCCTTCAGGATTGCCTGCAAAAGCAATGTGCAAAAGGACTTTTCACTCACCCACTCCTTCCTCCCACTCCCTTTGTATAATTGATTCAGTTAACATGTGCCGATTGAGTGACTACTATGTGCTACCACTGTACTGGCTGCTGGAGACCAACAATGAACTAGGAAAGCCTGGTCTCTGCTCCCAAAGAACTCCATTCAAGAGAAAGCTAAGTCTCCATCAATACATGAATGGGTAAATAAAAGGTGGTATATATACACAGCAGAATACTATTTATCCTTAAAAGAAAAAATCCTGTCACAGTGGCAATATGAATGAACCTGGAGGACATTATGTTAAGTGAAATAAGACAGGCACAGAGAGACACATGCCGCCCCTCTCAATTACACGTGGTATCTGAAAAAGCTGAACTCACAGAAGCAGAGAGTAGGGTGTTGGTTACTAGGGGCTGGAAGGTGGAGATTGGGTAGATGTTGGTCATAGGATACAAAATTTCAATTGGAATGAGGAATAAGTTCAAGATATCTACTGTACAACATGGTGATTATAGTTAATAACAATGTATTATATACTTGAAAATTGCTATGAGTATATTTTAAGTGTTCTGACCACAAAAAAAAGTGTGTAAAGTAAGAGATCTGTTAATTGATTTGATTTAGCTGTTCCATAACATTATGGACATATCCATTATATACATATAACAGAATATCATGCTGCATAGCATAAAAAAAAATATATTTTGTTAATTAAAAAAGGAAGCCTATTAAAAAAGAGAAACTTAAAATAAATTATTCATGGTAGTAAGCCCCTATCCCCAGTTGTACATATTTCTGTAGTCTGGTAGTGTCCCTGGAGGACAAGGACACTGCCTGGCACACAGCAAACACCAATAAATATTTGCTGCATGAATGACTGTTGGAATTTACTTCTTTCTACACGCCATGGTTAGTACTCCTGCCCCAGTGCTCCTGGAACTAACCCAAAGCACTCCAGGTGTAGTTCCAATGTGTAACCTAGGATAGGTGCCCAACAGATATTTGCTGATCTCATTTGAGTTTCTCACCTCACTAACCACTCTACAACATGGATTATCATTTTTGTGAAACAACTGCATTCTACAGTAACAATTAAAACCATAGGTAGTTACATTTATCCCAAGTAAAACATGATATGATTGTACCTTACCACAAAAGGAAATATAAAATTACTCTTAATTCTAGAGATTGTTGTTGTTGAAAAAAAATTCAAATCTTCTAATAAGAAGTTTACGTTTTTTGAGCTCTTAATAACAGGTTTTTAATGCATAATATGCTTTTTTCCTAGGGTTTGTTTAACCAAAAAATATGTATTCATAAATTGTATAGTCTTCAATTTAGCAGAGATTCAAAGAGAATCTGAGAGTAATGATAGGTTTTGGCTCTTATGAATTCAACTGTGCTGCCATGGATTTACTTATTTTAATGTAACTTAGGATAAATTATTCCTCTATAAATATAATTCCTTCAAGATTTTTATTCTGTGGAAGGACACTATTTAGTAAGAGTATTCAAGACAAAGTATGCAAAAAATAATTCAGAAACATCTGCTCCCTGGAAGAGTGATTTAATAATAGTAAAACTGTAGTATAAAGGTTAGTTTTTTGGAGAAAATAAATAGTAACTGAGCTACAAGTTAGTGGATTTCAATGATGGGTCTTTTTTTGTGTAAGAACAGCTCGGATCTTGGAGCCACAAAGAAATGCAGATGTTAGAAGTTTTTTATTTTTTATTTTTTCCCCAAACCAAACCTATTTTGCATGACTATATTCTTTTTCCTTATGACGGAGGGAAAGATAATATTTAATACACATTTTGAAGAGGCAATTATATTAGGTTTTGGCATTTTGGCTACCCCAGGGACTCACATCTGTGTGATTGCCATTTTCTGTGATTATTGCCCTGAATGGCAAGGGCATTTAATCTTGCATGCCAATTCTGATTGATTCGTAGTAGCTGCCTGGAGGACCGCTGAGACATATTGACAGGCTCCATCTGTTCCCAGTGGGAAAGAGGGCTGTGATCGATTAGTGATGTCTGTCCTGGGTGCAAGAACGAGAAGTGGTAGCACATGTGTCTGTATCTGCCAAAATGGAGATGATTCCAAAACCATGAGAGAACATTTTCATATTCTCTCATGAGAATAGACAAGTTACACATCCAAAAGTACCAGATCAAAATCTCATTTTGTGGAAGTCCTAAGGGACAAGTCATAGGTCAGTATTATATAATTATATGCCCACTCTATCCTTCAAAAAAATATTGACACAGAGTCTTACATTTTGTCCAGATGTGTTTGTGCTGGAAAAAAGCCTTACTCACAATTTCAAAGCCAGGTATTAACTTCGGAAAGCATAATTTTTCCCTAATCACATGACTTTAATAGTCTATCCTCTGTTCTATCCATGACATAAGTCTGTTCTATATTTATGTTTTTCTCTTCAAAATAAAACTACTTGTTCAAAATTTTATTTTTGATTTGCATGGTAACATCTAGGCATTTGGGTGATAATACAGTCCTCTAAACTTTGGGTTCAAATCCTAACTCTTCGTCTGTTTTTACTTAAAATTGGATTTCTAATCTTTGCAAATGCAGATTTGATGATTGATTGTTAAATAAAGATTAGACCTTAAGGCTGTAAAAAACCTCTTAACCTAAAATGTACTGACAAATAAGAATTAATGACCACACAATTATAAATGAAGGGCAATATCTGAGCACTGACAATGTAGATTTCATTGAGTAATTTTACAGTGGCAGTGCAACAATACTTTTAGTAAAATTATCATTATTTTAGATTTGGGGGTACATGCGCAGGTTGCAGCAATACTTTTAATAATCCATCATTCCCTGTAGAAGGGAGATTAAACACAAGTGAGTACATTATGCAACAGAACAAAGGAAATGTAGTTAATACCTTGAAAGTAAGGCAAGGATCACACATTTGGTCCACTTCCCTTACAAAAGTCCAGCTGTAAACTCAGACACAGGAGAAAGTAAAAAAATAAATAAATAAAATAAAAACAAACTTCTGTATGTCACCAAAGATTTAAAATATATGCTGTAAGTTTCTAGTTTGTTTCTTCTTCTTCCTTTAGAAAAGGGAATTTTCTTCCTTGAAAAAGAATAAAACTGGTTCAATTTTTACTAAAAAATAAAAAGAGAGCGAGAAAAGAAAACGAAAATATAAAACTCAGCAGAAATGTCACACTGAGGAATCATAATAAGCATTAAATATTATTTAAGTCATGCATAACCACTAAAATATATGACCCCTTTCCATAAATTGAAAGGCACTCTATTCAGCAGATTATGGGCCTCAAATGCTGAACTAAGGAAAGCTTCTATGATGCCCATGGCGTGCAGACCTAAAGATTAACTCTGATCTGTGGTAGCTTCCTCTTCACACAAGCAATACACTCCGGCTGGAGAACTGCCAAGCTTGGGCTTTCTTTTCTTTCCTCAGGGCATATTTGTTGAGAACCTATATGCCGAGGACTGTGTTGGGAAAAGAGAGAAAGAGAGAGAGAGAAACAGAGAGGGTGGGAGAAAAAGAAATAAAAGAAAAGCAAGGAGAGGAAGAGAGGAGGAAAGGGGAGGGGAAAGGAGAGGAGGAGAGAGGAGAAGGCGGGGGAGGGGAAGGAAAGGAAGAGGAGGGGAGGGAAAGGAAGAGGAGGGGAGGGAAAGGAAGAGGAGGGGAAGGGAGGGGAGGGGAGGGGAGGGGAGGATCGGATCCTTTTTCCTGAAAGGATTTACAGCCTGCTGAGGTCCTGCCTGTTGTCTCCAGACAACATTTTTAGGCTCATCTGTTACTAACAGAATGTGTGGTTCTAACAAGAGAAAGTCTAGGACAGAGTGATTCCGAGAACCAATAATTGGCCAGAAGTATTAAACCTGAAATCAGAAGAAATGCTCTAGTCAAAAACTCACTTTGATTTTACAGACAGAGAGATCATCAAATTGAATGTCCTCATTTTACAAGTGAGGAAACTGAGGCATATGGGCAAGTGACTGGCTCTCTTATGGTTGTCTTTCTATAAACATGGTGTCTTTATGAACCAGAGAACTTTATCTCCCCTAAGAGGTTCAATGTCATCAGCTCTATGAGATTTAATTAAGTTAGGGCATCATCATTTTAACAAATTGGCTGCATGGTTATTAATGCAAAGTTGGTGGAACTTTGATCTCTGTGGTTGGGCTGCAAGAGAGAAGATGGAATAACATAGCTTCCTAATTTTTTAAAAAATGTATTTTATAATTTATTTATTGTAGAAATGGAATCTCACTATATTTCCCAGGCTGGTATTGAACTCCTGGCTTCAAGCAATCCTCCTGCCCCAGGTTCTATAGGCATGAGATACCACACTCAGCCATAAATTCTTAGCTCTCTAAATATGCTTTAAGAATTTACAATAACATATATATTTATTTTTAGGGCAATCTAAAAATTACTTAAGGCAGAAAGGCCATCTTGATCAAGAAAGTTATTATTTTTTCCTTATTACTATTATTTGGATATTTTATTCAGATAGTGTTATTAGTGACCACATTTAAAATGACAATGTTCACCTTTCGATATAATGCTTTGCAAACAAGGGTCTGCGAGTTTTTAAAGTTGACATGTAAATGTATGGAATATAGTATTTCAGACTTGTATTCTCTTAAGTTGCTATACTACTTTTATTTTAATTTTATTTATTTATTTATTTATTTTTGAGATGGAGTTTCACTCTTGTTGCCCAGGCTGGAGTGTAATGGCACGATCTTGACTCACTGCAACCTCCGCCTCCCAGGTTCAAGTGATTCTCCTGCCTCAGCCTCTAGAGTAGCTGGGATTACAGGCATGCGCCACCACGCCTGACTAATTTTGTATTTTTAGTAGAGACAGGGTTTCTTCATGTTGGTCAGGCTGGTCTCGAACTCCCTGCCTCAGGTGATCCGCCTGCCTCAGCCTCCCAAAGAGTGGGGATTACAGGCGTGAGCCACCGCACCCGGCCTGCTTCCTTTATTTTAGATTTTGTCTGCTGCATCGTCTGAGACGGAGGGTCTCTTTTAATTAGATTCTATGGTCAGGTCTCAAAAATATCTGCTCCTCCCCCCTCCCTCCTTTTTTTTTTTTTTTTTTTTTTTAGCTTTCCTGACTCTCTTTTTTAATCAAAGGGATGTAATGTAGCCAATTAGCAGAGAGCCTAAAAAAAGAGAAATAAGAAACAACAGGGGGCACCATTCACACTGAACACCCCCCCAGTGCACAACTTTACATAAAAAACAACTCGAATGGTGCTCCCTGGAGTTGTGTACCCACCCAGAGTACACTCCTTGCCTTCATCAGATGGTCTATATGGAGTCAAGATCCTGACTCTTAAGCCTCATTACAGACAGGCTGAGGCCAGAGTGGGTAGGAGGTGCAGGTGATTGCTTCAAAATGCTGACCTTGAGTAGTTTTGTCAAAGAAGAAATTGAGGGGTTTGATGGTGGCCACTGAGTTCAGGGTTGGTGGGTAACGGTGCTTTTCTCAGAAAATCAGGGGCTGCACTTGGGCAAACAGGTGCACAGGCTAATTGTCAGCTCCCTGGTGTGGCTTGCTAGTCACTGGAGAGCAGGCTTGCACCTTAGGAGTTCTTTGAAATGTTCACTGATTTGATTGTTTAGCACCACCCACAAGAGGTTCTTAATTGCATTCCTAGAGCATTGGCTTTCTATGAAAATTACTTAAAACACAGCTTAAGTGTTAAATCTGAACTGTGTAATGTGCAATTGAGGGTTTTTATTTTATTTTATTTTTTTAAAAAAAATAACCTCACTCCTGGCTGCCTCCTTGTAGGAAGCTCTGACAGGTTCAGTGGGAAATCTTAGGGCTGGCGCACATTATAAGTTATCTCCTGCAGGGTTGGCAGGTGTGAGCTATGTCAAATAAATTTATTACAGTCTGTGCTAATAATGAAAATTATAGAAAAGCTAGATGAAAGTGCTCTACAGCCAGCTAATTTGATGCTACCTTACTAGACAATAACAAGCTCCTAACAGTTTTTCCTTTTTTTAAAAAACACTAATTATGCTTAATGTTCCCTGTCGCATTAGCTTTCATGGTAATTATATTTCAAAACTTTTGCAATTAGGGTGCAGTTAATATTGTGGAATATTGCAATTATTTTTCATTGTGACACCTCTATTGAAAGCTGGTGGCATAATGATCACATTGTTCAACTAAATCAGAACTGTAGAAATATGGCAAATGAACCAATTACACATTATTATTTCTAATTACAGATAATGTCATTTTCTCCACTTTTGTCCAAAAGAATTTCTCAAACACAGATTCCCAAATTTTCCTATTTGTAAAGACTCCCTCGTTTTCTCATCCACACGCTGGTATGTTCTTATATCAGTGCCTTGAGTGCTAAATTTAAAAAGGTCTCATAGGGATTTCTTGGATTTTCTTCCTCTACCCCCAGCCCCCTCCTGTGGAGTTTTTAAGCCAGATGCTCTCATTGCAAAATCTCAGCCTTAGCCCAGCTACTGACAGTGTGCCACTGTTGCGAGCTGGTATGGATTTAGCTTCTCATAATCATCTTCCATGATGGCTCATTTTTATTCATTCAACAGGTCTAAACTCCCATTCTAATGAAGATTCATTCGCGGTAACTCCGTGTATCCCAAATACCTTCTAAATAGTGCCTATTTCCCCCCTTTAAAACGATGAGGTTGAAAGTTGATGTTTTAGACTACCTGTGTATTTCTAACTGTTGGGAAATGGAATAGACGTTGACAGAGGTTTCTAGGAAACAGTTATGTTCACATTTGAGGGTTTCTTTCTTTTCGCCTCTGATTTTTCCACATATAACCACCCTAGTGATAATAGTTGCAGCCATGAGATCATTTATGGACTCAACATTTCTGATCATGTGTTTTATGAAATGCTGTCTGACTTTATCCTATAACCATGTCCTGAAATATACATGTCAGTTTTACAGATAACGAACCTGAAGCTTAAAGAGTTGTCCAACATTTTATGCCTACTCTGTGGCTATTTAACTGAGAGAAAGAAGCTCTTTTGACTCAACCACAAGCCCTAAAGTCAAAGTGACCAACTGTCCCTTTTGCCCAAGACTGAAGGGTTTCTGAGATGAGGCATTTTCAGTGCTAGCACCAAGACAGTCCCCAGGGAACTGGCAGTGTTGGTCATCCTCCTTACAGGTTAAGTTAACTTGTCTATGAATTGGGAGTTAAAAAATGTTTTATACGTTGGGCTCTCTTTAAGTTCTGAGTTTTCTGAATACAAGACAGAGACACAGAGGGAAATGGGAAAAAAATCAATAAAAGGCTGGATTTAATCACTTTCTGATGCTGTTTTCTGACTAGCATGTAATCTCTGTGTGGGGCAGGGCTGGGCATTGTAACTCATATAAGCATGCAAGCTCACTCAGTATCCAGAGTGTGGTAGGGACTCTGTACTTATTATTATTGTGAAATAATATTACTAATATTAATAGCTTCATTTATAGAGCCCTGATTAAATTACTTTGCTAGTTAAGTGCATTTTCTCAATTAACACACACATCAACGTACTAAGGAAAGCAGTGTTGTACAATCTTTATCCTTTCTATACCAATGAAGAAACCAAGACATAGAGTCTAGGTGATTGCTCACCATTGTCCAGGTAGGATGTGGGGTGGCAGGTGGGGATGCAGCTCTCATGATCCTATAACCCATGCTCCTAACCACACAGTGTACTTCGGCTAATCCAACCCCTTGGTGGTGTTGACTCTCCAAGAGTTCTAAGACAAAGTATCTAATTTAGGGGAAACAATTTTCTATTTTCCTGCCTGGGGGGCAAAAATAGGCATATATTTTTCTGCTTGCCAATAATCACCAGAGAGCAGACAAGCTTCTCAGGCACATAACAATGCTTGAAATTTCTCTGTCATCTGGTCTAGATTAAATTGACCGCTCAGATGAATTACTACAACAGCCTCCTAACTAGTCCCCCCTTTCAATTCTTGCCACTCTGAAATCCTCTATTCAGCCAGAGTGATATTTAAATATGTGTTTGAGCACAACACATCCCATTTTAAATCCACCAATAACTTCCACTGCAGTGAAAATCCAAACCCAAGACTCTTGCCATGGCTTACATCAGCACTTAGCCAACATGGATGTGCTTTCCCAGGAACCAATTGACAATCAAAATTCAGAAGGTCTAAGGTTGGGATTCTCCATTTCTAAGAAACTCCTAGATGTGGCTGATGCTGCTGGTGTGACATCCACCTACTTTTCTGTCTCCTCTCAAACTTCTCTCGTCTGCCTGGTTATGCTGGAGCTGCACACATTTTCTCCTAGTTCCTCAACACAGCCAAGAACTTTCCTGCTTCCTGTCTTAGATCATTTTTTTCCCTGCTGTTTCCTTGACTTGAAAATAGCCCTCCCACCCTCCACCCCCATCCCAGCCTCCCAAATCTTGTCACATGGGTGACCAATATTTCACTTTTCGGTTTCAGCTAAGAAGTCACCTCAAAAGCCTTTTTTTCCTCCATTCTACCTGAGTAGGTGGCTTCATGTGATTGTCTAGCTCAGCACCCTGTCTGTTTCTGGCATAGCTCTCACACTGGTAATCATTATATTTTTATTACTCCAAAATTTTAAATTTCTCTTTAAAAGAGAAGCTTCATGAGCTTAGACGCCACATCTTTCTTGGGTACTCTTGAGCCCATAATGCTTATAAGAGCACTGGTTTGGGGTAGGTGGGCTATGATTATTAGCTGAATGGATGTACTATCCAGTCAAATATCAGATGTACTCTTTTCTTGTATGATGGCATCTATTATATATATGTTTTCTAGTTTTTTTTGAAATGTTATTGAATATTGACAAATTATAATTGTACATATTCATGGGGTACAAAGTGATGCTGTGATATACATATACAATGTGAAATGATTGAGTTGAGCTGATTAATGTATCCATCATCTCAAATACTTATCATTTATGGTGGATTTACTTAAAGTGCAACAAAACATTCATGGGAATCGCTACCATTTGAACTGCATTTTCCTTAGGCTGTCAAAGCTATTTTTCCCAGGAGTACAGAATAATATGTAAAAATGCCAGATTTGTTTTCCTGTTCAGAACAAATACAGCCAACCTAAATGCCCTGCTCCTTTTATATAAAGTGGGGGAGTACAAAAGCAAACTGTCACACACGATCACTTTCCAGGCAGAGTTGAAGTATTGCAATATGAAAACAGGTTCCCCTTCATAAGATACAGAGAGTGACAAAACATTTAAGTGACATTGGGTCTCATTCTCGATGAGTCGGCTGCCATAACACTTTATTTATACAACTCATTCCATTTCTCCCAGGAGTTTTACAACTATCTTATCAGTTTTCCTCTTGAGGAGGTAACTCCATAGGAGGGATTAATCCTCTTATGCTGGGGCAGCCCCAGGAAGTGAGTTAGGAGGTGAGTTATGTTATCTGTATCACGGAGGCAGAAGCTAGGGGCCGAGGAGGCTGGAATGACTTTGAATCTGATCCTGAGAAGAGTAAGGTAATTAAAACGACAAGGCATCCAAGTGCACCAATGACAGAAGCAGAGTTCTTTTCTCTAGCCAGCCTTCCAGATTCCAACCCCAGTCCACACCTTGGGAAGACAGTTTCCAAATCCTCTGTAAGCTGTCAAGCACTTTTTACACTTTGCTGTGTGTCTTCCGATTTATTGAGGGTGAAAGTCTGGTGCCTTTCATACTCACTGCAGCTTCTCGGGACAGAGGGTACATGTCCATGCACCCCACCCCACTCCCCACTCCACTCTCATGCACAAACACCCAGAACCTGCTCCTAAAAATCTGTTGCATGTTGGCAGAATTCCTCTTGGCCTAACCCAAGATGGCCTCAAGAAATGGAAGGGGATTTGTGCCTCAAAATGAGCCTGCATAAAATGTGCAAAGGATAGGACCATTACTTAGGATATGGGAAAACAGACTCGCTCACACACCGTTGCTTTCTGTGCTAATACCACATTTTGTTGGCAACATATAAAGTTATAAAAAGATTAATTGCCTGTGATCTTATATTTCTACCTCTATAATTTTGTTCTAAGGAAATAACTATAGATATGCAAATAAACTTTTATGTAAAGAGGATCTATTTAGTATTTTAAATAACAAAAAATTGAAGCAACAAAAATGCCTGCCAAAAGGGGGTAGATTTTTAAAAATTGTGATATGCCAGCATGATGGAAGAACATTAATAAGGTATTCTAGCATACTATTTAATAACATACTATAATATCAATAACTATTATTTACCAAGCAATTATGACTCTACCAGGTGTGGTGCTAAGCCCATTCAATACACTAATTTATTCCTTCTCACAATAATGTTATGAGATGTGTATGAGTATTGCTCCTACCTGACAGATTAAGAACTGCTGGTTGAGTGTTGGAGTCTGGTTTCCAATCCAGACAGACTAACTTCAGAACCCAAACTCTAGACCACAGTGTCACTGCGTGCTGGTTCATGGTGCTGTATGTTTCCACATGAAAGAAGTGTCCTTACGTAATAGCTCAGCCTGGTATTTGAAAACTGTAAAAATATGTAATGATGCAGAATTATGTAATACCTATTATATAATTCTATACCATAAATAATGAATATGATGTAGCTTTTTACATCCTTACATCAACATTTATTGAGTATCTGCCATGTGCTAGGAACCATGGTAGGTGCTAACAATTCCTAAAAAAGCACGTGAGAGAGAGAAAGAAAGAGAAAGAGAAAAGGAAGTTATATATCAAAAGGGTAACAGTGATCATCTCTGGGTGTTCAATTTTGGGTGGTTTTCATTGCCTTCTTAAATTTTACATGCATATTCCAATTATTCTCTCATGTTCTTAGAATGTAGGAAAAACATATCTAATTCATGTCATTAATGAAAAAATAATTCAAGGAATTAAAAGGCACACATATTCCAAAAGGCCTTTTTTACACTCCTGTCCCCCGCTCCACAGGGCTCCTCAGGAGTGCATCCAGTGTTGTCAGTCTCCCATAGAAAAGTCCCCCAGGTGGTCACTGCTGTCTCCTCTCAAGGCCTCAATCCCACCTCACCCCCACCCCCACCATCACTCCAGTCTTCCTGCTTCCTGAGCCTTCCATCAAGACAGGACACGCCAGGCTGTCTGAAGGCTTGACCTATTTCAGACAATCTTTCTCTGCCACGGTCATAACTAGGTGGTTATTAACCAACGCAGTGATTAACAAGAAAATTAGCAGTTTGAAAACAAGGCCAATCCTCCAATCCTTCCACTTCAAAAACTAATCTGCATCAGCCTCATCTATCCAGGCTCATTTTCAATGAATTCTCACAGCCAACTTTCACTTCCAAACATGAGAAATGATGTTTTAAAAACCTTGGGCTTATAAATCATTACCCCCACTCCCAACTTCTATTTGGATCATCAGAGCAGCCCTAATGGGAACACATATACAAACAGAGAGGTCCTCATGCCAAGCCTGGAAAAGTTTCTTCTCTTGCCTGCTGGAAAGATCGTTTAACCTCTCAGTACCACAATTTCCACCTTCGTGATACAGAGATAATAATTCCTCCCCCACACAAGTGACGGCAGTTTCATGTATGGAAAGTGCTTTGATAATTTTTTTTTTAATTGCAAGGGAAGTCCCAGTGCTGTTTCATACCTCACCAGCTTCTCACATCTAAGGGCTTCCTAATGCACCAAAGGGAAAACGTTTGCCTCAGTGCAGTGTTTCCAGAGAAAGATATCATTCCTTTCTCCCCCCTTCCTTTTTTTTTTCTTTTTTCTTTTTTTTTTTAGTGGGTTGAGGGCACAGACAGAAAGATACTGTAAGAAATGGCATGAGGTCTAAGCATTTCAGGTGTGAAATGAATTTTTCCTGGCATCATCCGGAATGTGCTCTGAGCTGCCACACTTAACTAAGCTTAGGGTAGAATAAAAGCCTTAATTGAGAACGTCTTTGTGTGAGTGGATTTAAACAAGACCTTTCAAATTAATTTAACATACTTGCTTTTATTTCTCTTTGTTCAGATGTCAACTTTTTGTAAGAGTCGGATGCCGTTCTTTCGCTCCATCCTATAATGGGCACTTGGTCATGTGCCCAGCGACACTCACTCCAGAAAGGGAATCTGCTTCCTGTGCAGTAGAACTCTGTCTGGAACAACCAGGGAGATGTTTTCATCCATGTGGGCAGAGAGTTCCGGCACCTACTGGTTTTCCCACCCACACTAAGTGTGGACCTCTAAATGGGCCACTCTGGTTTCCACGGAGAGGTCAGGTGTCTCTCAGGAGTTGGATCTCCTGAATTCACTCCCCTACGTTTTATCTGTGTAACCTTGTGCAGGGTACCTGATGTCTCTGTTTCCTCATCTGCAAAATGGGGATACCTAATACTTGGAGAGTTGTTGAATTCATGCAACGCACTTGGCCAAGAGCCTGGCACGTGATAAATCCATTGTGAACACCAATTATTATTATTATTGTTATTATTACTATGTTATCATGATGACTTTGCAAGCTTTCTTCTTGCCTGAGATATCTTACCCTCCTTGCCTGTCTTTGGCGTTTGGTACTGCTGGCAATTGACCTTACCTGCACCAATCCCCCAAACTACTCTTTCTTTAGCTTTGATCACGCGACATTAACGTGACTCTTCTAACTCTTGCCCCTTTTGTTTTCTTCTTCTCTTTCTATTTTCTCCCCTGCACATGTAGGCAACAGTGGAGGCTCGGTCCTCTTTCTCCTGTTTTCTCCTTTCAGCAAATGCTCTTCTTTCAGCAATGGAATTCTTGTCATAGGCTTTAAAAATGCAAAATCTCTCTCAGCATTTCTCATTGTCTTTTCTTCCCCTCTCCCTTCATTCCTCTCTCTTCTCTTCCCTTCCATTCTTTTCTTCCCCTCTCCCTTCATTCCTCTCTCTCTTCTCTTCCCTTCTATTCTTTTCTTCCCTCTTGCCTCTCTTCCCTGAAATCCAGACCCAAACTTTCAGCTGCCTGTTGGATATGACCATGGAACCAATCCACGCCTTTTCAGATTCAATTTTATTTCCCATCCCCAACTCAAACAAATATCTCCTTCCCTCCCAATCTCCATTCTTGCTTTCCCTAAGAAGGGCCTCATCATTCTAGCCATGCTCAAGAACTCAAAGCTATCTTTGACTCCTCCTTCTCCTTTCCCTCCACTTTCAACCAGCCTATGAGCTCTCTACCTTCTTTCCTGTTGGTCCCTGGTGACCCCTATACCCAGTGACTCAGCCTCAGACAAGGTTCTCCTTAATGCTGAGAGCCTGGTTTAGGTCTTGCAGTAATCAGCTAAATATCTGTACATCCCCAGTCTCTCTCTCCCAGCTCCTCTTACACTTGCTTCCATATGAACTCTTCCTCAAGAGCATCTGGGCAGCTTTTAAACACTGTGGTGTCCAGGCTGCTGCCTGGCCCTATTACATCAGAGTTTCTGGGTTGGCACCCACCCCGGCATTTACATCGTTTCAAACTCCTGAGGCGATTCCAGTGACTGGCCTAAGCTGCCAATTTAAGCTTAAAGGGATAGCTAAGCAAGTCCAAGCTACTAGATTAGTGCTTCTCAGACTTCAGCTAGTTTCCAGGAGCTGGTGATGTTGTTTTTCTGTGGGGACCAAAATTTGAGAATCACAGCAGTAAATTATTCTCTTTATTGGAAACATCGAAGGTGGTTTATGGAGAGGAAAACCACATTCATTAGGTTTGGGTAAACTAAGGAGTCCTAAGCAATGCTATGGCAAATGGTTCTTGAATGGCAAACCCAGATCAGCAGGAGATAGGAGGAAGTCACGTCTTCTGTGTGCAAATCCCTTGCCTCTCCAATCACTTTGCCCACCATGAAGGGGCTGGACTTCATGCTGCTTCCAATGTTTAAGGTGGTAGCAGGTGCCCAGCAGATGCAAAAAAAACAAAAAAACAAAAAAAAAAAAAAAAAAAACAAACTATGGATTACCCAACTCAAATTCCCAGGCTCATAAATTTAGTTCTCCGTTTCTTTCTCTCCATACCATCCTACCTATACCTACCTACTTAGCTATCAATCTATATATCTGTATATCTTTCTTCTAAAATAAGGACCCTTTGACAAACCTGAGGCGGCCCTCACAAATGGGGCAAAGACTGTGGATGCCGATGAGACTACGGCCGGAATATCCCATTACTGAGAAAAATGCGGCTTCTTTTCTTTCATTTCATTTAGGTTTTAAAGGTAATTGTGACCTGGCAGGCAGATAAGTCTGTATTCAACATCTCCTGACAGGGATCATTGTAAATAGCATCCCTTATTCTCCAGGGTGTATAGCAAGAAAGGAAGATGATGCATGCAAGCTGGAATGGGGTTTATAAATCTTTTTAAGACCTATTTTTTTCCTACTTTTTCTAAGCATCTGTGTTACAACCAGCTCTTTAGCTAATATTGTTTTTGTGCCAAAAAGCAAAGTTTACCAGGGCTGTCTTGATTGTGAGCACTTTATAATTACAAGAGAAGGACAAGTCTCTGAATTCTGAGCAGGAGGGAAAAAAAAGGTACCAGTTCAGCTAATGGCACAAATGAGACTTAAGAGCCAAATGAAAGAGTAGAAATAGTGCGGGTCCTCATTGCTTGCTAAATTGGAGGAAAAATCCTACAAAGCTAAACTAAATCAGCTCATCAGTCAGCCCTTACTCATATTCTAAAAGTGTGGATTAATCAGGAAGCGAGGGGAGAATGGAACAGGGCTTCTGCCTCCCATTCTTTGAAGCGTGATAGAATGATGAGCCTCACATTATAAGCCTTTCTGCCATCGTAGACCAACCGAGTTAAGCTCATTTTGGGTGGTTATAAAGATTCATGCAGCAATTATTTAGAGACTTGCACATGCACCCTTTAATCAGGCTGGGGAAACGCACATGCTAGCTATTTTCTGGACGTTTTAGCAAAGAGGAAAAAGCAAGCATGATTCTAAAGGCAATTCCTCTCTAACAGCTTTTGGAGTTTCCACTTCCCAGCTTCTATCCCAGCACTCTTTGAGGTGACTAAGAAAACCATCTATAAAAATATCCATACAGGTATTGCGAGGTTGATAATGGCACCTACTTTGCTTCCCATCTTTGACTCTCTTACCGGAGTTATTATAAATGGAGCGACCTTTTCCTCTTTGCTGTTCCAGGACTTCTTTCTATGTCTCCATGCTTTTTAATAAGGGCACATTTCCACCTTTGTATTGAGTTTTAGATTGTAAATGTTTTATTTCTCTTCCTAGAGGACAGATTCAGTGTTTCAGTACTCTTTGTGCTGCCCTCATCAGCAATACAGTTGCAAAATTATTTATGAAAGGAAAGCATGCCTGAAGAATGATTGGAGGCCACATATCTTAACCATGAGTTCTCTTAAACATTGCTCTGACTTTTGTATATAATCCATGGAAGGCAGACAAGGGCCTTCTCACAGCCAGATTCCAGCCTTAATTCAGTCATTCCCCTCTGCTAACCTAAATCTGGACACATCTGTGTGCTAGTCTTTCCTTTAGCTATTCAAGCTTTCCCCAAAGGCCCCATGTTTTTTCATCTCTCTATGCCTTTGCACTTGCTGCTGGCATTTCCTGAAATACTCCACCCCAGCTGACTACTGATCATGATTTAGGATGCCAATCAGGTGCCATCTCTGTGGGAAGGCTTTCCCCAGTCCCAGCTCTAGCCCAGATGGGGAGGGCTGTGATGTGCCATGCTGGCACTGGGTTGATATCTATCAGACCGCCCGACCTGCTGAGTCACAACCATCTCTTTGTTTTGGTCTTCTTAAAGCCTCATCCACCTCATGCTGCTATTAACTAGACTAAAGTCCCCTTAAGGCCAAGTGCCTGGTCTTAATTATCTCAAATTTCCTGTATGTTACATAACGTCTATAACAGTAGATGCTCAATAAACATTTGTGGAATTGAAATGAATCGTTGAGCTCCCTGTTATCTAGTTATCTGCATTATCGAAGGCAGTGTAAACTAATTGAAAAAGTCTTCAGCTTCTTAAGCTTCTAATAACATTATTGCAAAGATCATTAAAAAGGAATCGCGGGGCTTTAAGTCAATGGTTCTCAAAATGTGGGCCCCAGGCCAGAGTAACAGGCATCACCTGGGAGCCTGCTAGGTGATGCAAATTTTTGGATCCCAACCCAGACCTACTGAATAAAAAAACATCTGGTATAGGGCCCAGGAATGTGTATTTTATAAGCTTTGTATGTATTTGAGAGTGAGAACTTCTGCTTTAACTACTTAGAAGTAATATTTTGAAAAGTTGTACATAGCAGTGAGAAGATCAAAGCCATGGGAATCAAGCAGCAATGGTTCAAATCGTAGCTGCTGTGCTTGATTTGATGGTTATGTGCATTTGGTCAAGTTAGCTAAACTCTGTGAGGCTCATTTCCTTCATTAATAAAAGCACCAGAACCAAAGCAAGTGACAAACTTAAAATGCCTAGTACAGTGCCTAGGGCACAGAAAATGCTCAGCAGATGGTGGTTCCTATTTTATTGTTTCCCAAAATGTATGCAGTCAAAGATTAGTCTCCAAAGTACTCAGAGAAAGAAGGAGGGAGAGGAGGAGGAAAAATGCTCTCTGGTCAAATAACTTTGAGAAGTAAAGCCTCTATTCTAATAGAAAGTCTCAGTTCACATAAACATATTAAAGGCCCTGAGAAGTTTTACGACTCCTGTTTTTCTTAAACTTTGTTTAATTCAGTCTTTTCTAAGTTTTTCCTTCCCTCCCTCCCTCCTTCCCTTCCTTCCTTCCTTCCTTCCTTCCTTCCTTCCTTCCTTCCTTCCTTCCTTCCTTCCCTCCCTCCCTCCCTCCCTCCCTCCCTCCCTCCCTCCCTCCTTCCTTCCTTCCTTCCTTCCTTCCTTCCTTCCTTCCTTCCTTCCATGGTGAGTAGAATAGGCAACCTCTTGGCTTCTAGTAAGTTAGGAGAACAAAACAAAAGAAACATTTTCACCTTGGTTTGGAGTTTTTGATTGCTTGCTTTTTAATTGGAGTTTGGGAAGAAGAAAAACCTCAGTAATTTTTAAATTAAATATTCAATAGTAACATATTAAATATTTGCAAAATATGTATAACAATTTATCAACCACCCAACAGATATTTACTGAGTACGTACTAGGTGCAAGGCACTCTTGGGTGTTGAGGATACTGAAAGGGAGGAGGGGAACAAATTTGGATGGGGCAGGGGTATCTAAGGAATGATATTTGAGTCTGGTGAATGACCATACCAGTCATGCAAAGATAGGGAGAAAGATTCTGGGCAGATGGAACAGGAAGTAAAAGGCTGTCACAGGAAAGAGTTTGGGTGTTTCCAAAGAATGCAAGGAAGTCTAGTGTCACAGAGTAAGGAGAGAAAAGGAGAATGGAAAGAGATGAAGTTATGAATGTTAGCCTCTGGCCAAATCACATCACACTAGCCACAATAAATGATCTGAGTTTTATTCTAAGGGCAATGAAAAAATATTTTATTAAACGTGCTGGTTTGGCCTGATTTTTAGGTATGAGAACCTTGCCCTATACTCTGTATCTTCATTGGTAATACCTAGAAACTTCAAAGACCAAAAGAGGAAAGTATTTTTTCTCCATTCATCATCCATCCATCCATCCATCCATCCATCCATCCATCCATCCATCCATCCATCCATTAATCATCTGTGATTTTTGATGTGCCAGGAATGGTGCTTACTGGGTAACGAAGATACAAAGATAAATAAGAAAGCTTCTTCCCTCAAGGAACTGATCATCTATTAAACTTCCTGCAGTGTGAAAGAGGTTTGGTAGATTCATAAATGATTATGCTGCTGCATTGGACTACCTTGCTATATTTTTCTAGGAGTCATTATTCATAATGGGACTGTGTCTTTGGATGGAAAAACCACTGCAGTACTTTGATTACTGACTACATAAAATGCACGATTTTACTATATTCTAAAGCATGTTAGGCATAATTGCTTGGATCTTAAATTTGTATGAAGCGCAGGAACTAAGGTAATAAGAATGCAAGGCTGACACACCAAACTTAGTTCCTCTGTCACCCATAAGACCTAATCTTGCTTAAGGGTGCATCCCATACTTGAATGATTGTCCTACTATGTAGTTTTAAAAGCCTTTGGAAATTATCTCTTCTTTATTTCATTAAGCAACATTCTTTCTCCCTCTAACAATTTCTTGAAATGCCTCTTATGAAAATTAAAAAAAAAAATCTTTTTTGTTTGTTTCTCATGGCAATGGAAAAAAAGAAAATTCAAGAAAATACTAGCAACAAAGCATATGCTAAGGTAATTTAAGAGTTGTGATAAGCCAAAAGGAAAAGATAAACAGCCCCCAGAAACTCACAAAGTTAAAGAGGTTGTTCCTTTTTAAAGAAGTCTAATTGGACACAGCAGGGGTCTTGATCTGTGCGCCTCGTTGTTTTATGAGAGGAATTTTCTACTACAATATAGGAAGTTAAAATCTGCTCAACTTGTCTGACGCTGATTTGCTCACATCTGTCATCCAACCTTGAACTGGTATGACCAATTTTGGAGTGAGTAAGACCATGGAAATATGCATATATAAACCTTGAACATGAAGGATGTGAATTGTTTTTATGATCTACCAACTCTTTGGCCTGAATAGCTATGGAGTTACCATCCTGTCTGAAATTTCCCTTATTTATCAGAAACAGGGATTTTTGAGCGGCCCAAACCCAGTTACTTACAGGAGGTGCCAATGAAGAATAAAAAGACAGTAAGACACATCGCCGCCAGCAAAATCTCAGAGTTAATATCAGTCGTAATGAGTTAATCGGGACAAAAGTTCTGAGTTCTGTGGGGAAGAGTGCTGATTCCACTGTTCATGTGGGACGTTATTGCTATTAATAAACAAACATGATAACTTGCATGTCCCCTTCTCATTGTGCAATGGAGAGGCATTTTTTTTCCCACATATTATCTTGAAGTATAATTATCTCTGTGTTATAAATGGTGAAACTAAAACACAGAGAAGTTAATTAAAGAACTTGCCCAGGGTAACAATAGTCCAAATGGGGAAGGGAATAAGGCATAGACTTTGGAGCTCTTAAGAGAGGGTTTTTGCAGAGCTATAATCGAGGCAAAATGAGGGCATGGGCTTCCAACTTTTCCCCAAGCCTACTAAGTACACACTTTCCAAGCTACTTTGCTAAGCTTGACCTCTGAAACTTACACGGTTTTGAAAATGGAAACATTCCTGTCCCTAAGCAGCTGCACAGTGGATTCTGGATGGCACATGCCATGTCATTCTGTGTAAGCTCTCCCCTCATGATCTATGCTTTGGCATACACCTTGACAATGAAGAGTGATACATTTTTGGTTCTTCACCCAAGAGAGGAAGACCATTCCTCTGCCTAGAGGCCCTGTTGAAGTTTGGTTGCATTGTAACATGGGAATGTTTCTTAGAAGACTGACCTAGTTTGATTCAGGTTGTGCAAAACATACTGCTGTAGGCCTGCATACAAGTTGGGCACATATCTTCCACGTATTTATAAAGAACCATATTTGACTTATAAGAACCTGCGCACTACAGGTCATCCATTCTGGAAAATAACTTTTTCAAGTTTAATTTTCCTGGAATTAGAAGTTTTATGAATCATGTGTACGTTTAATGTAGGATTTCTCCTTTCTTCTCGTGAAATGTCGTAATTCAGACCATAATGTGCTTTCAATGTTATATTACAATAAAGAATATGTTATATCACAAGCTCTTTTCAAGTACTTGTGGCATCTGACAACAGAATACAATAAAATATAAATAGAGTTTGCTTAGCATAGGAAATTTCACTTTGTAAAAGTTGGAATCTATTCCAAAGCAAGCTAGAACTCAATCAAATCTAGGAAGCCTCTGGGTTATTCTGGAAAAAAGGATCTCATGCTGAGTCTGTGCTGCTGTGAGGAAGTGGGCAAGTCAAGGCCAGCAGGTTCTCAGAACTCATCAGTGTCAAACAGAATGCCAGAAGCAAGCCAAGGACCTGACTCAGATGTGATGATAGATCTTCAAACCCAGGCAATGCCCAGCACCTATGACATGGTGGACACATGATAGGTGTTTAATCAAAATATGCTGACAGTCCATAGCTTCTGAGTATCAACCTCAGAACCAGAGGTGAGGTGATCTCCCATGCTGTATACTCCCGTGTCAAACATAAAAACAGTAACAAAAACTTGAGTTTGAATTCTGCTTATAACTCCCTTAGCACTGACCTTGGTGGGTCAGCATAAGCCCCAGCTATGTAATAAGGATATTGGGTCCAGGCTCCCTAAAACTCACCTGACCTTTTCATGGCCCACTTAAACTTCCCTTCCTCCTAATTGTATGTACTTGTTAAGAAGTCCAGCTAGGAAAGCATTGAAATGAAGAGTAATTGTAATCGGGAGGCTGAGGCAGGAGAATCACTTCAACTGGGAAGGCTGAGGCTGCAGTGAGTGGAGATTGTGCCACTGCACTCCAGCCTGGGTAACAGAGGGAGACCCTGTCTCAAAAAAAAAAAAAAAAAAAAAAAAAAAAAGAGTAATTGTGCAAAGGAATCAAAGAATTTGTCTATTAGCAGTTATGATTGTACTTGGTAAATAAATTCATCATTGAGAGTAGAGGTTAGAGGTACCTACCTATCTATATATCTTCATGTAACACAAAACAAGTAAACAACCTATTTTTAAATACATGTGAATAGGGAGACCAAGTCCTGTGAAACACAGAGTATATTAAAAAAGTTTTAAAAAGACTTTGATAGTGGAAAATTTGAGATCATTAGACTAAATATGGTCCACTGGTAAGTCACTTGAAATTTTTATCCCTCAAATAGATTATCTGTTAAGTAGAGATAATAATACCTTCTATATCTTCCTCACAGATGGTTGTAGTGGGGATTTAAATGGGTAATACACATGATAGTGTTTTCTAAAAGTAAAGATGGTGTGCCAACATGGAGATGGAGATTATTGTTAATGACATTAGCAGTGGTAACATCATCATCATCATCATTATCATCATCATCACTGTTGCCAACAAGCTAGATAACTGAGATTGAAGATTCAAATGCTACAAAGGCCATGCAAATCTCATACATGAGTAAATTAAAAGATCATGACTGATCTCAAATGGGCAGTCTCTACTGTACTCTAGTGATTTGTGGCCATGACGTAATGCAGGTAGGTATTACTAGTTATGTTATTATTTCAGGAAGGATAGAATTATGAGTGTTTATGTACATCTCTTGGTTTTTCAACATTGTCACCTAAGTAAAGCATAAGTTAAAAAATAATACCAAGCAGGACAAATCAATTTGGTTTGCAAGCTCCTTTGACCAAGGGTCAGATGTTTGCAATCTAAAAGAAAGGACATGATCTTGTTCCTTGAAATAGAAAATATTACACAAACATAAGTGATGATGATTACTATTTAATATCATTATCCTCACCAATCCAGAAAGGGGCAACAGCTTTAGTTTCCTCCCTTTGGGAGGAAAAAGTTGTTTCTGTGTGTTTTTATAGAGAGGCGACAGACTTGGCGACTCAGCACATCACTGGAAGTGGAATAATGTGTTGTGCCTAGTTCTCAGTCTTTTCCTAGAATCATGATATTTGAAAGTTGGAAAAGAACTTTCAAAACATCTGACTCAAAGCCTCCCAACACTACAAAAGACAAAACAGAGGGCCCAACAGGAGGAGGGACTGCCCAGGGGACACCGTGAGTTTTGGGTAGAATTAGGACTCAGACAGATTCTCTGGCTGCCACCATCTCAGGGACGTTTCTTTCTTCACCATGGTTTCCTTTCTTTGTTTCACAGATTCTTTTTATCTTCTGAACCCTTTCAGCAATTTGAGATCAATAAAGAGCAGCAGAAAAGGCCAAGTCTGCCCAGTGTAATATGACTTTTTCCCCTCCCTGTGAATTATTTTCACAACAGATCCTCCATCTCTTATATTCTAACCAGTTTTCAGTCTTCACGAGAAGGCACGCAGGTTAGTAAAAAAATCAGAAACCCAGCATCCTAATGTCTTAAACAGGTGGTGTCCCAGCCTCTTTCTTTTCATCTTTAAAAGCAAATTGCTTGAACTGAGCTGTAAGACCACGAGAAGAACCCACAGAGAAAAAGGGGGAATCACAAACTGGTAAAGATCACTGCTCCTTCAGGAATAAAGTCGCTGATAGGAATGTATCAAAGACAGTGGTTACTACAGAAAGAGCGACAAGTGAAGCAATATTCCAAGCAGATAGAGGGAAAGGGGGGTGGGTAATGGTCAGGCTCCCCAGGGAGACACAAAAGGTCATTGAGATGAAAATAACCTTGGGAACTGGGAACGAGTGCTCCATTACCACAGACGGGAAGAAAACACAGTATCCAATCAGATGGAACAGATTGAAATGCGATCCTAGTCAAGTGTGAATGCCATAGATTGCATCGTGGAATTATTCAGGGAGCTAGCATGCAGGAAGATAGTCCTGTCCCACAGCCCTCTATCCACAGTGGACATCAACACAATTCAAAAGCAGAGGTTTGCAAGTTTATAACTTACGCAAAGGCATCTTTGTAAATCCTAAGTGAGGGTGAGGGGTGGGAAGTCGTGATAAAGATGAATTTGGGGGTCTTTTTCTATAGGGAAACTGACTGCTGAGGTGTTAAAAAGGTGCTCTACCATCAGTTTTTTATTATTTATTTATTTATTTAAGCAAAGGGATGTAATGTCTGCCTTTGGAGTGGAAGAGAGAAAAGAAGAACGATTGATCACTGCATTTTATTGTTAGCTTCCCATGGTTGAGTGTTCACTGATAGAATTGGTTCAACTCCAAGATGCTGTCTTAGAGACAATTATTGTTTTCCACTAAAATATAACTCTAGCAGAAAACATTAATTTAAGTGATAACCGCCTAAATGCTTCAGTATCAGAATGCATGTACCCTCTCATCTTTGGCTTTACAAGCACCAGAAAGGAATAAGGATAATAAGCAACAGAAGTCACAAAACAAAAGATCTGATGGAAAATGACAAAAGAGAGAACTGTATTGGCCCTGGGGAAAGGCCGGTGCTAGAATTTTAAAGCACCGCACAAAACAGTTTTTCTATGTTTTAACTAGTTTACTTGGATTCTAGAGTTTAAATATTAACTACATTGGCTTTCTCTGTTTGCTTCTGGCTTTCTTTGCCATTCATGTTGCACTATGCCATCATCCAGAAATGCCTTCTTCATTCTCTGTCTCTCCTACTGCAGATAGAGGGAGCCAGCCCGTGAGCTAGGGTGTGCGTGCACTATTTTCTTGGACCATTCTTTGGATATTGCAAATAACCTCTGCATACCTTTCCTCCATCCTGTGACTGCATGCACTATTTGTTAATTCACCTAGAATTTATTAAGCATCTGCTATGTGCCACGCTCAGTGCTAGCTAAATGCATAGAATGAAATGAGACACAAGGGAAATAGGGTTTTTGCCTTCAAAGAACTTAAATCTAATGGAGAATGCAGTCAAGGAGCATGGTGGGTTCAATAATAGAGAAGACCTGGGGAGCTACTTCTAGTATCTCTATCCTGCTGAGTATTCAACTGGATTCTGTTGTGGGTTGAGTTGTATTTCTCCAAAAGATATGAAGTCCTGACTCCTGATAGCTGGGAATGTGACCTTATTTGGATTTTGTGAAGTTATTTGCAGATTTAATTCAAATAAATTTATCCTCAATTATGGTGAGTCCTAAATGCAATAATTGGTATCCCTATAAGGAGAGAGAGTTCAAGACCGACAGACACACGCAGGGAGAAGAGGGCCATTAGAAGGTGGAGGCAGGGGTTGGAGTTATGCTGCCACAACCAAAGAATGCTAAGCATTGCTGGCAGCTACCACAAGTTAGAAGAGGCAAGGAAGGACTCTTCTCTAGGGCATTTGGAAGGAGTATGGTTTGGAACTTGTAGCCTCTAGAACTGTGACAGAATAATATTCAGTCATTTTCAGCCACCTAGTTTGTGGTACTTTGTTAGGGCAGCTCTAGCAAACGAATCCATACACTAAGCCCATGCATTCCCTAGGATTGTAGCTATACCCCACAAAATATTTATCAATGGAAGCAACTACGACCAAGGCAACATCAACTCAGGATAGCAGCTACTAAACAAATGAAGAAAGAACTATTATTTTGGATTCACATCTCTCTGTCCTTTCCAAGGAAGACGCAGGTTAGACAAACACACTTCTTTTCTCATCATGCCCTATGGTATTTTTTCTTTTCTTTCTAAATGTGATCACACCCACAATCACAGATAGTCTCAGATCTAAAAACATTACAGTGACCTGCAGTCAACAGGCCCAAATCCGAAGGACTTGGTGGGGGCTGCTGCCACCTTTTTGTTGCCCCACTCTAACATTGTCCTGCTTAAGTTAGATCAATAAGGATCTAGCTCTTGAGCTTATCTCTACCTGCACCATGTGCTAAGGGACACAAAAAGACCAAAGAAATGACCATTGTCTTTAAGTGGTGACAATTTGATGTTGACACAAGTGACTTATATGCATGAAACACCAAGAGAATATTACAAATCAGAATGCAATGAGGTGCTAAATTGAATAAGGCAGACTATAAGGCTGTTCTGTAATTCTGCAAAAGGAAAGCTCTAGTTGGGCTGAGTTGGTTGGGAAAGCTCTGAGGAAATGATGGTACCTGTGCTTAGATGGACACTGGATTAGAAACGAGGAGGAACAGTAGGTCATGATATCTTCTCTGTTCTCATGCCATCCTAAGCTGTGTTGGGATAAAGAGGTAAAGCCCCAACAACTCCACAGGGCTCCCTAATCAACAGAGGCAGATACAGACAAATCTGCGGGTTTGACGCAATTGCTCCAATGCCTAACTACTCAGGTTCACAGCACCTGATGTCATTTCAAACACATCGGCCCTGATCAATACATACTTGTTGAATAAAATATATTTGAGAGAAGTAAATAACTACTATTTTGGGGTTTTAACATTTTATTAAGTGTTTTGCATGCCCAATCTCCTGTAAACGTTTTCTTTTCATCAGAAGAAAAAGTGCACATAGTTTAAAGAAATAAATCATTCTATAACATTCAGTTCAAAAATAGCAATCTTCTTCCATCACTGCCAATTTCTTCCTTCCCAGCAGCAACCACATTTACCTTTTTATAGCTAATTATTTTGGCATTTATCTCTAGTTCTATAAATAACATGCTTTGCTGCTATTTCTTGCATTTTCCATTTTATTTAGTAACTTCTTGAATTATCTAGTAACTTCTTACTATAAAAGATGCAGGTCTTGGCTTTTCCCTCTACCTGCCCAGCCCACATATCCTCTCATCCTTCTGATTTAAAAGCTAAGTCATTGTTCAATGCTTACATTACTATGGCCATGTAAATGCTATTCAGAGCTGGGCCATGCAGTAAATGATGACTACATTTTATTTCTTGAATGTATTTTTTTCTGGAATTGTCTTTTAAAAATTCACTTAAATTTCTACATACTTATCACTGTGGAGACTAATTTCTTTGGGTCAAGTTCTTGTACTACTTAATAACCATATATCCTATGGCAAATTACTTAACCTCACTGTGCCACAGTTTTCCCACCTGTACAACGGGGATAACGATCCCAACTCACAGCATAAAGGTGTCCATGTCCTCCAGTCAAAACACCACCAGGCAGGATCACACTGTGGCCTAACACAGTTGATTAACTCATGAGGGAGAAGACACACAAGGGGAGCCAGAAGGGTGCTTCAGTAAGAGTGTTAGAAAGGGCTTGTGGACTGGGTGCAGTGGCTCATGCCTGTAATTCCAGCACTTTGGGAGGCAGAGGCGGGCGGATCACCTGAAGTCAGGAGTTTGAGGCCAGCCTGTCCAACACGGTGAAACCCTGTCTCTACTAAAAATACAAAAATTAGCCGAGCATGGTGGCACATGCCTGTAATCCCAGCTACTCGTGAGCCTGAGGCAGTGGAATTGCTTGAGCCCAGGAGACGGAGGTTGGAGTGAGCCGAGATCACGCCACTGCACTCTGGCCTGGCCAACAGAGCGAGACTCCATCTCAAAGAAAAAACAAAACAAAAACCAAAAAAAACAGTAGTCACCCCATTTTAGCCTAGAGAGAGGGGTGTTTTGTATTTTTGTTGTCTGGACAGTGACTTTGGTTTTGTCTGTTTTGAGGCAAGATCATGGTGTGGTCTTCTTGTCATCTTATTTCATGTCACCACAACCATGGAGTGGCCTTGTGCTGGTGTTCTATAAGATTGTTTATGTTCAGTAGGAGAACACTACAACCTAGCTGTGAGTGACAAGCCACCTCCTAATGCACCTAAGCCTAGTTTTTATTGTCATGTCTGTTCCCAGAATCAAGAGCTGCTTTTCTCTTTCTCATTGGTGAGGATTAAATGAATTACCATTTGTAAAAATTTAGAAAAATGCCTGCCATAGAATAAGCCTTTAACAGTATTTGTTGCATGACACCAAAAGCATAGACAACAAAAGTAAAAATAGATATGTTGGACCACACCAAGATTAAAAACCCTCACACATCAAAGGACACCATCAAAGAATGAAAAGATAACCTATGGCATAGGATAAAATATTTGCAAATCACCTATCTGATAAGCAATTGGTATCCAGAATATATAAAGAACTCCTACAACTCAACAATATCAACAAAAAACAAATGATCTGTTTAAAAATTAGGCAAAGGACTTGAATAGACATTTCTTCAAAGAAGATATAAAAACAGGCAATAAGCACATGAAAAGAACTAATCATTAGAGAAATGCAAATTAAAACCATGAAGAAATTCCATTTCACACCAATAGGATAGCTGTTATCAAAAACACAGAAGGTAACAAGTATTGGAGAGGATGTAGAGAGATTGGAGCCCTTGTGTATTGCTGGTGGGAATGTACAGTGGTGCAGACACTGTACAAAACAGCATGTTAAATCTTTAAAAAATTAAGTATAGAATTACTGTATGATTCAGTGATTCCACTTTTGGTGACACATCCAAAAGAGGTCAAAGCAGATGCTCAATTATTTGTACACCAATATTCCTAGCAGCATTATTCACAATAAACAAAAGGTAGAAACCACCCAAGTGTCTAGTAAGCGAGGAGTGAATAAACAAAATGTGGTATATAGGGAAAATGGAATAGTTTTCAGCTTTAAAAGGAAGAAAATTCTATCCTGTAGAATTACATGCTACAACATGGATGAAACTTGAAGACATTATGCTAAGTGAAATAAGTCCATCACAAAAGGACAAATACTGTGTAATTTCATTGATATGCGGTACTTAGACACAAATTCATAGAGACAGAAATAAAATAGTGATTGCCAGGGGCTGAGGGAAAGGGAGTTAGTGTTTAATGGGTATAGAGTTTCTGTTGAGGAAGATGAATATGTTTTAGAGATGGATGGTTGTGATGGTTGCATAACTGCGAACATACTTAAAGCCATAGAACTGTACACTTAAAAATAGTGTAAATGGTAATTTCATGTTATATATATTTGCCCACAATAGAACATTGTTTGTTAAATTAGAAAGCAAGTACTCTCAAACCCAACCATTGCTTCAATTGTCTCAGCCTCTTTTAACAGTGTTTAGATGTATCAGAATATCATTTAAATATTTATAACAGCTTTAGAACTAGTAGACACTTATTATTGTTTTACAGATAAAAATACTGAGGTATAGATTAAGTAAGTTGCTCAAGATTATAGTGTTACAAAGTGGCTGACCTATGATTTGAATCTATGTAGTGTGGATGTCAGAGTCCACACTCTTCATGATTATTTCGGATATGGGTCTAAGAGATGTACCCAGGGCTGGGGCTACAATTTCTGTTGAAACTGCCCACTGGTAAAATAATGAAATCCTTTGATTCAACTCAAGAATTGAGACATCTCTAACAAGGGACTGGGGACACTTTTAAAAATGACTATTGAATATTATGCAGGAAGCTAGTTAGAATTGAATCTACTCTTTAAGAGAATTTGGGAGAAGCTGAAGTTCCGGGTAAAAATTACTAGGGCAGGAACTGTTAAGATATCAGTTGTAGTTCCCAGTCTCTGGGCTTGCCTAGGATATCTTTTTGTATGTACCAAGCAGCCAGGGACAGAAATGGCGAGGTAGAATGTACACAATGCCTATCGACCCTGAGAATTTTGTCAATATCAAGATTATTTGCTGAGAAAGAGCAGTTCTCTGCTGTCCGTCACTTCCATGCTGTGCATCTCTAAAGGAATTACCTGTCCATCTTGATTGTGTGCTCATTTGCACCACGGTGCAGAAGAGTGGTCCTGACTCTAGTTGGGCTGGAAATTGCTGGACCTACAAACTACACATATACGTGTGTGTGTGTGTGTGTGTGTGTGCACGTGCTCATGTGTAGTGTTTTTCTGTTTCAAGAAGGCACAAAGGAAAAGAAGGAAAAGTCTAATCTCTATTTGCTACATTGCTAGGCAAGTTAACAATGCCGAGAGAGTCCTGAGGACTATTTGTTCCCAATTATTGGGGTGGGAGACCTTGTTTAGGAGGCCAGGGTGAGGGTCTTTGGGAGCCCAGGTTTGTGTTGGTGGAGCTGTACTTTCTCTCCTTGATGGGATTGCCATCAACATTTTCAGCCAAGTGTTGTAACATCCCAAAACCACTCTTGTCAACTTTTGCATGTAAGTTACAAGGATCTGTTTTGCATGACTGTGTAGGCCTTAGTTTTGACAATGTCCCAGATATTGGGACGAAATCCACACTATACAGAGGAAGAGTTGGGGAGTCTCTAACATTGGGACAGCTTGGTCCAGCCAGATACAAGGAGCTTACAGACACAGAATACTAGAACAAGAGGCCTTTTAAGTCAATGCTCAATCTAATCAGATAGGGAAACTGAGGTTCATGATGATTAATATGGTTTGGCTGTGTTCCCACTCAAAATCTCATCTTGAATTGTAATTCTCATAATCCCCACATGTCAAGGGTGGTACCAGGCGGAGGTAATTGGATCATGGGGCAGTTTCTTCCATGCTGTTCTCTTGATAGTGAGTGAGTCTCACAAGATCTGATGCTTTCATAGGCATCTGGCATTACCCCTGTTTGCACTTCTCCTTCCTGCTGCTTTGTGAAGAAGGTGCCATTCTTCCCCTTCACCTTCTGCCATGATTGTACATTTCCTTAGGCCTTCCCAGCCATGCAGAACTGTGAGTCAATTAAATCTCTTTCCTTTATAAATTGCCCAGTGTCGGGTGTTTCTTCATAGCAATGTGAGAACAGACTAACACAATGATTGAATGACCTGACAAAAATCATGCTGTGAATCAGGAGCAGTGTGAAGAAAACTCAAGTTCTCCAACTTTCATTTTAGAGCTTCCCCACTACATTAATGGTTCCAAGACTTGTCAGAGCACAGGCTTCACCTGAAAGGAATGGTAAATGCAGAGTTCCTTAGCCCCTCCTGAGCTTAGGGAATCAGAATCTCCAGGGAAAGTGTCTGGGGATATGTGTGTTTGCCAAACAGTGGGCGTGAAGGGTATTTTGTGATGCCGTATTTAGTTTTAAGAAATCTTTAAAAAATTGTAACCCGTGCCCTTTAATACAATGCTTTCACTGTCTGTTGTATATCTCAATCAGCCAAACAAATATTCTGAGGTTAACATTTAACAGAGGAGTGAGGAGAAAAGTCTCTGCAATTAGGAAGGTTAAGGTTGAAGCCGAAATCCTTCACTTTCCAGCTTTATGACTTTGGTACATTACTTAACCTCTTTGTGACATGGTTTTGTCATCTATAAAATGGGTATGATGATAATCCTTGATGCATTGGGAGGTGGGGGGCACCAAATACAAGTACATGAAGAAAGTCATATTAAGTACTTAGCATACTAACTAGTGTTGAGGGAGAAAAAGGTCCATGAGCTGAAAGCCCAAGTCCTTTGTGGTTCTGCATTTGGGGCAAGAGAGATGGCTGTTTCTGTGACCTCTACAGAAAAGATAACATGCTGGACTTAGCCTGTACTACCCAGTGGGCCTAGTACCCACCCAGAGGAGAGGCAGCTGGAACCAGACCTCTGCCTGGATGCCAGGAAGGAGCCACAGATAGTTCTGAATGTCTGAACCAGACATCCAAGGGACTTGGGGAAGAACCTGGAGTCCAAGTGGCTCATGCACAGTACAGATCCAACATGGGAAAGTGAATGATGTTTGCACTTGATATCCTGACCCCAAAATCAAGAGTGAAAACTAAAGGTGGTTACTATAGACACTCATTCATTTATTTAACAAATACTTAGTGAGTGTCTACTATGAATCTGTCACCAGGGAAACTGCAGTGGAGGTCCCTGAAGAATAAAGTGATGCTGGGAGGAGGAAGAAAAGCTGATAAAGAGCACAATAAGCAGTTAAAATGCAGAACATTAGGAGAAGTGGGATAAACAACCACAGGATGTACAATGACTTTTGTAAAAAAAAGCAAGATAGTATTATCAGCACCATACAATCATCAATGTGCATAAGAACTGCTGTGAGCTATTCAGGGAATCCTAAATTAAATTAAATTACAATGGGCATAATCTGCTTAGGGAGGCAAGAAAATTTACAACATCTCAGAAAAAAATTTCTTTCTAAAACCTAAGATATGTAAGGAGAAGAAGTTTCATTAAGTTAAAAATATTGACTTCTTCCTCATCCCAAATCCAGCCCCATGGATGGATCTTTGGGACCAGATGAGTGAGGCTGTCCTGAAGTTTTCATGAGAGGGTATCAATTCTAACCTCCAAGTGGCTGTCAGGACAGATCTATTAACACAGAACATCTGCTTTTCGGGTCCTGAATGGTGATTTTAACCTCAAAGTCTGCTAATTCCCATAAAACTTCAGTTATGAGCAATGATATTTAAGGTCTGTTGCCTATAGGGCATGAAATTTACATGGTCCTTTAGTAGAACTAAGGTTTGTCTATCGATCAAGTTTTGCCCTTGGACTGTGCAAATATTGGACATTTGTAGAATTGTTTTCACGTGGAAAGTGTGCTCTATGTCTTATTTAGAGGGAGGTTACAAGGAATTTTGACAGAAAATTAGCATATGTATTATATGATGTTACTAAGAATCCAGTCATCTGGATACACACATGAGCTCCTTTATGACCAACTTCTTTCTGGCCTCATTGTGAGGATTCACAGAATTTCCCTGAAATGACTGATTTGCTTTTATCTCATGGGGTGTTATGCATCTTCTTTTCCCCATGCTTCCCTTTTTGCTTTGGTTGCTAGGAAGCTTAAAATCAAGTTCTCTATCTTAAATAATGGAATAGGACTTTATACATTTGAGCATATATGTATATCTTCCCCCCTAAATTTTTCCTTTACCTTTATTGTATCATCTAATTATAGCTTAATTTTTTTAAACCAATTGTTGGCTGGGCGTGGTAGCTCATACCAATGATCCTAGCACTTTGGGAGGTGGAGGTGGGTGGGTCATTTGAGGCCAGGAGTTCGAGAGCAGCTTGGCCAACACAGTGAAAACCCATTTCTACTAAAAATACAAAAATTAGCCGGGTATAGTGGTGTGCACCTGTAATCCCAGCATCTAGGGAGACTGAGGCATGAGAATCACTTGAACCTGGGAGGCAGAGGTTGCAGTGAGCCAAGGTTACGCCATCGTACTCCAGCCTGGATCAACAAGACTTTGTCTCAGAAAAAAAGTAACAATTGTTATAAGCTGTTACATATGAGGGAGGTGCAAAAAAGGAATGAATGAATGAATGAATGAATCTCATTTGTTTTATGATGCATGATAAATTAGACAGGCAACTTATTGATCTTAGGCAACCCCAAAGCCTGCTGATTTTGATATTCTATTTTCATTTAGAATTAACGAAGACATTGCTCTTTTAAAAAGGGTCAAGGCACCCTTCGTGTGCTCAGTTACAAACAGAGACTCTCTGATTGGGACAGCTCTTTTGCCAAATAAGCTCTACCAAAATGTCCTGACTAGGGCATCTTGGTTACTACATTTCTTATGTGTATAGTCTGATGCTACTCATGAGTGTTCAAAGCCCCTTTATTTAAACTTTAAAGAAAACTAAAATTCAGTTTCACAGGTAGAGGAAAGCCAGTGCTTTTAGAAGATAATGTGGTTGCTTGTATATTTTCTGCATCATATGCTGAGAGCAAACTGCAAACCCTATTCTGATTTGGAAGGTAGTCTCATTCTTCCATCTGCAGGAGCCTCCATTATGCTGCTGCTGGGATCTAGATTTTTTTTTTTTTCCAGATGAGTTGTTTCATAGGATTTGAAATTATGCTTCTGTATACAAGAAACATCTCTGGAGTAACCTGCTCTGGCAGAAGGTCAGAACACAGAATGAGCCACTCGCTGGAGCTCAGCTATCTGAAAGAAAATGCTTAAGGGGGAGAGAAACATCACTCCTATAAACATCTCACTAACTGTACCTGGGTATCTGCTTGATTGGCATAGATTGAGGGTTAGAGCAATTTGGCTCCAAAGGTGGCAAGGTTTGAGTACCGTCCAGTAAAGAATGCACTGCTGTCATAGAAAATAATGACACTCAAGCCATAAAGATGAAGCTTTGTTGTTGCTTTGAGGAGTTTTTCATGTTGGGGAAAAACATTTTAGTTCCTGTAGTTTATGTCCCGTTTGTTTCTAAAGAGCAGGTGCTCCGTGGGCAGGAACTGTGTACTGTGACCCTCCTAATGATGGGCTTCACCGACATCAAATAATAACAGCAACTATAAGAGGAGAGCAGGAAATAATGTTTTACTGTCGTATATCGGCTGATGTGTTGGAAAGTGTTTTATTTCACCTAAGAAAGAGACACAGACCGAAGTAGTACCAGATTCTCAGAACACAGGGTCATTGCCAAGAGACAAATTAAAAAAATTCTGTGTAATTAACCAACTAAACACAACACACCCAAACACACGGCCACTTTGTTTGTGCTGTGACACCTCCTGAAAAATTCAGCCCCTTTCATCAGACTCAATTCAAAACATTCAGACATAGCTCTGCACTTTGCATCTTCCGTGTCAAACTCTATTTTCAATCCTTTATATCAAATTTAAATTCATGGCAACTGCATTCAGATCTTGATAGAATCCCCAATTTGCCCTTAAATCCATTCCACAAGAAACACACACACACACACACACACACAGATGTGAGCACACGCACACTCGAACTTGATTTGCTCTCATTTTAGCTAAGCCAGAGTCCAGAATTTCAAATGACTGCCTGTTGACTGGAGCTTTAACAAACTCTCTGATGATAAGTACCTGCTGAAAACAAGGGTATTGCACAATTGGGTCTTCATCCCCTCAGTTGAAGAAATCATATCAGCACAGCTCCTGTTTGGGATGAAAATGGACCCTTAAATTTTCTGTGGTATTTTCTCCTGTTACTGAAGCTTAAATCGCTATCAGTCTTAAGTGAGCTGAACAAATTGGTGTGAGTGATGAAAAATGGGTAAGTTTGACTCTGAACACACAGATCTGTTGTGTCCACCAAAATGAGGTCTTGATTAGGCATAAAGCTGACATAAATATCCTATCAACAAGTTTCAATCTGATACACTGTCCAAAAGAAAGGAAATCACTCACTGCATTATTGCTAAGAAAACATTCCAGATGGCCTCAAGATATGAACTGACCTCTCTTATGGAAATCATCATTGCCTGGGTATCCATATATGCATAAAAGGATATAGTTTTTAAAAGCTCATTTTATCCCTAATAATTGTCTGTTTTTAAAAAGCTATCAGCAGGTGCACCTCATTTCAAAAGCCTCTTGTCCTTCATAATACAATATTCATCACGATTACATAGTATGAAATAAAAAGCAGCAAAACATAAGTGAAGGTAGTTCAATTAAATGCAACATAATCTCTGCAGCAAAAAAAGGGCTCGGTAGCTAAAATCAGGTTCTGATGAAAGTAAAAAGGGAATATATTTCCACATATTTTTAATTATATAGAATTTCCTCAAACATGATTTTTCATAATATATTCCATTAAGTTAACATCATATTTGAAGAAAGAGCATTTTCCGATTTCATTTTAAGCCTGATTTTGAGCAATTACAGTGTCATTGTTCCACGGTAGAAAGGTTGAATTCATTTACTGTGTGGTTATGCTAGTTATGATTGATGTCTCTTCTCCAAATGATAAACCAATCACCCCAATGATGTAATGTCATTTTAAGAGTGCCATAATCACATTTCTCTCAAACTAGAAGCTCTGATGAGTTCTAATAAAGATTTATGGTAGATTAAAGGCCTTCATAATATCAACAATGGATTGCTCATTTGATGAGAGATTTGATTAGGTAATTTTTTTTGAAAAAGAATATGAGTTTACTAAATATATCAGGCCTGGCTATGAAGAAGGGCATGGGCCATCCTAAGTAGCAGTCCATCATTCCATTTCCAGAATGAGTCATCTTAAATGTATTTGGGAGGTCCTCTCTAATTGTAGAGGTTGGGCCCAGTGGTGGGTGGCATATACTCCTGGATGGAGCCTAAACACAATCTCATCAAGACCCACTCTCGGCATGGAAAGCTCTGTGTTGCTTTGGATGGGATATGCTAATGAACCTCATGAGTGGCCAGTTCAGAAGATAACTCCCAACCCTGTAGGTCAGGAGCAATTAATTTTTGCAAATGTCTCTCCTTGGGCCATGGATACTTAAACTCCAGTTATTGCCCATTCCTACGTTCAGATGTTCACGTGAACATAACACCAACAGGAGAAATCAAAATAAGTCATGATTATTTCTGGGTCCAGGGCAATTCCACCCAAGATTCAGAGATTGGGAGCTAAGACAGTGGCCACAAAATCTTCAAAAGTGGGACAGGACCTTGGGTCCAGTCTGTTTGTTCTGTGAATGAGAAAATCAAAATAAGAACTATGGATTTAGAGGCAGTATTTATCATAGTACCACACCATCAACTTGTTAAATTCAAGTGAGGTCACAAGTAAAGGGTTACAGGAGAGGTCACCGCCCCCCGCCCCCAAACACTTCAGACTTGGCAAGACATTCAGTATTGATGTCAAGGGAACACATTGTAATTTCAAAATCATCGAAATAAGCAAGGACTAGAAGTTAAAAGCCAAAACAAACAAACAACAACAACATCAAAAAACCAAAAACCAAAACAAACAAAAAAATCCAGGGGATCTGAGATACACAAAAATTGGGCATGTGAGGGTGTCTAAGGTCACTCAGCTATGCCCAGTATTGTAGTAATACAAAATTCATTGTGCCGGTGTCTCTCTGTGCTTCACCTTTGAGACCAGCATGCTCACACATGCAGCAATGGGGAAATGCCTTCCACTGAAGGAGGCCCAAACCCTGTTATGATAAGCAAAACCTCTTCAATAACTTTGACCTTCTACAATTGTATCTTGAAAATACCATGCCATAAAACAACAAATGCATTTCACCTTGATGCTCCCCACACCACCTTCCCCCAGCCCTTGTTTCAGCGTTGTCATTTTGCTGGAGAATCAAGAATGTCACTCACAAAACACCACACATTCAGACACCACAGAGTTTCCTTACCACTGCTGGAGGCTTGCTGGGGCCCTGAGCATGCTCTGAGCAGGTATGAATTGGGGGAGAATTCCTCATCAGGGTTGGTGTCCATGATTTGATGGGAGGTGTTGCTGTCTAGCAATGGCATCTGGCAGCTAACTGGTGGAGGATTATGGGAGCTAGGCAGCTGAGCAGATGGGAGGAGACTAGGCGAGGATGTAGGTGGAATGGGACGACCTGGGAAAGAGGACAGAGGGGTCAAAGATCAGCAATGAGTGTCATGAGAGCATCCCAAGAAAGTTACATTGAAACCAGCTCACAATACAAATATTAAAAAAAAAAAAAAAAAAAAAAAGAAATGCTCCAGATGTGCTTTTTTTAAAGAGGGTTTGATGTTTCTCCTAAATTCATATTTTAGGTAGTTGCATATTTCAGAAAAAGGACATGAGCAGAAATATCCATGTACACAGCTGAAATGGAATCAGTCCAGAAACCATCCAGTTTCTTTTATCGTCTCTGCTACAGTCCTAATCTAAGTCCTCATTATCTCTCTCTGAGCTACCACCTACTCCCCATTGTCCCAATCCTATCTCCGCAGCAGCCAGAATGAAATTTTAAGGTGAGGAATCAGATTGTATCACTTGCCCGCTTAGCACCCTCCAATGACTTCCCATTACTTGCAGAAAGAAACCCAAACTCCTCATGATGACCTACCTGTCTTGAGCACTCCAGCCCATAGCTGCCTCTCCCACCTCACTCCCATAGTAACCCTTACGACTCTCCACATGGCCCCTTAGTCTCTAGCCAATATGGTCATCTTTATTTCTGTTGCTTGAACACACCAAGCCATTCCACCTTTAGAGTCTTCACACTTCCTGTCCCCTCTATGCAGGACACCACCCCCAACCCCCCACCCCAACACCTTGCCAACATTCACAGTCTGACTTCTTCTCTTCAATCAACCCTTCCATGTTTGTCTCCTTGAAATTTGCCCATCTACCTGCTCTAGGCAACTACTCCGCTTACATTTCTTCATAGCCCTTACTGCTCCTTGAATGCAGGCATCTTGTTTATTTTATTCACCCCCTGCATCTCCAATGTCTTCCTAAAGAATAGCATCTGCTGAATGAATGAACAAAAATGAGATACTCTAAAACCAGACTCATTAGTTTGAGGTAGAAGTGGAAGATTGGTGGAAAGGGTGATGCATTGGCATCCCAAAGAGGTGACCAATACCCCCACTCTCTTCATTATGTGGTTTTTGGAACACCATGACTATGGTTTTCGGACAAAGAAAAGCACAGACTCTCTAGCCTTGAGGAGGAGCAGCCAGTCCAGCAGCAGGTGCTCAGTGACATGGAGCTACCCTTGGGTCAAGAAATTGTCCTCCCACACACAGGCTGCTGCATCCTCTCTTTCACATGGTAGGGGAGCTCCTGGCAGCCAAATTGCTAGGTGAGGACAATCACCACCTACACTTTTGCCTGCTTCATCCTTCCATCTTGGGGTCTTTGCAGTTGCTTGCCTGCTGGTTTGCTCATTTGGGAAGTTCAGGAAAATGAGCCAAGAGAAGCAGCCCATGGCATATGTCCTAAATCTGGGGGTGTGGAAGGAAGGACAGAACATTGAGAAAGCAAACTTGAGGACCAGGTGAGTGTCGCAACTCAGGTAAGAAGTATCTGAGACAGAAGAATTGTGTGTTCCTGGTTTTAGATGTACTGCTGATGTAGCGACATTGGCAGACACCTCAAATGAATGTCAATTTTTATTGTCACTTTTATAATTGTATTTTCTGATTTGTTATTCGGTACATTTAATGCTATTTATGGGTTCATTTGGTTCAATAAAATGTATGTGCATTTTGCTAGACCTTGAGGATACAAAAATAAGTAATACACCAACCCTGCCCTCAGAGAGCTGATAGTCTAGTGGGAGACAGACAGGTAAATATGTCATTTCAGTGCCACATGATAAAAAGCAGAATAGTGGCATGTAATGACATGGTACTGTGGGGGCAGAGAAAAGGGACACTTGTTTCAGCCTGGCCAGGTAGGAGTGGGAGTGTAGAGTCAAATAAGGATTCCTGGGAAAAGTGATGCCTGAGCAAACGTCCAAAGAGGAAAAAAGTGACTTCTGGGGAGAGAAAACAGGATGAATCGCACCAGAGGCATCAAACCCAAGGCCCATTACCCTTTTGAGGATGGGGGTGGCAGTAATAGGAGATGAGATACCCTTAAAACTTAAATGTTAAGGACTCCTGCACAGTAACAGAATAAAAATGGAGACAAATCATTCCTGAAATTGATCAGTTGATAAATGGAGTTTGACTTGAAAAACTCCCTTCTTTCGTGGCTGTTTGGGATTCATATAAAGCATGACTTTCTTGCTGGGTGTTCTGGAAATGTAGACTGAATACATTGGAGTTTCATCAGAATCAATGCTAATGTTTAATCAATACATCACCCACCCCAGGTCTCCTTCTAAGCAAAATAACTATCATTATCATTAATAATTTAACTGCTGATGTTTCTTACACAATAACTATCTGCCACTTACTGTGCTAGTTCCTTTATATGTATTATCTCATTTAATCCTCAAAACAATCCTTGAGGTTAGAATTATTATATAGTCCCATAACATGAAATAACACATTCCCATTTTATACATGAGGAAACTGAGACACAGAGAGGTTAAACTGCACAGCTAGTTAAGCAGCAGAGGCCAGGATGCAAACTTGTGTCTAACTATTTCAAAGTTCACCCTCTAACCACTCTACGTGATGCTTGCCCACACAGCAGCATGGTGAGAAAAAAGGGAAGAAGTGACATAAAAGAAGGAGAGTGATTTACGGCAGATCATGTTTCCGGGTTCCCATCTCCCAATCCCAAGGGACTCTTCCAATTTCAAATAAGAAACATTTCTTTGAATAACCATTTACAGCACCTATCATCCAACAGAGTTCAAAGTTTTTCTTGTCATTTTGTTATAAAGTTCAAAGCAGCTCCTTTATAGCAGTGTTACCCTCTGCCTTCTTCAAGGCTCCTGAACTCAGAGGAATCCTAACCAAGGCACTGTGAAGTTGGTGTTGACGTCCACTTAGCAGCGAGGCTCTGGTAGGAACAGATTTTAACTCACAATCAATAGGCTTTAAAGTTTGTGTTATTGAGGCATATCTGAAACTGCATGTTGAAGAACAAGGATGGCTGGAAGCCAATTTTTAAATTCCTTTGAGTGACTGAGGTGGAACTGAAGTTCAAGTGCAATTTTCCAGGAGCCTGATATGATAGTTGTGTGAAATCATTCTTTACATGAACTTTTTGAAATTTTGTTCAGCATGAATTTGTTTCATATAGTACAGACAGAGCTGCTTTTTAATTTATACAAATACAGACAATAGAAGAGCAGTCATAACACAATGAAAGCATTGGGGTTACTACAGTGTATTGAGAATACACATCACAGAATTGTCTGATTCCTGTTATTTTTCTGCCCACGTTAAGCCCATGTTTTGGGAGCTCCTTCAACTCTGCTTGCTGGTACCTACCATTACTTGGGAAATTTCTCAGTCCCTAGCTCTGCCCCCAGCAAATGGTATGCTGTTTTCTCGCTTTCTTTCTTTTCTTTCTTTCTCTCTCTCTCTTTCCTTCCTTCCTTCCTTCCTTCCTTCCTTCCTTCCTTCCTTCCTTCCTTCCTTCCTTCCTTCCTTCCTTCCTTCCTTCCTCTCTCTCTCTCTCTCTCTCTCTTTCTTTCTTTCTTTCTTTCTTTCTTTCTTTCTTTCTTTCTCTTCCTTTCTTTTTCTTTCTTTCAACATGGTCTTGCTTGTTGCCCACGCTGGAGTGCAGTGGCGTGATCTTGCCTCACTGCAACCTCTGCCTCCTGGACTCAAGTGATCCTCCCACCTCAGTCCCTACAAGTAGCTGGGATTACAGATGCAAGCCACTATGCCTGTCTAATTTTTGTATTTTTTGTATAGAAGGAGTTTCACTATGCTGCCCAGGCTGGTCTTGAACTCCTGAGCTCAAGCATCCACCTGACTCAGCCTCTGAAAGTGCTAGGATTACAGGTGTGAACTACCACGCCAGTCCTGGTATACTGTTTTCTGTCTGCTATGTCATTTGCTAGTTTTGTTCACTTATGCTACATTTCTCCCCCCGACTATTCCAACTGACAGAGACCATCTGTACAGACACAAACAGGTTCCAAAGTACGGGGAGGAAACTGAAACTTCTACAGGCTCACTTTATAAATCATGATTTCTTACAGAAATGCTTAGTGTGGCATGGGCAGGTAACCAGGTGATAGGCATTCACCTGGTTCCCACTCTATGTACTACAGAAGCCCCTTGACTCTCCAACTATGTTGAAAGTTCCATTTTGAATGAGTATAGTCTCCAGCAAATGCACAGAAAACCAGGTTCAACTGATCTGTTAAAAAACAAAAGGAAACAGGCAAAGGCAGCAATATGTCTTTCATTAAACTCATATGGTCTTGTGTATGTGTGGGTGTGTGTGTACGTGTTTTCCAAGATCCCCATGTAAATCAAAGTCAAACTAATTATCTGTGTGATTGGATCAACCATGACCTTAAACATGGGGACTAATCCAACTTTTTCTAATTTATCCATTTCCAAATGAATACAATTTAGTGATAGTTTGAACTCATGATTTTTTTTTTTTTTTTTCTGATTAACGTACCGATAGCCGGTTTTGTGCTAACTCTGATAGATTGGTAGTGGCTATGTGGAATGTTGTGTTGAGAAGGACTGTGAGGATGTCCTGGATTCAGTGGGAAACAGTGAAATCATCAATTAGAAATTTCATGGACGCAGAGTGGGGAGAGGTAGCAGATCACAGTGCTTATTTGACAACCATGCTCCAGGTCCTCACTCATCACCCATTTCAGTTATACCTGAAAACTTTATCCTACACAACCTGTGGTTGAAACCATAGTGCTCTAACTCCCATTGTCTTAATTACAGAACCATTTTCCTCTTTAAGTTAATTTGGATCCTGACTTAGTTCCCCAAGACCAAAGGACTACCATTCTCCTCTCCATCTCCAAAGCAGTAAATATTATTAGTGAAATTGCTGCTCTGCCCAACCCTTTTTAATATATTCACTAATTTACGACAGAGGGCATGTTGCAGATCAATTCCCAAAATTCACTTAAAACAATGGGTTCTTTTTTATTCAACAGATTAATGGCAAGCAGACATTAGAATGTTCTGTGTAGGCAATGCATAATTGATTTATGTAGTGATGAGATGTCAGGATATTTGATGAAGCAAAGAGACATGCTCAGATAACAGTAACAAAAAAGGTACTAGGAATAATTGTATCCAAAATAATAAGTTCAATGACCTCATTACCACTTATATATATATATATGATCTTGCTTTACTCTAAGAACTGAGCTAAGTACTAAGTATTCTACACATATACATATATATACATTCTTTTACATTCATTACTTTCCTTTGAACGTAGTAAGATTATCTTCCCCATTTACAGGTAAGGACACTGAGGCTTAGTTAAACCGACTTTCCTAACATCATGCTGTTAGCAGGCAGCACAGCTGGGATTTGAACCCAGGTCATCTGACTCCAAAGCGCAAGCCTTGAGTAGTCCATTTGACTATGTTCCACATTAGACAAAAATGCTAACAAATGAATAAGATGTGAATCCCAAACTCATGAGTCCTTTTCTGGAATGCACAATAGAAGTCATCCCAGAGGAGGTAATTAATCCTGGGCAGAAACAAGGTTCTTCCTGGAAATAACCATGGTGCCCCACTCACACAGAAAAAAATAATTTGTAAGGAGAGAATAAAGAACTTGAGTCAAAACTTAAAAATCCTCTGTGACTTCAAGAACTTAGTAAAAACATGGTTTTTGTGTTAAAGTTGAGTACTGCAAAAGGACTTACATTTAAGCAAGAGGATTTAAACAGTTGTCCTAATGATATTTCTTAATACCTGCTATTTATTCAGATGCTTGACTAAAGTATCTACTTTTCTCTAACTCTTTGGGGTTTGTGAAGCCCCTATGTTTGAAGGGGTCAAAAAGTGAGAAAAGTTTACGTTATTTCTATGCAAATAAAAATATTTTCAATACCTGAGATATTGCTTTTGTTTGCATTTAATGATTTTTTAAAATGTGGTTCTCCTTGCCATTAAGACCCATAAGAATATTTTTCAGGAAAGTGCATCAGGTTTTTCAAGGTCTGCGTAGTTCTGCATGTGCAGCTTTCAGAGGGCTATGTGACAAGATATTCTTCACCAAGGCTTCACCATGGGCTTCGAGGGAGCACTGGGGCATGGCAGCCAGGCCTACTACTGCAGAAGCTGCAAGCTGCCCTGATAACAATGCCGGCTAGACTCTCTGTCTCCAGCTCATCGCATTCACCACCACTGGAAAGGTGGGTTAAGCCACAGTACATTTATCTGTTCAGCCTATTTGATGTGCTGAACACCAGCCTCAGTGATTTTGCTTACGCCCCTTCCACACTTACCACCCACATTGTCAGTTGTTCAACAAGTATAGAGACTCCGGGGCATGAATAACATACCCAAAGGTAAGAACCAAGATTCGAACTCAGGTTTGTGTATTGCCATAAACTACAATGGGCTATTCCTTAACCTAGAGCCGCCTTACACTCAAGTTCACCCGTGAGTTGGTTTCATCAAGCAAACCCAACCCATTCTCATTTTGTACCCTGCTCCAAATGAAACCCTGGGCTCCAACAGATGTAATACCTAATTGTCTTTTACAAATGTTTATTTCTCCCTTCATACCTGCCTTTTTTCTGTCTCTGTGCTGTGTAATTCATCCCCAACTTTGTAGCCCATCCAGTTTTCTTCCTCCAAAACCCAAGGGAGGAATGGAGAGAGCACAGACTTCAGAGTCCGGCAGACTGAGCCCTTCCACTTACTCTATTACTTGGGAGTCTGAGCAACTCAGTTCACCTCTCTGAGCCTCTCTGATGATATTAACACCTACTCTACATGTTGTTGTGAAGGGTGGAGATGTTATATGTAGAGCCCATAGAACAGTGTTGGACAGAGAGTAGAGACAAGGGACCCAGATGGAGCTAATGAGACTTTTAGCTTACTGGTTCCAGCTGGTTCACAAGCACCTGCTGTGTATACATGACTAAACCATAGGTAGGGAGACTGTAGTATCGATCATTATTGCAGACTGCGAAATGAACCCTAACAAATACAGCATCTGAATTTTTTTCTTTTTTTTTTTTTTGAGACAGAATCTCACTCTCTGTCACTCAGGCTGGAGTTCAGTGGTGCAATCTTGGCTACTGCAATTTCCACCTCATGGGTTCAAGTGATTCTCATGCCCCAGCCTCCTGAGTAGCTGGGATTACAGGCACACACCATTACGCCCGGCTAATATTTGTATTTTTTAGTAGAGACAGGGTTTCAGCGTGTTGGCCAGGCTGGTCTTGAACTCCTAACCTCAGGTGATCCGCCCACCTCAGCCTCCCAAAGTGCTAAGATTACAGACATAAGCCATCACACCTGGTCAGCATCTTAAAATTGAAATACAGATATATATTATGTATTTATATTTTACCTATATTTATATTTTATATTTACATAATATTATGTATTTACATAAATCTACCTACCTACCTTCTATATTTCTGATAGCAGGCTGCTAATATTTAGTGCTAATGTTAGACTAGCTCAGTCATTATCCATGGGGGCAATCCTGCTCCCCAGGAGACATTTGGCAATGTCTGGGAACTTTTTGGTTGGGGTGCTACTGGCATCTGGTGGGTAGGGACAGGGGTGCTGCTAAACATCCTATAATGTACAGGACAATTTCCCACAACAAAGAATTATCCAGCCCCAAATATTGATAGTATTGAGGTTGAGAAATCCTGGGTTACCACGTGTGATGGCTTTAGATAAGTATACTTTATGTTACATGATTAATTTTTAAGTTGCTCTTTTTTCCAGTTTATAAGCATTGGGCAGATATTAGAAGTGAAACATTTGATTCAGTCAGTCTTTTTCCCCCACCCAAGAAAACACCACAAAAATTAACTTAACGTATCATTGGGGAATTTAAGTCAGAAAGAGGCAAAATTTCCTCAAAGCAAGTCTAATTGTCACTGGGGGAAGTTACAGCACGGTTTTCCCCAGAGGTGAGAGAGATCTGTTTGACAAGAGAGGGTTGGGTGGTCTTTATGGAGGCAGGAGATTCGGAGGAGAATGTTCCACCTCAGTTTTAGGTTATTTCACCTCACCTGAGGAATTTTCATTATGACCTCTTATGTCTTCTCAATGAGGCGATATCAGCCTGACTGGGTTTGTTCTATTCCACATCATCTGGCTTGAAGTTTTTATTTTTACAGTGGAAGACCTAATTGCCCTCTTCACTCACACTTCACTGAACCCATGAAAGCCCAGTTAAGCATTTTCTTGAAAACAAATCGTTTTCAGATGGCCCTGGCAAAACTATCCCAATTGTGAACAAGCTCTTATGCATAATTTATTGGAAGGGTGGCATGCTGTTGGACCTGCCCCAGTTAAAGGGCCTCTTGCAGGAGGAGCTCAAGCATGAACTGTCTTCACAGTTTGAGACCCTATGCATTTGGGTGTCATTACTCTATCTCACCGACAACATGCATGTTTATATATCACATCTTCCTGGCAGCATTGCACTTCAGAAGGTGTCAAATATAGATGAGGCTATAGATGGAGAGTAGAGTCTGTTTTTAAAATAATTTCTATAATTTTCTAATGCTAGCCCTTTCATCTTCATGAGGTGAAATGCGGTGTTTCTTTGCAGCTTCCTCTTGCGAAGACACAAACCCACTTTACGTGCAGTGACACAACTGTTTACCAAAAGGCAATGTATCCTCAAATACCTTCTGACCAGAAATTTCTAATCGCTTGACACATGCAGCTTAATTACATCTCCCAGATCCTCTCAAAGGGAAAACCATTATTATGTTGGTCATGTGTAGTTGTCCAGACTGATGCTGTCCAGCAGACCTTATTGTGATGATGGGCGTGTTCTATATCCGTAGTGTTTAGTACATGTGGCTATTGGACACTTGAAATGTGGCTAGTACAACTGAAAAATGGAATTTTTAATTGTATTAAGTTTTAGTGACATTCAGATAGCCACATCCAGCTAGTGGCTACCATATTGGACAGCATAGTCTAGACTATGGTTCTACCTTTCCAGTTACTGGTATCCTTCACTGTGTTCCTTCCCTTCATACAAAAGCCAACATCTTTCTGAATGCACAAATTTGCTCAGGTCATGTTCCTTCTCTCAACTTTCCCAAGACATTCCATTGCCTATAGTATAGTTTAAACTCTGTTATCTTGTGCCAGACTCCCTCATTCCCTATGCTCTAAACATGCCAAAACAACTGTCCTGTTGAATATGAATCATTCCCTTCTCCTATCTCTCCCCGTGCATGGAAGGTGCTCTCTCTTTGTTGGCAAATACATTTTTCTTTTGAGATGGAGTCTCACTGTGTCACCCAGGCTGGAGTGCAGTGGTGTCATCTCGGTTCACTGCAACCTCTGCCTCGTGGGTTCAACTGATTCCCGTGCCTCAGCCTCCTGCGTAGCTAGGATTATAGGCATGCACCACCACATCCAGATAATTTTTGTATTTTTGTAGAGATGAAGTTTGACCATGTTGGCCAGGCTGGTCTCAAACTCCTGACCTCAGGTGATCTACCCACCTCAGTCTCCCAGAGTCCTGGGATTACAGGCGTGAGCCACCATGCCCGGCTGGCAAAGACCTTCTAGAGACCTTTTGAAGATTTTCTAAAGACTCATCATCTCCAAAACTACCTTCTTTGGAAGTCTTTTCTGATCACCTCACTCACTGGTACCCAGGACATACTTTCATCATTGCTTTTATTACATGTTAGCCTATGTATTTGCCTAAATGTCTGGCTCATTCATGGGACTATGAGTGACTTTGGGTAGAGATTGTACACTATACACATCTTTGTATCCTAGCGCCCAGTACAGAGCCTGTACCTAATAAATAGCACTATGATTGGTTGATTATAACAATTTACTCCACCAACATGTATGGATGTATATCAACTACTCATAGCATTCACTTCACTGTTGGCTGCTATGGCTGTTGTCTTAGGTTTTGGGTGTCTCTCTCAGTGTGTAAGTATTTTGCTAAGAAGAGTTGATTTTGAATTTAAATGTATGGTTTTTTTTGTTAGTCAAGTGGCCTAGAATATTAAGCCACTACCTCACTTGGTGCTCAAATGAAGCCACACCAGTCTGTCACAACCTTGGAGGAAAAACTGACTGTTAAATTTATTAAGAGACAATGTGTCAGTCTCCAAGAGAAGCAAGGGATTTTCAGGCATGGTAGTGTGACCACATTTTTTGGTTAATTTTCAAAATTTAGAATGCAACCATTGTATAAAATTTGATTCCAGGCTGGGCATGGTGGCTCACGACTGTAATCTCAGCACTTTGGGAGGCCAAGGCAGGAGGATAACTTAAGCCTAGGAGTTTGAAACTGTCCTGGGCAACATGGCAAAACCCCATCTCTATAAAAAATATAAAAATTAGTCAGTCTTGGTGCTGTGCACCTGTGCTCCCAGTTACTTGGGGGACCGAGGTGGGAAGACTGCTTGAGCCCAGGAGGCCAAGGCTATAGTGAACCCTGATTGTGCCACCCTGGCCTGGACTGCAGAGCAAAACTACATAAAAAAAAAAAAGAGAGAGAGAGAGAGAGAGAGAAATTTGATTCCACTCTAATTACGAAAGCTTCTCACCTTCAGGAGCTACTTGGGAGATGTAACCCAAGACAATCCAACAATTTCAGATGAAGCTGCTAAACTATGTGGGCAATGCTGTCACTTACTGAGTTGTCTGTCTGTGCTGAGTAATATGCAGAAGATACATTGAGCTGTTTTCTTGCCCTCCTAGAATCTATTTTGTAAGAGCTTAGTTGGGGAAGGGGGGGGAACTGCTAGAGAAAGATTAAAAGGAACTGTATGCCGATGCTGAAACAATTTTCAAAAGGCTCCCTTAGAGAACATATGTTCCATGATGCAAAGGAATTCATCTTACTCATTTTTATGTTCACTTCTTGTGGTTCCTGGTATATAGAAACAATAATATTGCCAATTGCTCAGACTGACTGAGCTCTTATGATGTACCAGGTATTATTTCCAAGCCCTTCACATATATTATTGTATTTAATCTCACACAAACCCTTTGGGAGTAGGTTGTACAATCTTATTCCCATTTTAAAGATGAAGAAAGTGAACTACAGAAGGGATAAGTTCGTTGGGAAGAAGAGTTTGAACCTAGGTATGCTGGTTTTAGACCTCATACCACACTGCACAGATAATTTAATTAGGTTTTATCATAACAACGTACCAAGTGCTGACGTAACAATGTGATTGACATTGAAACAGATTGAAGGTCAAATCTTGATTCTGCCACTGATTTTCTGGGAGACCTTGGGAAAGTCATCTAACTTTTCTGTGTTCAACTACTAGATAAGTGAAATGTGTGGAAATGTACTTCACTAGTTTTAAATGTATTAAAGGAGACACTTCTATAAACTTTCTGAATTAAATGGCATGTGTTATTATCATGCATTACAAAAGGTAAGAGATAGGTGTTCTATTCCCCTTACAGGACTTTTTGAGGATTAAATAATAACATAGATGAAAGTGCATTGCAAATGGTGAAGTACTCTGCAAACGGTAATTGTTTTCATTCTCATTATTGGAAGCTTTCCTTTTCAAAGGCTTTGTCTGCAGATAGCAAACAGTTCTCAACTGTAAATCTGTGTTTTGCTATGTGCTTTAGGGACCACAAAGATAAAACATGCACTCTAGGCAGCAGATGCTCAAACTATTTCATCTCTATGCTGCCCACGCTCACAGTACCCCACCCGTTCCTCATTGAATGGTCCTTGATAAGATGCTAAAGATTAGATGCCTTGGGATTCTACCCACCAGTAGCCAATATAAAGCATGGAAAGCTCCCCTCAAAGACATATACATGTTGTGAAATTAGAATTGAAAATGTAAATGAGAGGAGGACTAGGTCTGGGTTGTTAGGAAGACGTCAGGGCACGGATAACATATGCATTGATTTATACCCTCCCTGAACAATTGTTTGAACATCACTGCCTTGTATCTGAAAAATCCCCACTAGTGTACAATTAGGAAGAGTACTGGGCTAGGAGTTAGGAGACCAGGGTTCTTTAGTGTGGCTACCTAGTTGCTAGCTACTTGTCACAACAAACTTCTTATGTTCTGTAGGCCTCAGTCAACACACACAATTTTATTGTACCATGACATAATGGCACCCGTATTTTTAAATTTATTTATTTATTTAGAGACAGCGTCTCGCTGTGTCATCCAGGTTGGAGTGTAGTGGCACAATCTCAGCTCACTGCAACCTCTGCCTCCCAGGTTCAAACAATTCTCCTGGCTCAGTCTCCCAAGTAGCTGGGATTACAGGTGCCCACCACCACACCTGGCTAGTATTTTTGGATTTTTAGTAGAGATGGGGTTTCACCATGTTGTCCAGACTGGTCTCAAACTCCTGACCTCAGGCAATTCACCTGCCTCAGCCTCCCAGAGTGTTGGGATTACAGGCATGAGTCACTGTACCCGGCCAGCATCCGTACTTTAAAGAAATGTGATGACATTGTCTCAGTCACAAGAGGGCCCATATTGCCATGGAAGAAACTAATATTTACTAACATTTCTTGAGCACTCACAAATGTTTTAGGCAGTATGTTTAGCACATCATAGTTTGTAATTTACAAAATCCTTCCAACAATACTATCTAGCAGTCACTATTATTATTCCTATTTTACAGATGAGCAAACTGTCTTGAAGAGATCATGGGACTTGACAAAGGTTATACAGTAGGTAATGGGCAAAGCCAAGATACGAACTCAGAGCTCTCTAATTAAGCATTGTATGACTACATAGAGTTATTGCAATGCTGGAGATGCAAAGAGAGAAGAGTAATTTTAACTAGGGTAGGGCAGGAAGGCTGACTGGAAATGGTAGCAGTGTCAAGATGACTAGACAATCTGCAGCAAGTTCTCTTCTTCAGCTTTGAATGTCTAAATATTATTCTATTCTCATGACAAGTATGGAGATCAACAATTGGGTCAAGGTTCCATGTGAGTTGTGTCCTAGCAGAAATTCACAACCTGAACTGCATCTTCCCCACCTTCTCCAAGCATGGCTTACTTTTTTCATCAAGGTCAGAATGAACCTCCAAATATCTCTCTTCAGGCCCCACAGAGGCAGTTGCTTGCAAGGCACTGTTCTCTGAAGACTCACTTAGGACACTCTCTGGGGAAAACTATGCATCAAGGCAGACAGCTGAAGGCATCAGAAAAATGGCCTTGGGGCACAAAGGAGCATGAAGGGAGAAAACAAGGAGGATGTTTTAACTTTACACTGGGAGAGTGATGATCATGTTGCCTACATACATGAGCCACATGGCCACTCAGCCTCAGGATTGGGTGCAAAGTGACTAATTTTTGTCTGAAATAGCACATTGCTTAGTTATGGCTAAAAATATGTGGATGGAGAGATGTTTTGGGAATTTCCATGATTCACAGCTTAGTGGTCTGCTGGATAATGAAGATGTTTTAGTTCAGCTCACAAGAATTTGCTGTTTTGTGTGTGTGTGTGTGTGTGTGTATGCATAAATGCATGTATATATGCATGCACACACACACACTCTCTAAATTGACTAGAGTCAGCAAAATTAATACACATCCACAGGGCACTGTTGGCCAAGTCTCTAGTTTCATAAATAATGCCTTCCTCACCTTTTACAAGCCTATTTGAAGACCTGCAGTGCATCCTGGCTACAATTCAAAGCCCATCTAATGAAAATACCTCCACTGTCAGCAATGTTAATGTCACTTTAAAGAGTGTGAAATGTTGCTAAATGTGTCAGGAAACAATTAGATAACATAAGAGGCATGTTTTCTCAGTGCACAGAGAAATATATTATGCAGGCAGGAGATAAACACAAAGTTTTCTGAGCTCCAGCATATTCAGCACTCTCCCTCGCTCTCTTTTTAATCCAACAGAGAAATTGTTTGGCAAGAGTAAGCCCTGTTTCAAATACTTGGAGAAGGGAGAAAGGCTTGCTTTGCCTCTGACTGCTGTCGCTTGAGCCCTGTGCTATCAGGCTCAGCGAGATACAAATAGTCTTCCACTCAAATTAAATGTGTGCCCTTCTAATTAGCATTATAAATATAGGTTTCTCTGAGCCAGAGTTGATAAAATTACAGTGTTGAGCTGGAAAGGAACCGGCAGCTCTTCCATGCTGACACAATGGCCACAGCGTTTGCACGGCTAGAACAATGTCCCCAGAGCCTGTCCCATCTTCATAGGTCAGCCTGGGAAAGGAAGGTAAATGCCAAGCGGGCTGACATTAGGACGGGCACCCGGCCCCAGATGCAATCTGTTCTTTGCATGTGACGATGTAAGGCTTGGCGCTTAGGCTCTGGGGAGAGCAGTTCTTACTGCAAAGCTTCTTTGTAGAGGTTTGTCATTTCCACCACCTATGGGGCTCCAAATGGTGCCCGAAAACCACCCGCAAGGCTGACTAACAGATTTTTCCCTGGTCTCCACACCCAGCACCGCTCTCCGTGGTACTGAAACAGTACGGTACACTAGGAAATGGTTGGTTCTTTCTCCTTCCGCCCCCTACAACCCTGAGAGGCCTCTGCCCACTTTCTTGAGAACGTTTTGCATTAGATGAGAAAATCTATGGAGAAGAGAGAAAAAGGAGGAAATAAAGAGAGATGTGGGCAGAGACCCTGAAATAGACATAGCCAAGTGAGTGATTGCCAGGGGTGAAAATGAGAACGGATTTATTTTGACATTGTTTTCAAATAATTATAGTTGCCAGGAAAGAAGCCACTACGAACCAGGGTAGAAATGCTGAAAGACTTGAAGTGAGTGAGGAGTTTGCATGTCAGGTGATACAATGATGTGCCATGTCAGACATGAACAAACATGTTCATGTGGCCAACTTGTGAAATCCATCATGGTAGAAGTGATGTGACAGAAATGTCAGCATTGGTTCGCACATGCAAAAATGCCCAGCTTCTTTCTCTTCTTGTGAAGACTTGCCACATGGTACAGATGCAGAACAAAGACTGTTGTGGCTCTTAGCTCACATTTTCTTCCCGGTCTCTGCAGTTCTGACATGCTAAAAAAGCATTAGAAGATTGGGCTTGGGTTGACCTGCTGTGTCTTGCTTTTGCTATGCTTCTGTTTAGAATTGTTTTATAGTTGATACCTCTGTCCCTGAGATTAGCAAAAGTCATAGAATGATCTAGATGAAGTCAAAGAAAGTTACGGAGAAAGTCCATTGAATGTTAGCTGTAGAGAGAACCTTAGATAATATCCCTGACCAACCACTTCACTTTGCTGATGACAAAACTGTAATTCAGAAAGAGAACGTGGCTTTTTCTGGACCACACAGTAAGTTAGTAACCTGAGTCTAAGGCTCTATTTATTAGGTAACACTGCTCTCCAGTACTTAAGTTTGGGGATGAGCAGAAAACCTAAAATTCAAATAAGGATGAAGAAAATCTGCCTTCACAGAAAATAATATAAATGGACTATAAATCTACAATTTTAAAGCAGTATGTGTAAAATAATTACTCTGCTCCCCTCCCCCTAATAGAACCAACCCACATATGACATCCCTTCCCTCCTTCCTCCCTCCCTTTTCTCCTTCCTTCCTTCCTTTTCTTTCTTTCTTTCTTTTCTTTCCTTCCTTTCTTTTCTTTCTTTCTTTCTTTCTTTCTTTCTTTCTTTCTTTCTTTCTTTCTTTCTTTCTTTCTTTCTTTCTTTCTTTCTTTCTCTTTCTTTCTTTCTCTCTCTTTTCTCTTTCTTTCTTTTCTTTTTCTCTTTCTTTCTCTCTCTTTCTCTCTTTCCCTCCCTCCCTCCCTTTCTTCCTTCCTTCCTTCCTTCCTTCCTTCCTTCCTTCCTTCCTTCCTTCCTCTCTTTCTTCCTTCCTCCTTCCATCTTTTCGACACATATTCTTTGAGCGTTTAGTACATATCAGGCTTTATTAGAACCCCCTAATAGAACCAATCCACATATGACATTAGACTGTCATCTTCCAAACTATGATCTTTGAAATATTGGGTTTTCTCAAGATTAAACATGTCCCAGGAAAGAAGGGCTCCATGAACAAATAGTTTATGCAGTACGAGATGGTATGGGAAGCATGTCCAGATCATAGGAAAGAGAGACCCAATGTACTGTATGCCTGTATGAATACGTCTGAATTGGTTGGTCTATTCTATTCTATGCTGACCTCTTAAGAGCCTAGTTGAGGCACTGAGCTGCCTAGGGTAAGAAATTCAGATTGATGTGTGTACTAGAAATGATTTAATAGACTCGAGGCCCTGCAGTTCTTAACCCTGGAAGAGAGGTAAAGGACGTTGTAGCAACCCTCAAATAATTTAGCCATGTCCTATGAAAAAACAGAATGGACTTTTATAAGCTGGTTTGGAAAGAAACCAAGAGAAAGAGCTAAATTCAGCTTGATAAATCTTGCATATATCTATACCTCTCCTTTATACCTGTTCCACCTGGTATCATGGTTTCTTTGGCATGTTCTGTATCATTCTTGCTAGAATGTAATCTACTCTTTCATTCATTCAATCAACACACCTGTATTGAAAAACTACCACCTTTCAGATTCTCTCCCAGGCCAGGGCACTGCTCTAGGTAGTTGTGGAATCTGCATTGTTTTTAATCTTTCCATATCCCAAAGCTCCTAACAAAATACATGTGCACAGAAAGTGATTAATAAATATTTGTTGACAAAAATGGATAAACATGCAAAGATATTTTTAACAATAGTTGTTGAACAACATCAGAATCAGCACGCTTGCAAAGTAACAAGCTCCTCATCCCAGAAATTATTTCGGCAGTCTTGAGTGGCTCTTGTCAGCAAGGTTGTAGAAAATGTTGGCATTCAGTGGGAAGTAGCATTGTAGGCCCTTTAAATTCAGTTCCAGTCCTAAATCCCCATAATTTTGTGAACATTCCTCTCACAGCCCCGTGGGGAAAAGGAGACAGAGGATTATTTATAAGATGTCTCAAAAATAAGCAGTCTGCCCAGATATTCACCCTGCCCCACCAGAAGTCAGAGACATTTGCTTTTCTGCATTCCACATATCTGAAAAATTTCAATTCCCAGCTGAAAATCGAGATCCACATCGATTCATGCATCCTTAGAGGACTTAACTTTATTTAAAGGAAACATGTCACTGTGTTGAAGCTTAAGCTCAAGTTAATTATAACAAGTGTAATATTTGGCCAACCTTAGTTTCATGATTCAACATTCCCGCTTGATCGGTTTCCAGAGCTAAATGAGTCTATAACCATTCCCAACATAATAACCCTTTTTGCTTTTACAACTGCTTTCATCTGTGGATCTCAAAGCATGGTGCAAACAGTAATTAATGTTCGCTTGGGAGGTAAGGATGCATTTCCTCAGCTCATCTGGCAAAGTGGGGGCGGGAGGGGTGACTTGTCAATGTCCAGGCAGAAATGGGAATGGTGGCCTCTGTGTTCCCACTTATTTCTCCTATGATCCCAGAAAACTGATCACATTGTTTATTTAAGCAAAGAGGTGGCATGTGTATACCAAACTAAAATACTTTGTACCCAGCCTAAGTGAAGTCAAAATAAGTGACTGTGTGGAAGATAAAATGACTAACAGGGAATTTCCATCAGAGTTCCTAGACCAGCCATGAAAACAGATTCTTGAACAATTCTTCCCTTCTTCCCTCCCTTCCCTCCTTCCTCTCTTCCCTCTTTCCTCCCTCCCTCCCTCCCTTCTTTTTGCTTTCTTGGTTTCTCACTTTCTTTCTTTCTCTTTCTTTCTTTCTCTGTTTTTCCCTTCCTTCCTTCCTTTCTTCCTTCCTTTTTTCCTTCCTTCCTCTCTCCTTTCCTCCCTTCCTTCTTCCCTCCTTCCCTTCCTTCCTTCTTTCCTCCCTCTCTCCCTTCTTTCCTTCCTTCCTTCCTTCCTTCCTTCCTTCCTTCCTTCCTTCCTTCCTTCCTTCCTTCCTTCCTTCCTCTTTCCTCCTTCCTCCTTCCATCTTTTCGACACATATTGAGTGTTTAGTACATATCAGGCTCTATTATATAAACTGGGGTTATGAAGTAAAAAGCAAAAAGTCATTGCCTTCTTGGAGCTTATGTTCTGGAGGGTAGAGAGGGGGCAATCAACACATAAACAATGGAAAAAACAACAGCAAATTAAACATAAGTAAATATATTTACAGACACATGTATATGAACATACATGTATGTATACATATATGCATATGTAAACACAACACATCTGTGTGTGTTTTCAAGGGGAAAGTAGAGAAAGGTAAGGAGAGTAGGGAATGGCAGAGTAGAGGTCAAGAGGTGGGTGATACTTAATATAAGATCATCAGGGAAGACCTCCCAGTTAAGATAACATTTGAACAGGGACCTGGTGGAAGTGAGAGAGGGAGCCATGCTGGTGCCTAAGGGAAGCACAAGAAATAACAACAACACAGACTCTGAGCTGGCTGCACCTTTGGTATATTCTAGGAACAACAAGCAGGTGAGTGCTCCTGGAGTGGAATGAGAGCTGGAGAAGAGGGAGGACTCAGAAGCCACTGCAAGGTCTTTAACTTTTACTCTGGGTGAGATGGAAAGCTGATAGAAGGTTCTGAGGGAGGAGTGACAAGGTCCTATATATGGTTTAGCAAAGCCACCTTTGTTATTGTGTTAAGAACAAACCCAAGGGAGGTAGAAGCAGGGAGACCCATTAGAAGGTGGTTGCAATAATCCAGTTCAGAGATAGTGGGGCTGAGTCTTGGATGAGGGTGATAGTGACAAAAGTGACAAAGATCAGAATCTGGATGCATTTTGAAGGTAATGCCAATATGTTTGACTGATGGGTTAATGTGGATTTGAGAGAAAGGAGTCCAAAATAGTTCATGAATATACGTATTTAAAGGGGCATCCTTCCTACCATATTTACATACATATGCAGTGTACTTGCTTTAACACATAGCATAAGATACATGACATAACTGGGTTGAAAAACATTCCAAATATTTGAAAATGATGCCAATTGTTGCTTGGAAAACCCTTCTCAGAGACATAGGCAAATTATGGTTGTGTTCACAATTTTACCTCCAGGAAGAAAGAGGTACAAAAAGGGCTTTTAGATATTTTGGAACAGAACTGACAAGGTAGGCAGTTCCTTTTATCTGACTTAATGAAATTTAATAAAAATCTAAGCTGAGAGAGTTGAACTTTCACCTTCATCCAGGCAAGAAGATGTGGCACATATCTCTGAGTTAAAAGTACTCAACATAAAGAGGGATAGAGATGGTCCAAAAAATAAGCCCTTTTTTCCCCCTACAAACTCATATTCACATGTGGTACAGAGTAGTAAATTAATTTTGGTCTTGTTCTCTGATTTCTCCTTTAGCTTGACCTGATTTTCTTGCAAGCCCCAGGCACAGTTAATTTGTAGGGAGGGGTATGTGTATATATTACAGAATATGTTATTTGTGAGTATGTGAGTAGATGGAGATCTTTGCTGAAATATTAATACAGCATGTTTTTATCATTATTTATAGGAGAACTATATCTTCAGGGCTTTTAAAATAAAAAGAAATGGAAGATAGGTGATGTGAAATTATTTTTTAGTGTTCATACCCTTTGGTTGATGTATAAATAATACAAATGAAATGGTAAACAGCACTAGGGGTACAATTACTGAATAAGTAGAAATGTAGATTCACAACAGTACAATGTTCCCAGTTGTTTTCATGATAGGGAAGCAGCTATTTATGTAAGGCTTAATAAGACTTCTTTTTCGGTCTTATTTGAATTTTGCTGTTGTTGAGTTATTTTATCACAAAACTGGAAGAAGTATTTCCATCTACAAAGTGGAAAATCTAAAACTTACATAGGAAATGTCCATGAATATACAACTTCAGCCTGCACAGAATAAGTGAAAAGCAAATTGCAATAGTCTATGGAAAGAAATTGTCGCTTAATTGGTTCTGAGTGACCATTCTAGAAAGGCATGCCGTATTATTGGTGGAGAAACTGCTTCAACCTTTCCAGTAAAATATGCCAAGTCTTGTAAAGGAACATAAACATTTGCCTTAAAATAGCAACAAAGGAAACATCGCCAGAAAATCACATTGCAGCCAATCCACTTAAAAGTATGTTATGAGTGAAATTTCCTCTTCTCAAACTGAGCCTCGATTAAAATGGATGTCTCACCCCTGTAAGCTCCCATAGGGTCATAGAACCTTATTTATTTAAATTGGCTGGTTGTCTCATGAGAGTTCTACCTATGGAGTGATTTGAAAACTCATTAGTGCCATGTTATTTTTAAATTCCACAGAACAGTCTCAAATAGAGCCCAATCACTTTCTTAAGAACCAAAAACTGTGACACACTGAAGAGCCTCCTTTGGGATGGGATGCACACCAGTAAATCATAATACCCATCACTCAAACAGAGGTTTCCATTTTCCGACTTTCTTCTATCACTTTGTGGGTAACAAATCCAGCTCATAATGACACCCACTATTAAAATTGGACTCACAATAGGATGGTTGTGTTCCTTTTTGTCTAATTCTGCAATTTCTTAAATTCTATGAGTACACACAACTTCAAATCCCATGCTAAAGAGAAATATAAAAGAGCTGATCATGCAGATTTGCTTTCTAGAAGACTCATACTCAGCTTATACAGTACATAGAGGCATGAAAGCAAAAATACACCAATTACCATTAAGCCAAGATCTAAAGAGATCAATGCATGGGCTAACAATTGGGTGCTGTCAAATGTTAAAACTACTAAATTCTTGTCTTGTTAAATCATCTGATGGCCATTTCTTCTTTAGTTAAATAGGGATAAATAATAAAAAACAATTTACAACTAAAAGATGCTAGCGTTTTGCAGCTGCTGAATGTCTTTTGGGGAGATTAGATTCCATAATGAGGAGATATAACCATCATTTTATAAAAGCTGTTGCTGTCTTGGGAAAAACACCACTGAAAACGATTAGAAAAAGCCTTTCCTTCATGAACCTATTACAGTCATGTGCTGATTGCTTGGCATATGCTTAATGATATCTTCATAGCTGAAAAACAATAATTTGTTACTGTAAATCTTGACATAATATATTAAGTTCAATTGTGCTTTTATTAGTTCTACTTTTGACTTAAGTGGTTCAAGCTTGCAAAACCTTACAAACGTTGAAAAGCAAGTCAACTACCTACCATTTTAACAAATATATATACACACATATTTCCCAATAGCTTAATTGGAAGCCTTTCTGAAATAATTTAAAAACCATTTCAAGCATCCTCTGCTACTGGTTCTCTATTGAGTTTATCAAAGATATGATAATGTGGGAGAGAATTAAGGAGTGTGACACATTTCATCTATAGTATAGACATAGGCAATAAAGAGCTGATATTATCTTTCTTCCTTTAAAAAAATTATAGGGTAAATTAAGACAGTATCAATTGATATAACTCTAACAGTCTGAGACATTCCTAAAAGAGACAATAACTCCTTGGCTACTTTTTTTTTTTACATGGGAGAAATGAAGGGAAGATGAAGGAACACAGCATTCCTATTTCCTTTTCTTCCTCCCCATCTCCCTCCCAAACAAGAGAGCTGCAGGAATCTCTGGCTGTCCTCAGCAGAAAAACCCAAGCAAGTCTTGGCTACAGGACTTCTTTTAGCTGTTGCTGTTTCCCACACAGACAGAAATGTCCTCAATCAAAGCTTAAGCCCTGGAACTTTTTTATTCTTTATAGTCAAAAGTCTACCCTCAGGCTCTGGTATTGTTACATCCAAGGCCCAAATCAGAGGCTTTCAGGGAAAATTTTTATACCTTAAAACAAGAAGATGAATAACATCTAGAAAGGATATGGATAACAGGCCTTTCTCACCTTACCAAATATTTCAATAGTCCATGAAACCATGGAAAGTCTTTCTTAAAATCCTTGGTGATTATGATAAATTTGTATATATAAATGTATGCAAAATTTATTCCTTGTAATCTGACTTTTTTTTTTTTTTTTTTTTTTTTTTTTGAGACGGAGTCTCGCTCTGCCGCCCAGGCTGGAGTGCAGTGGCGCGATCTCGGCTCACAGCAAGCTCCGCCTCCCGGGTTCACGCCATTCTCCTGCCTCAGCCTCCCGAGTAGCTGGGACTACAGGCGCCCACAACCGCGTCCGGCTAATTTTTTGTATTTTTAGTAGAGACGGGGTTTCACCGTGGTCTCGATCTCCTGACCTTGTGATCCGCCCGCCTCGGCCTCCCAAAGCGCTGGGATTACAGGCGTGAGCCACCGCTCCCGGCCCTGACTTTTTTTTTGAGATGGAGTCTCACTCTGTCGCCCAGACTGGAGTGCAGTGGCGTGATCTCCGCTCACTGCAAGCTCCGCCTCCCAGGTTCACGCCGTTCTCCTGCCTCAGCCTCCCAAGTAACTGGGACTACAGGCGCCCACCACCACGCCTGGCTAATTTTTTGTATTTTTAGTAGAGATGGGGTTTCACCGTGCTAGCAAGGATGGTCTCGATCTCCTGACCTCGTGATCCACCTGCCTCAGCCTCCCAAAGTGCTGGGATTACAGGCGTGAGCCACCGTGCTCAGCCTGTAATCTGATTTTTTTTAAAGTCAATGACTATGCACACAAGCATTAATCTAGCTTCTCTTCCAAGACAAAAAACTCCATTGCAGGACTCAGAATTCATGAGTCAGAGGACAAACTGAGATAAAATTGGCGCTCTCTCTCACAGTTTATCCCGTCTGCTCCCACCCCAGATGATAACACAGATCAACAACCCCCCAGTTAAGCTTCCACTTACTCCAATCAACATAATTTCCAAGCTGGGAAGTAAAAATCTCCAAGAGGGCTGACACATTTCTTCATAAGTAGGTTTCAAGGCTTTGCTCTTTGCTGCTGGGTTCCTTGGAGAAATTTATCTCCTGGGATTAGGGCAATAATTAGTGATTCATACACCCTCAGAGTGATAGTACTAGGTGGAAAAGATTACACCTTCGTGAATGAACCTGAGAAAATTCAGAGTTGTAATTATTTAGCATTTTTAATGCCAAACCTCATCTACGTCACACAAATCCCTGGATCCAGCACCACAGAGCTACTATTAACTCCTTGCAAGCTAACTGGGGGAGAAAATGAAGCCAGCCCTTGGATACTGGTTGAGGGTTCAGGTTTCTTTCCTTCTTCTCACAGCCCAGGTGGTTTGGAGGGGAGCTTCCCTCAAAATATCAAGAAAGTATTAGCTTGGCAGCCCCCATCCTCCAGAGTAGTTCCCAGGAAGTTATTTATCAGCGTTTCGTGTTTCATATTTATTGCTTTGCCTACTCTCAGAAGCTGGGTTCCATCATCTCTGGGGTAAATGTGGCAGAAAGAAAGGAATTTTCTCATTTAAAAATTTCTCATTTTAAATTTTGAACTCAGGGGAGGATTTAAATTTTGAACAATGTCTTCTCTCTCTGCCTTATATTCTAGTACAGCCCTGAGTCTGTTCTAGTACACCTAAGTCCTAGTAGAATCGCCTTCCTTAACGAATCCCCTCACTCCGCCTTCCTTAACGAATCCCCTCACTCCACTCTGCGACAGCCTCACAGAGCCTGTTAGGTCATTTAGAAGCACACATCACAACCTGAGACTTGTGATTAACATCTGAGGTGGGAGCAGTCTTGAGGGACTGAGCCCTTAACCTGTGGGATCTAATGCTACCTCCAGGTAGATAGTGTCAAAATTGAATTGAAGTAGTGGACACCCAGGTGGTGTCCACTGGAGAACTGACTGGTTGCTGGTGGGCAGAAACCCTTGAACATCATGGTAACCAGGAGTGAAGTGTTCTGTGTGTTGAGTGTGAATGGAGAGAGAAAAAATAATAGGATTTTATTTTTTCATCAGAATAAGGGGTCAGAAGTGTGAGAGTGGGAAAAATAATTCTTTCTTTTTTTTCCTGTTTCTGGTAGGTAGTGCACATGGTAAAAAGGAATTTGCGGCTGTAATAAGTTAAAGATTTTGAGATAAGGAGATAAGAGGGGGGCAGGAGGGTTAGCAGTCTAGGAGATGTGACCACAGAAGCAGAGGTTGGAGTGATGTGAGGAAGGGGCCATGAACCAAAGAATGCAGGCAGCTTATAAAAGCCGGAAAAGGCAAGGAAATAGTTTCTCCATAGTGTCCCCAGAAGAAATGCCATCCTGTTGACACCTTGATTTTATTCCAATGAGTCTGCTTTTAGACTTCTCACTTACAGAACTGTAAGATAGATAATCCATTTTCATTGTCTTAAACCACCAAGTTTGTGGTAATTTGTTACACCAGCAATAGGAAACTAACACAATGTACAATGTGGCTTAGAAAACAAACAAAAAAAAAAACAAAGAAAGAAGCCCACTTTAAGTGGTCCATCTAATCTAGCATCAGGATCACCCATAGCAGGGGGCTGGGAAAGGGGTAGAAGTGGGGAAGATGTTTAGCCTCCCAAATTTTTTGTCCAGGAAACCAACCTCTCTGAGAGTTTTTAAATCAACCATAAATGGAAATAACATTGATACTGTCAGCTCTGGAAAAAAGTCACCAGAGAGTGAACCAATGTCTCAACAACTACCCAAGGAGAAAAAGTGCTTACAGCAGTAGCTTTTCAGCAATTACTGTCCAAGAAATCATTAAGAGGATGGGTCTACATAGTAGAAACATACAAGGCTATTCCTTGGTTCTAATGCTGCGCTCTGGAGCAGAGTTGGCCCTGTGGCAGCCCTCTGGCCTCATTTGGCATATAGATGTATGTGTGTGTATATATAAAGATATATAGATATATACAAAATATATAATATGTTATATATAATATATAAATACATTATATATAATAAATAAATATATAATATGTTATATAAAAATATATACATATATTTGCCAAAATAGTGTTGTTTCTTTTAATTGAATTTTAGTGGCTTTGATTTACATATGCACTCTCCACTTTACCACAAGCCCCACCATGCCCTCTTACTTCATTCATTCATGTTGCCTAACTGATCATTATGGACATTTGGGTTTTCAATTGAAGGGTAAGATCTATGGTGACTCTATTATGCACTTACTCTTTAACACTTTGAAGAATTCTCATGACCTATTCAGTTCTCATGATCCACTCAGCTCTCATGACCTACTCAGCCATTCATTGTAGCCCACTGAAGTCTATTTCTCTACTTGTTCCTAATGATGTATCACAGGGTTCTGTTACTGGGCATGCTCAGTATGTATGCTGAGAAACAACTAAGGATAGAAATGGTCATCTTATCTGTAGGTAACATAAATCTAGAAGAATGAACACATATTCTGGAAAATAATGAAGATCCAAATATGTCCAAATTACCCAAACTGAAATCTAAAGGGTAAGTGTAAAGTGTTGCACTTAGGTTAAAATAAAAAAAAAATATTAGTACTAGATGGGAAAATATGACTGAATGGAAGCACATATAAAAAAGGCTTTGGAGTTTTATATCACTTTAATCTCTGCATGAGACACAGATTAATATGTTTGGCCCCAAATAAACCACGAATAGAAGTCAAAGTTCTAATGAAGAGAAGCTGTACTTCTTCAACTTTTGCTCTGAGGTTTAGTGAGAACATACTCAAAGATACAGTAACATTTCAAAATGAACATCTGTATTGAAGGTGTTCAGAAGTAAATGGGCAAATGGTGGAGATGTGCTAACTTTGAGTGAGGTGAAGGTCTGAAGGAATCTAGGATTCTCAGGAGAACTGGAAACTTGAACAGACAGGGTCTTGTGTGTACAGAGGAAGGTTCAATCCAAGCTATGCAGTCCAGTCCTGTGCAGGGAAGTTGACATTTGATTTGTTTATTTGCAGAGGGTATAACAGAGACCAAGGAATAGAAGTGATAGAAAAAATGAGTTTGGGTTAATAGAATGATAGATTTTCTAGTGATTTGATCAGTACACAAATGAAATGGGCTGTCTTGTGTGGAAGTGAGTTCACTGTGGGTGGAGGCATTTAAGCAGATGTTAGATGACCCTTAGAGAGGATGTTAGAAAAGAAATTTATGTGGGATAAAGATAGGGTGAGGCTGGGCACGGTGGCTCATGCCTGTAATCCCAGCACTTTGTGAGTCTGAGGCAAGAGGATCGCTTGAGCCCAGGAGTTCAAGATCAGCCTGGGTAACATAGTGAGACTCTACGTCTACAAAACATTAAAAAAAAAAAAAAAAAAGCCAGGCATAGTGGTGCATACCTGTAGCTACTTGGGAAGCTGAGGTGGGAGGATGGCTTGAGCCCAGGAGGTTGAGGCTGCAGTGAGTCATGATCATGCCACTGCACTCCAGCCTGGGTGGACAGAATGAGATCCCATTTCCAATAAATAAATAAATAAATAAATAAGATGAAATGACTTCTGTGGTCCAATCCAAAAGTGATATTCTCTGATGCTGTGTCCTTCCTGCCCTCAGGATAATACATAATGATCTTTGGAATATGATTCTGTGGTTTCAATTCACATAACCTTGTTTTAGAGGAGGTAGAATTTTTTATGTGAACCAAAAGTGCCACTTAAGGAGAATCCAAAGAGGCTTTCTTGTTCAATGACTTGGTCCTTGGTGAACCTCAGCTTTGGGAATGTTTATATATATAGTTGGGGGTATTAATTTGTAAATCAAAGAAACCTAAAATATCCTAGCATTTAAGTTTTTAATGTTGAAACACTGAAGCATTTTTCTCTGTGGCTTCATCTCAACCTTTTATAAGATTCTTGGCATCATAGAAACAACACCTGAGCATTCTAAAAACGACTCCCCAGCACTTCTAGGCTTCCTAGGGACAAACATTTTCTAGCAATCCGCACGCTGCTGAGTGGCCAGAGCTTGTCTTGCCTTCTCTTTTCTGATTCAGGATAATTCCAAAATGAAATGACTTGCCATTCAGGCACTGTGAATCCATGCAGATGGAGAAGAAATTTAGGATGGGAATTCTGGACTGAGCACTTTTCTAAGTTGTGTTGTAGTGTTTATATACTAACACTTCAAATTCATTCAACCAGTATTCACTGGGGGCTGACTATGTGGCAGGAGCAGTGCCAGACACAAGGAAAGTGACACGGAACCAGACACAGTCTGTGTCCTTGATGAATTCACACTTCAGTGAGGGAGAGACACATGTAAATAGGTGGCTGCATTGTCAACCTGGGAGCTACTATGAAAGGGGCCTGCTTTCAGGGACGTGGGAACCCAGAAGAGGGTGCAGTGAACTTTGACTGGGGAAGACGAGGTCAATGACAACTGGAGAGAGAAGGTAATTTTAGAGTTGGGCATTGTGAAGAAGATGGGGTGAAGGATGAGGTTGGAAGGAGCTGTTGAGTGACATCAAGTAGATGAGAGAGTGCTAAGTGGAAAGGTCACTTAGGAGCAGTCGGGCCAGCTGTCCAGGCTCCTTTCCTTGCCTCTATATAACAAGTGTACTTGACTTTTTGATGCTTCTATTTTCAATGTGAAATGGGGAAAATGGAGTCTCATGCACCTACTTTCCAGGGCTATTTTGAAGACAAAAAGAGATAATCAGAGAAGAGTGTTTTTGAAAAGAGGTTAAGAATGGTAAGTCTAGGCCAGGGATAACAAACCTTACAGTTCTAAAGCTTGCAGAATATTCTGTCTGTCTATTTGTCTGTCTGTAGCTGTGACACTGAATGCCTTCAGTGGGGTACATATTTCCCCTACTATTCCCCTATTTTATTCCATATGCAAGCTGCTTTAAGCATCCATGTGACCTGCCCAACACTGGAACAAGTTAATGTTAAAGAGGTCTGCACAAAGTAATATGGAAATGGTGAATATTTTTGAGTCTGGATCTTCCTCTTAGACAGTGGAAAGTGATGCATTGTTCTGAGCTGCGATGTTAATGAAGGTGATTAAGAACAGGTCTCGGAAGTTAAGATTTATTTTTCATGCAGCCCATTTAAATGAAAATAAATACCATTCCTGCCCAAGCAAGAATGCACTAGTGGTCTGAAAAATTCAGAGAGAGAGAGAGTGGGGCCATGTTGTGTGTGTGTGTTGGGTGCGGGGGAAGGGGGCTGCTGGGGGAAGGGGTAATAACGATGGTGAGGGCTTCTACTTGTAAAACATTAAAACAAAAAAAGTCTGTGACAATGCTTTACTTTAAATTATACTCTAAATGAAAAATGCATTTTTACCTAATTTGGAAAAAATGACAAACAAGGCTGAAAGTTGGCTTCTGGATGGGTATCCTTGGAAGTCTGGTCCATAATACAGTTCATCTTA